>NC_088410.1:25962488-26034988 GCF_034236695.1 Oncorhynchus nerka | reverse complement strand
TAAACTGGCCAATAAAAAGAAAAGATTAAGATGGGCAAAAGAACACAGACACTGGACAGAGGAAATGCCAATAGTTTCCTGCTACAATTGTAATTTACAACATTAACAATGTCTACACTGTATTTCTGATTAATTTGATATTATTTTAATAGGCAAAAAACTTGCTTTTCTTTCAAAAACAAGGACATTTCTAAGTGACCCCAAACTTTTGAACAGTAGGGTACGTAGCACTGCATCGCAGTGCTTGAGGCGTCACTACAGACCCGGGTTTGATCCCAGGCTGTGTCACAACCAGCCGTGACCGCAAGTCCCATAGTGTGGCGAACAATTGGCCCAGTGTCGTCCGGTTTAGGGGAGGGTTTGGCTGGGGGGCTGTACTTGGCTCATTGCGCTCTAGCGACTCCTTGTTACCCCTGGTCTGTGGTTGTGAGGCCGGTTGGACGTACTGCCAAATTTTCTAAAACGCCGTTGGAGGTGGCTTATAGTAGAGAAATTAACATTAAATTCTCTGGTAACAGCTCTGGTGGACATTGCTGCTGTCAGCATGCCAATTGCACACTCCCTCAAAACTTGAGACATCTGTGGTATTGTGTTGTGTGACAAAACTGCACATTTTCAAGTCCCAGCACAACGTGCACCTGTGTAATGATCATGCTGTTTAATCAGCTTCTTGATATGCCACACCTGTCAGGTGGATGGATTATCTTGGCAAAGGAGAAATGCTCACTAACAGGGATGTAAACAAATTTGTGCACAAAATGTGAGAGAAATACACTTTCTGGGATCTTTTATTTCTGTTCATGAAACATGGGACCAACACTTTACATGTTGCGTTCATATTTTTGTTCAGTTTATATAGCATTTCTCAACTTCTTTCAGCTAAAAACCTCACCTTCTCTCCAGTCATTGCGAATGGTGCATTGAACCACTGTTCAAAGGTACTGCAGCTCTTAAAGATGGTGGGCAGGAGAAAGTTGAGCAGGGCCCAGAGCTCAGGCAGCTTGTTCTGGAGCGGTGTCCCAGTTAGGAGAACTCTCCTGGGGGCCAGGTAGTGGGTGTTGAGGACCTGGGTCAGCTTACAGTGGTGGTTCTTCATCCGGTGGCCCTCGTCCACGATCATGTACTTCCACCGGATCTGTGGGGGGAGAGGGAGCAGGGGAGTGGTGGAGGAGGAGGAGGGGAGGGGGAGCAGGGGAGTGGTGGAGGAGGAGGAGGGGAGGGGGAGCAGGGGAGTGGTGGAGGAGGAGGAGGAGGGGAGGGGGAGCAGGGGAGTGGTGGAGGAGGAGGAGGAGGAGGGGGAGGGGGAGCAGGGGAGTGGTGGAGGAGGGGAGGGGAGGGGGAGCAGGGGAGTGGTGGAGGAGGAGGAGGAGGAGGAGGAGGAGGAGGGAGGGGGAGGGGGAGTGGTGGAGGAGGAGGAGGAGGAGGGGAGGGGGAGCAGGGGAGTGGTGGAGGAGGAGGAGGGGAGGGGGAGCAGGGGAGTGGTGGAGGAGGAGGAGGAGGAGGAGGGAGCAGGGGAGTGGTGGAGGAGGAGGAGGAGGAGGAGGGGGGGGGGGAGCAGGGGAGTGGTGGAGGAGGAGGAGGAGGAGGAGGGGAGGGGGAGCAGGGGAGTGGTGGAGGAGGAGGAGGAGGAGGAGGAGGAGGGGAGGGGGAGCAGGGGAGTGGTGGAGGAGGAGGAGGAGGAGGGGGGAGGGGGAGCAGGGGAGGGGGGAGGAGAGTGGAGAGAGAGAGAGAGAGAGAGAGAGAGAGAGAGAGAGAGGGAGAGAGGGAGAAAGAGGGTTGGGGAGTACGAGAAGACAGAAAGAGGGTATATAGGTCATCAGTCAAATGGTCATGGTGAGAGTTGTTCAGAATCACGCTGGAGGTAGAGTGTGCGTCAGTGTGTTACCTTGGCTAGGACCTGTTTATCCTTGATGATGTACTCATAGGTAGTGAGGAGAACGTTGAACTTGCCGCTGCGTAGCTGGGGGATGAAGGCCCTTCTGGCCTGAGGGGAACCCTACAGAGACAACATGAAGGACAGGAACTCGGATTTAACTTGACATTAATGAATTAATTAAATGAATAATTACTAGAATGGCGTGACATTACATTTGTATTCATAATAGGCCTAGTTGTTGTTGCTCTGGCTGCAAGTGATACACTTTTGATTTGAATGCATTATAGACAGGCTTCCACACGGCCGCCCATATGGCTGTATTTCAGGACCCCAAGTAATCAGTGTTTCCATGGTTACCGTATAGTTGGCGGAAGGTTAGCTGCTCCAACTCACCTTGTAGGAGACTTTCACTACAGACGGAGCCCACTTGTCAAACTCATACACCCAGTTAGAGAGGGTTCTGTCAATGTGAGAAGAGAGGAAAACAGAGGGCCAAACTTACCTAAGCAAACAAATAGCACTGTACCCATAGCGATAGATACATATATATATATATATATTACTATTCTATTTCTATTTTAATTATTACTTTTTAATTATGCGACTGTACCAAACCTTACCCACCCCTCTCTCCGGATCATTGTTTCCCTCTCATTAGTACTGTACTCCATCATATCATGTATGACAGTCACGTTAAGTGTACTATGAATACAGTTACAATTAAAGGGACAGTACTCTTCAAAAGTCCCACACCATCAGTTGTGTATATCCAGCTATATACTTGTCCGTCAACCACAAATTAATGGATAAAATAAGCACAGGAAATCTGGAAATGATGTGGAGCTTGTCTTCCATTCATTTTGGACTGTGGCACATAGCTGAATCTACAAAACGGCCTGTGACACGGACTTACAGTAGCTCAACATACGACCAATGTTGGGGTCTTGAAAACGTGATTGATTTTGGAGTGTAATGTCCCTTTAAAGTTTAATTGTAATTGAAGCCATGGTTCTCCGTGCGTGGCAGAGCGGTACAGTACTCACGAGAGCGGTACTATGATGAGGAAAGGTCCGTTGACTCGTTTGTTCTCCATCAGGTACGTGATGAGAGCGATGGTCTGGATGGTCTTTCCTAGTCCCATCTCATCAGCCAGGATACCATTCAGATTGTTGTTGTAGAGAGACACCAGCCACTCCAGACCTTTAATCTGAGGGAGGAAGGGACAAACAGTTTGAGTGGAAAGGACAGACAAGGAAAGAAAGAGGACAGAGGAGAGAGACAAGGAGAGGAAGAGGAGAGAGAATCAACAGAGGAAGACAATGTCAGCCAGCCAAAATTGTACAGGTTGGTCTGGGTCTCTTCTAATGACTTAAGAAAGGAAATGTCACTTCTCAGGCTTATTCAGCCTCTTGTCAGTGCTGCTTCACCTGGTACTGTTTCAGTTGTCCGTTGATGAGTATAGTGGACTGTTTCTCCACCCTCTCAGTGACAGCATGGGCCACAGCGTAGTAAGACTGGAGTCCCCGAGCGAACGCTGCCTCCGCACTGTTATACTCATCATCCACATCCTGTTTAGCGTGCCTAGGGACGGAACCAGGGAGGAAACAATATCAGTGGCTGAATGGCTTTAATGCAATCAGCACTTTGAGATAGTTTTTCAATGAAAAACGTGTTATAAATTCAATGTATTATTATTTATTATTACATATTGGCATGAGCCTTATAAAGTAAGTGTGATATTTAAAAATAAATATATCGCTATGAGAGACAAGCATCTTTAGCTGGAAAATTCACTCCGTCATTGATAAGGATTTGCAAGTCAGCCAAACAGCATTAGGGTTAATTTCTCACTTAATATTAAATGGAACTTTTGACCCCAAACCTGAATTGTAGGCATTTCTGTCTTTAAGGCGTATTTAAATAAATCCAATGTGTAGGCAGGAGTACACAACAGGTGAATCTCAATTGTGTCTCCTTTCTTCTTGCCTCCACAAAACACATTGGAGAAGGTCAGAGGTTTGAGATTCACCTAATTCCTCACTGAAAATCAATGTTTCTTTTGACTCCAACCCTGAATCATACACCAGACATTTCAAATCAAATCATCTAATCTAAATGTATTTGTCACATGCTTTGTAAACAGCAGGTGTGGACTAACAGTTAAATGCTTACTTACAATTTAAGTCAAATCCCGTCTCAATTTTAGAAAAACTTAAAATAAGGGCTGTGTTTCGTGTAGGCTTACATGATATTTTGATAACCATGTAAATCTCTCTCGGACAAGGTGACTTTTATCAATATATTCGTCTCTATTTACTACGATTCCAAAATGCTACATTAGGAGCTCATTAGCATTCCTTTTTGGGGGGTAAATACAGGCGAATATATTGATAGAGAGATTTCCACGGTGATCAAAATGTCATGCCAGGGTAAGCCTACACGAAACACAGCCCTTATTTTAAGTGTTACTAAAATCTAGACGTGGGAAAAAGGAATGGTGACGATTGGAACCATTTCCCTGCTTGACCGCTAGGTTTTATGGGTATTATGACTCTATAGGGACCCAGGTGTAGTGTGCTCACTCTATGATGTGTCGTACGTCCACCTCTGATACTTCTTCACTGTCTGGGTCTGGGATCTTCTTCTTCTTCTCCTCTAACCCCACTAACACTGGGAGGACCACTACTGGAGGCACTGCCGGCTGGGGCTCCTCCTCTTCCTCCTGACAGGCCAATGACAGGCCAGGGGCGGGACAACAACAACCTGTCAATCACCACTCAGACAGACTGGTCATAGCTTTGGTACAGAGAGAGTGTGGAATGAATCTAGTCTTTATGACTGTTCAACCAATTCAGTTGATTTGGTTCCTACTTGTAGCGTTTTCATCCTGTAATCTCTATAATAAGAGTTTAGTCATGGTTGGGTACTATCTTTTATGACTCAACCCACCTCCTCCTCTTCCGATCCACTGTCTTCACTGTCAGAGCGAGGGGCCACCTCGTACCTGGAACAGCAGAAAACATCAGTATTACAACCACAAACATACCTTTACCCCCTCTAAAATATACCCCTAAAAACCTAATAGGCCCATCTCATCCTCCTCCTCCAGCCTCGTACCCAGGGTTCATCTCCAGCCATGTGTCCAGCTGTCCAGCTTTAGGAGCGTCCGCCCCTGTCAGGATGTTACCACTTTCCACGTGGATCACCTTCACTGGTAGGTCACTCATCTGGGACGTCTCATCTAGAGGCTGGAGGAGGGGGGCGAGTCAGAAAAACACTGGATGCTGACGTTGAAGGGGAAATATACTATTCTTGGCGTCTACAAATACTGATAATTTTTTCCCCATTAGCTGCTGCTAACACATCAGCTACTCTCCCTGGGGTCCATTATGTCTGGTGACAAGAGCCGTCTCTGGATACTGATGCAGATACCTGCTGAACCATGACTATTTTTTTAACTATTTTTTTTATTTCACCTTAATTTAACCAGTTAGGCCAGTTGAGAACAAGTTCTCATTTACAACTGCGACCTGGCCAAGATAAAGCAAAGCAGTGCGACAGTGTGTGCAAATGGAGTAAGGAGGTAAGGCAATAAATCGTCCATAGTAGCGAAGTAATTACAATTTAGCAAATTAACACTGGAGTGACAGATGTGCAGATGATGATGTGCAAGTAGAAATACTGGTGTGCAAAAGAACAAAAAAGTAAATAAAAACAATATGGGGATGAGGTAGGTAGTTGGGTGGGCTATTTACAGATGGGCTGTGTACAGCGGCAGCGATCGGTAAGCTGCTCAGATAGCTGATGCTTAAAGTTAGTAAGGGAGATATGTCTCCAACTTCAGCGATTTTTGCAATTTGTTCCAGTCATTGGCAGCAGAGAACTGGAAGGAAAGGCGGCCTAAGGAGGTGCTGGCTTTGATGGGTGTTGCTATGGTGACCAGTGAGCTGAGATAAGGCGGAGCTTTACCTCGCAAAGACTTATAGATAACCTGGAGCCAGTGGGTTTGGCGACGAATATGTAGCGAGGGCCAGCCGACGAGAGCATACAGGTCGCAGTGGTGGGTGGTATATGGGGTTTTGGTGACAAAATGGATGGCACTGTGATAGGCTGCATCCAGTTTGCTGAGTAGAGTGTTGGAGGCTATTTTGTAAATGACACTACTGAAGCCGAGGATCGGTAGGATAGTCAGTTTTACAAGGCTATGTTTGGCAGCATGAGTGAAGGAGGCTTTGTTGCGAAATAGGAAGCCAATTCTAGATTTAATTTTGGATTGGAGATGCTTAATTTGAGTCTGGAAGGAGTGTTTACAGTCTAGCCAGACACCTAGGTATTTGTAGTTGTCCACATATTCTAAGTCAGAACCATCCAGAGTAGTGATTCTAGTCGGGCGGGCAGGTGCGGGCAGCGATCGGTTGAAGAGCATTCATTTAGTTTTACCTGTATTTATGAGCAGTTGGAGACCACGGAAGGAGTGTTGTATGGCATTGAAGCTTGTTAGGAGGTTTGTTAACAGTGGTCAAAGAAGGGCCAGATGTATACAGAATGGTGTCGTCTGCGTAGAGGTGGATCAAGGAATCACCCGCAGGAAGAGCGACATCATTGAGATATACAGAGAAAAGAGTCGGCCCGAGAATTGACCCTGTAGTACCCTCATAGAGACTGCCAGAGGTCCAGACAACAGGCCGTCTGATTTGACACACTGAACTCTATCTGAGAAGTAGTTGGTGAATCAGGTGAGGAAGTCATTTGCGAAACTAAGGCTGTTGAGTCTGTAGATAAGAATACGGTGATTGACAGAGTCGAAAACCTTGGCCAGGTCGATGAAGACGGCTGCACAGTAATGTCTTCTCTATGGAGGTTATGATATCGTTTTGTACCTTGAGCGTGGCTGAGGTGCACCCGTGACCGGCTCGGAAACCGGATTGCACAGCGGAGAAGGTACGGTGGGATTCAAAATGGTCAGGGATCTGTTTGTTGACTTGACTTTCGAAGACTTGAAAGGCAGGGCAAGATGTATATAGTTCTGTAACAGTTTGGGTCTAGAGTGTCACCCCCTTCAAAGAGGGGGATGACCGTGGCAGCTTTCCAATCTTTAGGAATCTTGGACGATACGAAAGAGGTTAAACAGACTAGTAATAGGGGTTGCAACAATGGTTGGCGGAAAATTTTAGAAAGAGAGGGTCCAGATTGTCTAGCCCAGATGATTTGTACAGGTCCAGGTTTTGCAGCTCTTTCAAAACATCAGCTAAGGAGAAGCTGGGGAGGCTTGGGCAAGTAACTGCAGGGGTGCGGAGCTGTTGGCCGGGGTTCTGGTAGCCAGGAGGAAAGCATTGCCAGCCATAGAGAAATGCTTATTGAAGTTCTCAATTATCATGGATGTATCAGTGGTGACATTGTTTCCTAACCTCAGTGCAGTGGGCAGCTGGGAGGAGGTGCTCTTATTCTCCATGGACTTTACAGTGTCCCAAAACTTTTTGGAGTTAGAGCTACAGGATGCACTTTTCTGCTTGAAAAAGCTAACCTTTGCTTTCCTAACTGACTGTGTTGTGTGTATTTGTTCCTGACTTCCCTGAAAAGTTGAATATCGTGGGGACTATTCGATGCTAGTGCAGTACACAGCAGAATGTTTTTGTGCTGGAAAATACTACGTCTAGTAGTACTGTATAACAGGTAACATACTGGTAACCATAGTGATGTATCTATAACAGTGTACTGTAGATTGGTTATGAAAAAGTATGAACATATATGCACTCATTACAGTAAGTTGCTCTCGATACGAGCGTCTGATAAATGTCCAGTACGTTAGTTTAATATCCCACTCACTTCTCCATCAGGTCCCAGTACAGGAGTCTGACCCTCAGCGTTCTCCAGCTTCTGTAGGAAAGACATCCACACATCAGTGTGTTTATCACACTCACAACCACATCTACACACCGACTCTATCAACTCCCTACAGAGACTAGTGCTGACGACAGCTCACAACCACATCTACACACACAAATTCCTCAGGAGATCCCAGTTGGGTTGAAACCATGTGTCCGTCTCAACTAATCACTATAGGAACATATCAGTCATGGGCATAATGCCCCCCCCCCCTTCTGTCCAGCACCTGAACCTATTGGATGTGTGTATGTGTCCTTTGTCGCACCTCTCTTCTCTCTCTCTCATACCTTCTTCTTCTTCCTCTTCTTCTTCTTCTCTTTGAGGGCCTGTACCAGCTTGTGAGCCCGGACCAACTCAGTGAGGTTGGCCACGTACTCATCCGTCTGCTGCAGCAGGTAGGCCAGACGCTTGTCCTTCTTCTGGTCAATCAGTTTACGGTAGCCCTCCTCATCCTCAGCCTAGAGAGAGAGAGGGTGGAGAGAGAGGGAGAGAGGGGAATGGGGGAGAGGGAGAGGGGAGAGAGAGAGAGAGAGAGAGAGAGAGAGAGAGAGAGAGAGAGAGAGAGAGTGGGGGAGATATTCAGTCAAAACTCATTGATGTGAGATGGATGAGTCTGTGTGCAGGAATCAGAGTAGAGAGAGTAGTGTAAAGTAATGTGCATTGTAAGAGCGTGTTTCCACATTAGTGTGTGTCTTTGTACACACATGAGTGTGTGTCTTATGTACGGGAAAGAGTATGAGTGTTTGCACGTGTGTGTCTTTATACACACACACAAGTGTGTGAATAAGAATATGTACTGTCTGTCTATGTATGTAATGGTCCTCACCATCAGCCTCCTCATCCTCTCCTTCTCGATGCGCTCGTTCTCCTTCTTCTGCTCGCGCTCTGTGTTGGCGTGGTATGTGGCCACGGCCTTGGTGGCTTTCTGGATCTTAGCTGTGATGGAGCGGTGGTACTCCTTAAAGTCTTTGGCGTGGGCCAGGATAATGCTCAGATACTCCTGGAGACAGACGAGATGAGAGTCAGTATTCCGTTCTGTCCCATAGCAAGCATTTCTAGCTGGCGTGGTCGTACTGCTGCTACTACTACTACTGCTGCTTCTAATCCTGAGCAAGGCAGTTAACCCACTGGTCTCCGGGCGCCGAAGACGTGGATGTCGATCAAGGCAGCCCTCCCGCACCTCTCTGATTCAGAGGGGTTGGGTTAAATGTGGAAGACACATTTCAGTTGAAGGCATTCGTTTGTTCCACATGACTAGATATCCCCCTTCCCTACTGCTACTACTGATTAACATAATGTATCTAATAACTTTTGTTTTTATGATGAACAGCGAAAGAGTGAAATATATTAGAGTGAGATATACTTCTCCCAAATATCCTCATTACGGATAAAAGTAATAATCTAAACTTCATAAAGGATGTTATCTGACATTGTGCCTTGAAAAGCACAACACTTCTCGCAAATAATCTCCATTGTAAATAGTTCTTAGTCTAGAAGCAGGTGTAACCCGGCCCCAGGTTTGTGTTAGTCTACCTGGTGTTTCTGTCGGCGTTTACGCTCCTGTTCGATCTTCTGCTGTTTCTCCAGTTTCTCTGTGATGCGAGCCTCTCGTAGGGACTGGCGCTTGCTCCTCTTGTAGGCCTTCGCATCCAGAGCTGTCTCCAGAGCCGTGTCCCTACGCATACACACCACTACCTCCTGACGCAGCTGTGGGGTTGGAAGAGACCGGAGGAAGGAGAAATGTGGATATAAATGCATCATCATCATCGTCCTCATCATGTGTGGGAATACTGTAGGGGAGAGGGCCTCAACAGGCTCCAGTGTTTTCAGGACTGTTTCAACAGCACAACACAGAGTCATGACTGTTTAAAGGACTTCTGTTATGTCATTGTAATGACAGTGTCATGTAGCCATTATGAAGGGTCATTGTAATGACAGTGTCATGTAGACGTTATGAAGGGTCATTGTAATGACAGTGTCATGTAGACGTTATGAAGGGTCATTGTAATGACAGTGTCATGTAGCCGTTATGAAGGGTCATTGTAATGACAGTGTCATGTAGCCGTTATGAAGGGTCATTGTAATGACAGTGTCATGTAGACGTTATGAAGGGTCATTGTAATGACAGTGTCATGTAGCCGTTATGAAGGGTCATTGTAATGACAGTGTCATCTAGACGTTATGAAGGGTCATTGTAATGACAGTGTCATGTAGACGCTACGAAGGAGTGCTGCAGTACAACACAGTCCTGTGTGTGATCCGCAGGGCGGGCCAGTAGTCTACCTGTCTCTGGAAGTTGAGCAGCTGGAGGGCCTTGAGTTCGATGGTGGCCTTGGTCCTCAGGTCTCCAGCCAGAGAGCCAGGGAGGTTCTCCAACTCAGCTATACGATGGGTGATACGAGCCTGCAGTCTGGAGATACCACAGAGACACGAGATAGGGAGGAGGGAGGGAGAGAAAGGAGAGCAAGAGAGAGAGAGAGAGAGAGAGAGAGAGAGAGAAAAGTAGAGAGGGGGATAGTATGAGAGAGAGACAGTACTAGTGCTGTAGAGAACTCTGCTCTTATAAATGTATATATAGTATGACTAGATGTGTAACTATGTATCTATCTATTCAATTAATGTATGATGAATGATGTATAATGCTGTTTGCTCTTTGGGGTCTAGGCCAGGTTACTGCTCTTTGGGGTCTAGGCCAGGTTACTGCTCTTCGAGGTCTAGGCCAGGTTACTGCTCTTCGGGGTCTAGGCCAGGTTACTGCTCTTCGGGGTCCAGGCCAGGTTACTGCTCTTTGAGGTCTAGGCCAGGTTACTGCTCTTTGAGGTCTAGGCCAGGTTCCTGCTCTTTGGGGTCTAGGCCAGGTTACCGCTCTTTGGGGTCTAGGCCAGGTTACTGCTCTTTGTGGTCTATGCCAGGTTACTGCTCTTTGGGGTCTAGGCCAGGTTACTGCTCTTTGGGGTCTAGGCCAGGTTACTGCTCTTTGGGGTCTAGGCCAGGTTACTGCTCTTTGGGGTCTAGGCCAGGTTACTGCTCTTTGTGGTCTAGGCCAGGTTACTGCTCTTTGTGGGCTAGGCCAGGTTACTGCTCTTTGGGGTCTAGGCCAGGTTACTGCTCTTTGAGGTCTATGCCAGGTTCCTGCTCTTTGGGGTCTAGGCCAGGTTACTGCTCTTTGGGGTCTAGGCCAGGTTACTGCTCTTTGGGGTCTAGGCCAGGTTACAGCTCTTTGTGGTCTATGCCAGGTTACTGCTCTTTGGGGTCTAGGCCAGATTACTGCTCTTTGGGGTCTAGGCCAGGTTACTGCTCTTTGGGGTCTAGGCCAGGTTACTGCTCTTTGGGGTCTAGGCCAGGTTACTGCTATTTGGGGTCTAGGCCAGGTTACTGCTCTTTGGGGTCTAGGCCAGGTTACTGCTCTTTGGGGTCTATGCCAGGTTACTGCTCTTTGGGGTCTAGGCCAGGTTACTGCTCTTTGGGGTCTAGGCCAGGTTACTGCTCTTTGGGGTCTAGGCCAGGTTAATGCTCTTTGTGATGTAAAAAGGGCTTTATAAATACATTTTGATTAACGGTGTACTGTACCTGTAATCCCTTTCCTGCAGTATCTCCACCGGGTTAGGGGTCGGGGTTAAGGGTCAGGGTTAGTGTATTACCTGTAATCCCCCTCCTGCAGTTTCTCCACAGGGTCAGGGCTTAAGAGTCAGGGCTTAAGGGTCAGGGTTCATAGGTTACCTGTACTCCCTCTCCTGCAGTATTTCCACCGGGTCGAGTCCGTGGGGTTTCTGGATGGGGGTAATGCGGTTCTGCTTGGCATGGTGGGGCACCATGGGTGAGGGCTGGACCGGCTGCCCAGGGGACTGGGTCTGGGGGGGCATGACCGGGGAGGCCGCAGGGGGTATGGAGGGTGGAGCGGGGGAGGGACGGCCCGTCGGCTGGGGAGGGATCAACTTCTGGGGGGCGTTAGAGGGGGCGGCGGCGTTTACCATCGGACCTGGGGGAAGGAAAGAAAGGGCAAAGGTAACTAACCATCAATCAATTTATTGATGTGATTGTAACTGACCAAAACCTAACATGGATTAAAATGATATACAGGACTAAATCATGAAATGCCATCATGAATAATGTTTTAACAATTAACTCTGTGTTGACTAACTTCTATGTGACTAACTACTATGTGAGTACAGATGTAGGATCTTAGTTTGCTACAGCAGGAAAATAATCCTGCAGCAACAGGACATGTTTGTATGGGTTGATAGATTGTTCATTAGGGCATATCAAGTCAACAATTTCAAAGTGGAAATGACAAACTTTAGAAGACTTTAAAAAACTCAAATACACTACATGTTCACATTTCCAGCTTTGAAGGAAAATTCTTAGCAACAAAACAGTGATCAAATTAAGATCCCACATCTGTTCCTACTATGTGACTAACTATAATAAACTTGAACTCATTGCCCCTCAGAAGAAAGTGACAATAACGCTGGTGTTATTATGTTCACCTTCAGACCAGGACTTGGGGGGTCCGTTGGGGTTCTGTCCCTGCATGCCGGTTGGACCAGAGGGTCCTGGAGGGGGCATGTTGGGTCCCATCATCCCTACAACATTATATCAGTGGTATATTCAGAGAAAAACTCATGTTTCATACTTTTCAGACCTATTGGAAAACAGATATCCAGCTACTGTACCAGATCAAAACAATACAAGCTTCCTACTTCTCACAGCATTTAGATGCTGATTAGTTGACTGATCAAATCAAATGTTATTGGTCACATACACGTGTTTAGCAGATGTTATTGGTCACATACACGTGTTTAGTAGATGTTATTGGTCACATACACATGTTTAACAGATGTTATTGGTCACATACACGTGTTTAGCAGATGTTATTGGTCACATACACGTGTTTAGCAGATGTTATTGGTCACATACACGTGTTTAACAGATGTTATTGGTCACATACACGTGTTTAACAGATGTTATTGGTCACATACACGTGTTTAACAGATGTTATTGGTCACATACACGTGTTTAGCAGATGGTATTGGTCACATACACGTGTTTAACAGATGTTATTGGTCACATACACGTGTTTAACAGATGTTATTGGTCACATACACGTGTTTAACAGATGGTATTGGTCACATACACGTGTTTAGCAGATGTTATTGGTCACATACACGTGTTTAGCAGATGGTATTGGTCACATACACGTGTTTAACAGATGTTATTGGTCACATACACGTGTTTAGCAGATGTTATTGGTCACATACATGTGTTTAACAGATGTTATTGGTCACATACACGTGTTTAGCAGATGTTATTGGTCACATACACGTGTTTAGCAGATGTTATTGCGGGTGCAGTGAAATGCTTGAGATAAAATATATTTTATTAGTCCACACCAGATGGAAATGTGTCTTCTGCTTTGTATCCAAACCCACCCGATACACACACATTAGGTCGGAGAGGCTGGAGCAGACTGAGGCTGGAGCAGACTGAGTCTGGAGCAGACTGAGGCTGGAGCAGACTGAGGCTGGAGCAGACTGAGTCTGGAGCAGACTGAGGCTGGAGCAGACTGAGTCTGGAGCAGACTGAGGCTGGAGCAGACTGAGGCTGGAGCAGACTGAGGCTGGAGCAGACTGATCAATGCTTTGACTGCTCAATCTTCCCGTTTCAACTAGCTACTGTAATTACATAGATCAATATCCAATGCTCTTCATTCTGCCTCCCTCACCGTGAGCTCTGCTGTAGCCCTGGCCCATGGGTCCTCCTGGTCCTGGTCCCACACCTCCAGGACCTCCAGGAGCCAGGCTGGGCATGGGCTGCCCCAGTCCCCCCTGCCCTGGCCCCGGACCCTGCATCCCTGGGCTGCACCCCATGGGCCTCTTCCCCTGGACAGCCATCTGGAGATGGTCCGGTAGTGGCTGCCCCCTGGCCAGCATCTTACAGGGAGACAAGTTTATTAAAGTAGCAATCCAGTACGTTAATGTTAGTTATTGTAACATGTGAATGATGCTCATTGACTTGCTTGTCTACCCTTTAGTCATGAAATTGTAATTAAATTAAAAAGCATATAAAGTGTCACTCTACAATATTTATACAACAGGTGACAAGGCATATTAGCTACATATTAAAAACAACATTGTGGAGACTCAGAGTTTGGAGACATTCTAAATAACCGTACACATTACACATTATATATCAGTTATAATGTATCATCTTAAACACGTATCTGTCTTTCAAACCTTAAATCATCAATATTCTGTACATGCCTTATAGGCCATGATCTGGGCCCGCAGCTGGTGAAGCTGGTTCTGGTTGAAAGGAGTAGGGCCTCCTCCGGGGCCACCAGGGGTGGTGGGGCCAGGGCTGGGGCCATGAGGGCCAGGGCCGGAGACACTTTGCTGGGGCCCACCGGGCCGGTTCTGCTGCTGGTTCTGGCCCCCCAGGGTTTGGGAGTCTGGGTTGGAGGAGGTGTCTGAGGGATTTGGGCCAGCGCTAGAGGGTTGGAGAGGGCCAGAGGGGGGCCCGTTGGAAGGGACGGGGCTGGAGTGGTCAGAGCCGCCGAGTGGGGAGTGGTAGCCTGGTGGAGAGAGAGGGAGACGGAAAGAGAGAGAGAGAGAGAGAGAGAGAAAGGGGATATTTAGTAAGGTGAAACATGACATATAAAATGAAAAGATTTGACACAATATCCAATTCTACCATAACAGATAATCATATAGGTTCTATACAATACAGCTACAGTGGGGCAAAAAAGTATTTAGTCAGCCACCAATTGTGCAAGTTCTCCCACTTACAAAAATGAGAGAGGCCTGTAATTTTCATCATAGGTACACTTCAACTATGACAGACAAAATGAGAAAAAAAGGATTTTGAATGAATTTATTTGCAAATTATGGTGGAAAATAAGTATTTGGTCAATAACAAAAGTTTATCTCAATACTTTGTTAAATACCCTCTGTTGGAATGACAGAGGTCAAACGTTTTCTGTAAGTCTTCACAAGGTTTTCACACACTGTTGCTGGTATTTTGGCCCATTCCTCCATGCAGATCTCCTCTAGAGCAGTGATGTTTTGGGGCTGTTGCTGGGCAACACAGACTTTCAACTCCCTCCCAAGATTTTCTATGGGGTTGAGATCTGGAGACTGGTTAGGCCACTCCAGGACCATGAAATGCTTCTTACGAAGCGACTCCTTCGTTGCCCGGGCGGTGTGTTTGGGACCATTGTCATGCTGAAAGACCCAGCCACGTTTCATCTTCAATGCCCTTGCTGATGGAAGGAGGTTTTCACTCAAAATCTCACGATACATGGCCCCATTCATTCTTTCCTTTACACAGATCAGTCGTCCTGGTCCCTTTGCAGAAAAACAGCCCCAAAGCATGATGTTTCCACCCCCATGCTTCACAGTAGGTATGGTGATCTTTGGTCATTCACTAGGTCCCCCCGTGTGGTTCTGGGATTTTTGCTCATTGTTCTTGTGATCATTTTGACCCCACGGGGTGAGATCTTGCGTGGAGCCCCAGATCGAGGGAGGTTATCAGTGGTCTTGTATGTCTTTGATTTCCTAAAAATTGCTCCCACAGTTGATTTCTTCAAACCAAGCTGCTTACCTATTGCAGATTCAGTCTTCCCAGCCTGGTGCAGGTCTACAATTTTGTTTCTGGTGTCCTTTGACAGCTCTTTGGTCTTGGCCATAGTGGAATTTGGAGTGTGACTATTTGAGGTTGTGGACATGTGTCTTTTATACTGATAACAAGTTCAAACAGGTGTCATTAATACAGGTAACGAGTGGAGGACAGAGGAGCCTCTTAAAGAAGAAGTTACAGGTCTGTGAGAGACAGAAATCTTGCTTGTTTGTAGGTGACCAAATACTTATTTTCCACCATAATTTGCAAATAAGTTCCTTAAAAATCCTACAATGTGATTTTCTGGATTTTTTTTCTCATTTTGTCTGTCATAGTTGAAGTGTACCTATGATGAAAATTACAGGCCTCTCTCATATTTTTAAGTGGGAGAACTTGCACAATTGGTGGCTGACTAAATACTTTTTTGCCCCACTGTATTTCTGAACATTGTTCAACTGTGCACCCTCCTGAACAGACCCCTGGTGAGAGTGTGTACCTACCTTGAGAGTGTTGGTCCATGGGGCTGGGAGGAGGGCCCATGCCACTGTGCCCTCCCTGTCTCATGGGCATGCCCTTCATCTGGGCAAAGCGGGACTCCTCACTCATGCCCTTCTCATGCATACCAGTTCTCTCCATACCAGTCCTTTCCATACCAGTTCTCTCCATACCAGCCCTCTCCATACCAGTCCTCTCCATACCAGTCCTCTCCATACCAGTCCTCTCCATACCAGTCCTCTCCATGGCAGTCCTCTCCAAGGTAGTCCTCTCCATACTAGTCCTCTCCATACTAGTCCTCTCCATGGCAGTCCTCTCCATGGCATTTCTCTCCATGGCAGACCGCTCCATGGCACTTCTCTCCATGGCAGACCTCTCCATGGCAGTCCTTTCCATGGCAGTCCTCTCCATGGCAGTCCTCTCCATGGCAGTCCTCTCCATGGCAGTCCTCTCCATGGTAGTTCTCTCCATACCTTCCAGTGGCTACAGGGAGGGAGACATAGATACAAACAAATGTAGATATATCTACATGGCAACAGGTTTTGATTGTTGCAAGGAATTGTTTCAAAAAAGTGTATGCACTGTATTTATTGGGAGGAGTTCCAGTTCAAGTCAAACGTTTGGACACACCTACTCATTCAAGGGTTTTTCTTCATTTTTACTATGTTCTACATTGTAGAATAATAGTGGAGACATCAAAACTATGACATAACACATATGGAATCATGTAGTAACCAAAGTGTTAAACAAAGAGATTCTTCAAAGTAGCCACCCTTTGCCTTGATGACAGCTTTGCACACTCTTGGTATTCTCTCAACCAGTTCCATGAGGTAGTCACCTGGAATGCATTTCAATTAACAGGTGTGCTTTGTTAAAAGTTATTTTGTGGAATTTCTTTCCTTCTAAATGCGTTTGAGCCAATCAGTTGTGTTGTGACAAGGTAGGGGTGGTATACAGAAGATAGCCTTATTTGGTAAAATACCAAGGCCATATTATGGCAAGAACAGCTCAAATAAGCAAACAGAAACGACAGTCCATCATTACTTTAAGACATGAAGGTCAGTATATGCAGAAAATTAAGAACTTTGAAAGTTTCTTCAAGTGCCGTCGCAAGAGGATAAGTTCATTAGCGTTACCAGCTTCAGAAATTGCAGCCCAAATAAATGCTTAACAGAGTTCAAATAACAGACATCTCAACATCAACTGGTCAGAGGAGACTGTGTGAATCAGGCCTTCATGGTCGAATTGCTGCAAAGAAACCACTACTAAAGGACACCAATAAGAAGAAAAGACTTGGTTGGGCCAAGAAACAAGAGCAATGGACATTAAACTGGTGGAAATCTGTCCATTGGTCTGATGAGTCCAAATTTGATATTTTTGGTCCCAACCGCAGTGTCTTTGTGAGACGCAGAGTAGGTGAATGGATGATCTCCGCATGTGTGGTTCGAACCGTGAAGCATGGAGAAGGTGGTGTGATGGTGCTTTGCTGGTGACACTGTCAGTGATTTATTTAGAATTCAAGGCACATTTAACTAGCATGGCTACCACAGCATTCTGCAGCGATACGCCATCCCATCTAGTTTGCGCTTGGGGATTGGGATTATCATTTGTTTTTCAACAGGTCAATGACCCAAACACACCTACAGGCTGTGTAAGGCCTATTTGACCAAGAAGGAGAGTGCTGCATCAGATGACCTGGCCTCCACAATCACCAAACCTCAACCCAATTGAGATGGTTTGGAATGACTTTGACTGCAAAGTGAAGGAAAAGCATTCTACAAGTGCTCAGCATATGTGGGAACTCCTTTGAAAACAGTTGGAATATCATTCCAGGTGAAGCTGGTTGAGACAATGCCAAGAGTGTTTAAAAATGTCATCAAGGCAAAGGGTGGCTACTTTGAAGAATCTCAAATATAAAATCTAATTTGATTTGTTTAAATACTTTTTTGGTTACTACATGATTCCATATCTTTGCAGAAATTCAACCATGAAGGCCTGATTCACCCAGTCTCCTCTGAACAGTTGATGTTGAGATATGTTTGTTACTTGAACTCTGTGAAGCATTTATTTGGGCTGAAATTTCCGAGGCTGGCAACACCAATGAATTTATCCTCTGCAGCAGAGGTAACTCTGGGTCTTCCTTTACTGTGGTGTTCCTCATGAGAGCCAGTTTCATCATAGCACTTGATGGTTTTTGCGACTGCAGTTGAAGAAACTGTCAAAGTGTCTTAAAGTAATGATGTACTGTTGTTTCTCTTTGCTGATTTGAGCTGTTCTTGCCATAATATGGACTTGGTCTTTTACCAATTAGGACTATCTTCTGTATACCACCCCTTCCTTGTCACAACACAACTAATTGGCTCAAACACATTGAGGATAGAAATTCCACAAATTAACTTTTAAAAAGGCACACCTGTTAATTGAAATGCATTCCAGGTGACTACCTCATGAAGCTGGTTGAGAGAATGCCGAGTTTGCAAAGCTGCCATCAAGGCAAAGGGTGGCTACTTTGAACAATCTGAAATATATTTTGATTAGTTTAACACTTTTTTGGTTGCTAAATGATTCCATATGTGTTATTTCATAGTTTTGATGTCTTCACTATTACTCTACAATGTAGAAAATAGTAAAAATTAAGAAAAACCCTTGAATGTGTAGGTCTGTCCAAACTTTTGACCGACACTGTAGATGGCAGACAATGTAGCATGGAATAGAATAGAACACAACAGAAGAAGAAAAAACGTAATTGTCCACTCAATGTGGAAATGTGCCTTTGGTTCTGAAGGGTACAGCTGGTTGGGTACAGTAGCACTCAATAATCCACAAGGTGTCCTTACTTTGTGCAGAGTGTGCATGTTCTCCTGGGAGTATCCAGAGGGCCCAGGCTGAGGCAGGGGGTGACCTGAGGATGGAGGCCCTGGGCTGGGCCCCATCATGCTGTGAGAGGACCCCCCTGGAGAAGGACCAGGGCTGGGGCCAAGCATTGCCCCAGGAGAGGGCCCCGGGCCTGGGGAAGGACCCTGTCGAGGGGTACCCCCAATGGGAGGGTCTGGAGTGGACATCCTGAATGAATGGGATGGTTGGAGGGGGAAGACCCTCCTGCTATTGGATGATAGTAGGGACCACTGGAGAGCGAGACAGAGGATAAACGTGCATTAAGACTGATCATTAATTAGTATTGAAATCTCATTGGGCCTAATCCTTTAAAATGTGTGTAGTTTGTCATGTCTATAAATAAATTACTATGTAATAAGCGTTTTAATAGGACCCACCCATGATAGCTAAATGGTATGGCCATAATAAAATTAATGTTTGGAATGATGACATGCCGGAGGTTTATTGAATAAATATATAAAGCCACAAACCTATCGATTATCTGTCTATCGCTACTAAGTCGCGATTGCTTCATAGAAAATATGATTTCACTAGTTATCCATCCTTTCTGTCTGGCAGTTTGATGCACTCACACCCTGCGCTGCATCAAAGCACTCGTTGCGCACAGCCTCTCGTTGCATAGCAATTACACCGCTGTTTATACACGTCCGTCTATCGACTCGACTTGAAAAGGAGGAAACATGAACATTATATTATCCCTTGCCTATAGAGCATTAAATGGGAGTCTCGATGAAGGGGGAATGGCGGACTGTCTGTGATTGTGCCACAGTCGGACTTACCCGGGATAAATTCAAGGCTCGCCGGTGTCCCGTTGTCCTGAATTTGGTTCTATTAGACACGTCGCGACTGTCGTAATTAATGTTCTCACCCTTGCTCTTTCGTAAACAGTGGAGCTGCGCTTGAAGCGGTTATTTGATTCAACGACGTGGCTCGAGCGCCCCCTCCCTCACGGTTGCAGTGAGGACCGAATGTAGAGTCACGGCGGCCGAGAATTGCGCATGCGTCCCTGTGCAGCAACAGAGCCAAGGTAGCCTATTGTGTATTGTTACAAACTGACCGTAGGCTAGGATACACACTGTACATTGTATATTAGTTATTTGTCTTGTCTAGATTTCCAAGTCATATGTTATTTCATGATTGATATTTCGATAAAAAAAACAAATGCAAAGATGAATCCTTCGCACAGACTGAGCAGTGACTCTTATTTCCAGACTGAATTTAGATCAACATCAGTTCCAATGATACTATTTGATTTGAAGCCATTACAGCAAAGAGTCTATTCTGTGTTACAGATGTTCTATCTAAACCAAATACCACCATCCATGTAGGGGCATACAGTGCCTTCAAAACACAGATTCAACCACAAACACAATGTATTGTGTAAAGGGTTATGTAATGTCATGTAATATTTTAAATAGTATATAACTGCCTTAATGTTGCTGGACCCCAGGAAGAGTAGCTGCTGACAGGATCCATTATAAATACAAAGACCAGGGAGGTTTTCCAATGCAAAGAAGGGCACCTATTGGTAGATGGGTAAAACAATAATAAAAAAGCAGACATTGAACACCCCTTTGAGCATGGTCATGTTATAAATTACACTTTGGATGGTGTATCAATACACCACAAATATACAGGCGTCCTTCCTAACTCAGTTGCCGGAAAGGAAGGAAACCGCTCAGGAAACCTCTCATGACGCCAATGGTGACTTTAAAACAGTTTAATGGCTGCGATAGGAGAACACTGAGGATGGATCAACAACATTGTAGTTACTCCACAAATGTAACCTCAATGACAGAGTGGAAAGAAGGAAGCTTGTACAGAATAAAAACATTGTCTAAAACATGCATCCTGTTTGCAATAAGGCACTAAAGTAAAACGGCAAAAAATGTGGCAAAGAAATTTACTTTATGTCCCGAATACAAAACATTATGTTTGGGGCAAATCCAACACAACACATCACTGAGAACCACTTACTCATTTCAAGCATAGTGGTGGCTGCATCATGTTATGGGTATGCTTGTTAATCAGCCAGGACGAGGAACTTTTTGGATAAAAACAAACAGAATAGAGCTAAGCACAGTCCAAATCCTAGAGGAAAACCTGGTTCAGTCTGCTTTCCAACAGACACTGGGACACAGTCACATTTCAACAGGACAATAACCCAAAGCACAAGGCCAAATATACACTGGAGTTGCTTATCAAGAAGACATTGAATGTTCCTGAGTGGCTTATTACCAGTTTTGACTTAAATAGGCTTGAAAGCCTATGGCAAGACTTGAAAATGGCTGTCTAGCAATGATCAACAACCAACTTGACAGAGCTTGAAGAAGTTTAAAAATAATAAAATGTGCAAATATTGTACAATCCAGGTGTGTAAAGCTCTTAGAGACTTACCAAGAAAGACTCAAGCTGTAATCGCTGCCAAAGGTGATTCTAACATGTATTGGCTCAGGGGTGAATACAAGAGATATATTGTGCCTTCGGAAAGTATTCAGACCCCTTGACTTTTTCCACATGGTTACGCTACAGCCTTATTCTAAAATATATTTCCCCCCCCCCTCATCAATCTACACACCATACCTCATAATGTCAAAGCAAAAACAGGGGTATTTTTTGTAGATTGCTGAGGAATTGTTTTTGCTTAATCAATTTTACAATAATGCTGTAAAGTAACAAAATGTGGAAAAAGTCAAGGGGTCTGAATACTTACCGAAGGCACTGTAGATATATATATATATATATATATATATATAGTGCAATCAGAAAGTATTCAGACCCCATTTTGTTACAGCATAATTCCAAAATGGATTAAATATATTTTCCCCGTCATTAATCTACACACAATAGCCCATAATAAACAGAGCAATTTAAATAATTTTTAGCAAATGTATAAAAAAAAAAAAAACAGAAATACCTTATTTACATAAGTATTCAGACCATTTGCTATGAGACTCAAAATTGAGGTGGTGACCAAGTACCCGAGGATCACTCTGACAGAGCTCCAGAGTTCCCCTGTGGAGATGGGAGAACCTTCCAGAAGGACAACCATCTCTGCAGCACTCCACCATGGTGGTGTCATGCTGGAAGACCCAGCTACGACCCATCTTCAATGCTCTTACTGAGGGAAGGAGGTTGTTGGCCAAGATCTCGCAATACATGGCCCCATCCATCCTGCCCTCAATACGGTGCAGTCGTCCTGTCCCCTTTGCAGAAAAGCATCCCCAAATAATTGTTTCCACCTCCATGCTTCACGGTTGGGATGGTGTTCTTGGGGTTGTACTCATCCTTCTTCTTCCTCCAAACACAGCGAGTGGAGTTTAGACCAAAAAGCTCTATTTTTGTCTCATCAGACCACATGACCTTCTCCCACTCCTCCTCTGAATCAACCAGATGGTCATTGGCAAACTTCAGGCAGGCCTGGACATACGCTGGCTTGAGCAGGGGGACCTTGCGTGCGCTGCAGGATTTTAATCCATGACAGCATAGTGTTACACTAATGGTTTTCTTTGAGACTGTGGTCCCAGCTCTCTTCAGGTCATTGACCAGGTCCTGCCGTGTAGTTCTGGGCTGATCCCTCACCTTCCTCATGATCATTGATGCCCCACGAGGTGAGATCTTGCATGGAGCCCCAGACCGAGGGTGATTGACCGTATATCTTGAACTTCTTCCATTTTCTAATAATTGCACCAACAGTTGTTGCCTTCTCACCAAGCTGCTTGCCTATTGTCCTCTAGCCCATCCCAGCCTTGTGCAGGTCTACAATTTTAACCCTGATGTCCTTACACAGCTCTCTGGTCTTGGCCATTGTGGAGAGGTTGGAGTCTGTTTGATTGAGTGTGTGGACAGGTGTCTTTTATACAGGTAACAAGTTCAAACAGGTGCAGTTAATACAGGTAATGAGTGGAGAACAGGAGGGCTTCTTAAAGAAAAACTAACAGGTCTGTGAGAGCCGGAATTCTTACTGGTTGGTAGGTGATCAAATACTTGTTATGCAATAAAATGCTAATTAATTCCTTTTTTTTTTTTAAATCATACAATGTGATTTTCTGGATTTTTGTTTTAGATTCTGTCTCTCACAGTTGAAGTGTACCTATGATATAAAATTACAGACCTCTACATGCTTTGTAAGTGGGAAAACCTGCAAAATCGGCAGTGTATCAAATACTTGTTCTCCCCACTAATATATTTTTTTTAAGTGTTAGAATTTTTCCCTCCACAAAAAGTCAATTTTAATCCCAATTTGTAACAACAAAATATGGAAAAAGTCAAGGGGTGTGAATACTTTCTCAAGGCACTGTAGGAGATAGTGGTTTTTATACAGGATAAAGATTGTGACTATGTGGGACAATAGATAGTTGGATAAGGAGGTTGTTACTCGCCAGAATCCTGGCTGGCACAAAAACAACATACACATCTTATATTCAGACAATAAATACAAAAAAGTTACCTTTAATAACATTCTATACAACAGTTTTACAAAGTCATGTTGTCCACATGAATGCAGTCCCTTATTAGGGTGGTCATTAGCACATTTAAGACTTCTACATATGCCAATTCTTCACTTTATTTAGAAAATAAATGTCACCTTTATGAGATAATATACACATGGACAAGAGTGAAGTACACAGATTACTGGGGTGAATCCTAACTCGCTAACCTCGCATTCTTACTTATTCTCCCATTAACTTCAATGAATGATCAGTGAACATTCAGGTTAAGTGAAAGTCAAGATTTGCCCCTTAGAGGATACCTGTTGCACACAGGTCAGAAGCCTAATTAAAATGTGAGATCAAGCATCCAATCAACAGTGTTTTAACCACTTCCCAGACTATTTCATTTTATTTTGGGGTTGAGGGAGCTTGTGACTTTGATATCTAACTTGGGGGGGTTTAATGCTTAGATCAGGGCTGTTCAATGTCGGTCCTGGTTTTCATCCTCTCCTTCTAATAAGGAGAGACCTGGCTGAGACACCAGGTGAGTGCAATTAACTACCAGGTAGAAACAAAAAAACAGAAGTGTTTTGGCCCTCCAGGACCAGAATTGAACAGCCCTGGCTTAGATATTAATATGCAGGTCTCCAAAGTTCAAGGCTTTTAACTCTACCATAATAAATTGAAGTTACACATGTTCAAAAATGCAAAGAAATCTGAGTCCAAAGTGAGGCATCCCCCCTGCCAGTACTCAGCAGCACCACCTTGTTAAAAACATTATGAGGACCCTAAAAGGAATAGAGTTCAGAATCATTCATTCAACAAGTCTCACGACAACCAAAAACTGTCCTCATCCAAAAAGACATCATATTCTCTATGTAGTGCACGATGTAGGGAATAGGGTGTCATTTTGGACATAGCCTCTTAGTAAATGGATCATTTCCCATCATCCAGATAGGAGCTAGTGTAACACATTACACAAAAGGGGCAATTGTTGTAACAGTGGATTCCTGTTAGTGTGTTGCAAGTTGATACTGGTAGACTAATTGACAAGAGAGAGCTGATGAAATAGTGTGAGAGTGTAGCAGACCTGGGGTTCAATTAGTATTGGTTTTCTGAGCTTGCTAGGGCAAAAAGAATAGTCCCAAAAGTAAGTGCCTTTTGGAAGGGAAAAAAAGCAAATACTATTTGAACCCAGGTCTGGAAAACAGTGAGCGAGGTTAGGTAGGGAGCCCAGCCCAGGTCATTTACTGTTGCCTGAATGGTGTGTCAAAGGACAGCACAACTAAAGAGAGGGTTGGAATGCTGCAATGAAATTCATATAGCCATGTAGTATGAATATAGTACTATAGCCATGACACTGAATTAAGACGGCATAGGGAATATAAGAGTACAGTAGAGGAATGTGAACATAACAACAAATCAACACACCAACAGCTTCAGTTCACACACAAATCATTTCACACACACTTAATAAATCTTACAAAACAGATTAATGTAAAAATTGTACAGCAGTATTATAATACAAGTCAGAGAGAAGAGGGCTGAGTAGCTTGTCTTCCACTACTAGTGACCCCTGTCATGTAGCATGTCAAACAGGCTCCGTGTTTCCAGTTGTTATTGTTCCCAAAATGAAGTCAGAGGCCCCATCCCAAATCCCTACGGCCTTGGAGATCTGAGCGGAATTGATTGGTATAAATAAGCAATATGGTGAAGCTTACACCTAGCCTAGTTCATATTACTAACACCTGTCAGATCCTCTCAGATCTCCATAAGTGTATAGGGCTTAGGGTCCATTTGGGATGGGGCAACAATCCAATTTAGTAATGCCTAGCGTTAGTTTCTAAGACCTGTTTCTGCCCAGACAGAGACAGGCCGACAGTGAGATTCAGTTGAAGCAACGCCTCGAATAGGATGGACACAAATGCCAGAGTTTGTGATATAGCAGAAAGCATATATCCACTTTGAGCTCTATAAAAACAGGGAAATGGAATCCATCCCAAAATTCTAAGTCAGTCTTTCCCCGTTTGCTTACATTTCATTCCTCAGGAACACAAACCAGTACTCACAAGAAGACAAAGTCGTCAGAGCTGCCTATGTTGTCGCTCCTGCTGAGCTTGCCTTGGGGCAGCATGTGGGCAGGGCCAGGGGTGGGGGAGGTGTCATAGTGAGGATAGGAGGAGCTGTGGCCCACCAGTCCATAGTCCTGGGCCTGGCCCTCCACGAAGGTAAAGATGGGGTACTTCTCTTCGGGCAACGATAGGGCCTGGGGGGGATATGAAAGTGTTGAATTGGTCACTTATTAAAGTCACCCAGAATAAGATAAAGCTCTTATGTAAGTGATGTATACAGTAACAGTTAGTGCAACTGATGTATACAGTTGGTGTAATCAGTCAAAAGTTTGGACACACCTACTCATTCCATGATTTTTTCATTATTTTTGCTATTTTCTACATTGCCCAAGCAAGTCTCATCTTCTTATTGGTGTCCTTTAGTAGTGGTTTCTTTGCAAAAATTCGACCATGAAGGCCTGATTTTCACAGCCTCCTCTGAACAGTTGATGTTGAGATGTGCCCGTTACTTGAATGCTGTGAAGCATTTATTTGGGCTGCAATCTGAGGTGCAGTTAACTCTAATGAACTTATCCTCTGCAGCAGAGGTAACTCTGAGTCTTCCTTTCCTGTGGCAGTCCTCATGAGAGCCAGTTTCTTCATAGTGCTTGATGGTTTTTGAGACTGAACCTTAAGAAACTGTCAAAGATCTTGACATTTTCCAGATTGACTGACCTTCATGTCAAAGTAATAATGATCTGTCATTTCTCTTTGCTTCTTTGAGCTGTTCTTGACATAATATGGACTTGGTCTTTTACCAAATAGGGCTATCTTCTGTATATCACCCCTACCTTGCCACAACATAACTGATTGGCTCAAACGCATTGAGGAAAGAGGCACACGTGTTAATTGAAATGCATTCCAGGTGACTACGTCATGAAGCTGGTTGAGAGAATGCCAAGAGTGTGCAAAGCTGTCATCAAGGCAAAGGGTGGCTACTTTGAACAATATTTTGATTTGTTTAACACTTTTTTGGTTGCTAAATGATTCCATACGTGTTATTTCATAGTTTTGATGTCTTCACTACTGTCCTACAACGTAGAAAATAGTCAAAATAAAGAAAAAACATGGAATGAGTAGGTGTCAAAACTTTTGAATGGTTCTGTATAAGTGATGTATCCAGTAACAGATGTATCCAGTAACAGATGTATCCAGTAACAGATGTATCCAGTAACTGATGTATCCAGTAACTGATGTGTATCCAGTAACTGATGTGTATCCAGTAACTGATGTGTATCCAGTAACTGATGTGTATCCAGTAACTGATGTGTATCCAGTAACTGATGTGTATCCAGTAACTGATGTGTATCCAGTAACTGATGTATAAGTGATGTATCCAGTAACAGATGTATCCAGTAACTGATGTATCCAGTAACTGATGTGTATCCAGTAACTGATGTGTATCCAGTAACTGATGTATAAGTGATGTATCCAGTAACAGATGTATCCAATAACTGATGTATAAGTGATGTATCACTGATGCGTAAGAGACGTGCAACATGTCTATCTATCTATAAGTGACGAATAAGCCATCTTAAGTTGCGTCGCTTCAACTCATGCATCTATAAATCATATCAGCGTCAAAGATCTATAAATGATCTATATGTGATGCATAACTAATGTATAAATGATGCATAAGTGAGGAATGTATACATGAGTAAGAAGAGACTTCAAATGAGGACAAGAGGCTGAGCTCACCACACAGACGGCAGAACACAGAGACTCAAAGTCCTTCTTGTTCTTGGCATAGAAGCCTATAGTACAGCTGGGGTCCATGCGACTAAAGGGCATCTTCCTGGGCGAGCTACAGTGGAACGACTGGGGAGGTGGGGAGCGAGAGAGGGAGAGCATTACAGACTAGGTACACGTCTGAATCTGAAATGACCTACTTTGATCCAGTCAAAACATGCTTATCTGGGTCATAGCAGAGCGATATAAAGTCCAACCAACCTCCAGTGGGAAGTTGTCTTGAGTGACATCCACCACGGCCTGACAGTAGTGAGGGTCCAGATACAGCAGCTGCTCGTCTGATTGGACAGGAAATAAGAAGAAGGCGAGGTTAGGTTAAATGACAGCCCACTGTCCAATCAGAAGCAACTGAACCAAGAAGAAGAGTGCATTTCTTACCTTGGCAGCCGATAAAGAACAGCGAATGCTTGGGTTTGCCGCCGATGATCCCGATACAGCATTCTAACCTGAGAATGTTCTTCAGACACAAAGAAATCCAGATTCATGTCAGAGCGACATCAACCATGGAGAAATAACAAGCTTTGTGACGAAGGTTAGGTTATGAAAGTGTGTGTGTACATGCGTGTACACACCCTGACACACTTGATGTAGGAGGGGTTGAGAGAGTCTCCTCCTAGTCGGACTGGAACCAGTATGATGACAGACTTCCAGCCTGGACCACTGGGCTCAGGATCTGATATACTCTGGTTCAACGACTGGTCACACAGATGCACCACGTCCTTTTTGTACACTGAAAGAAACACACAATGCTACTATGGGCCTAAGTTTCACTAGGGACATGTCCCCCCCACATTCTGAAATGTAATTTTTGCCCTCCCCATTTTGTAATTTAATTGTGATACCGAAATGAGACACAGTTAAGCTACATTCAGAAGACCAATGGCAAAAACATCACTTATGACGAGAACATTTGAGACCAAACATACAATATCTGGTGAATTCGACAAATGACAACACCAACCAACCAACTACCCAGCAGGAAAGGTACAGTGTAAAGTCAAACTCACCGGTACAGTCCTGCGCTACATATACAGCCAGGTTGTGAACCTCAGAAGTCTTGGCAACTGCTTTTCTGGAAAACAAACATACGGCTCATGTTTAATGTCACAACATACTGATGCTACTGGGCATGAAGTAAATATCAGGGTTTGGTTCAATTCCATTTCAATTCAGAAAGTAAACCAAATGTTGATTTTAAGTCCAAATGTTCCTCATTGAACAACATTGAAAACAATTGGAATTTCAGTTTACTTCCTGAATTGAGTGGAATTGTAATGTAATTGACTCCAACCCTGGTAAACGTCAACATGCAGTCAGGCATACCACCGAGCCTTCTTAAAAAATATAATAGCAACCAAAACATCTACACAATAAAGGTGCATCAGTAAACATGTCTGCTGGAGATCATTCTGATGCACTACGGCATTACAGACATCTATCAAAAATCTAAGTACAGAAATCAAATGCATGCTAATGCCATCACTGACTTGAATGAGGCATGTTCTATAGATTCTACTTCTATGGCTGATGCTCTGACAGCATCATTATCTTGACCACTACCCCATGGAGGGCTCCTCACCGTAGTATGTGTGCCACCACTGAGGGGCCGTACCAGTCCCCCGCCTTCTTCCCTGAGCTCTTCCCCAATTCTACCAGCTGGTGCACCCCAAACGGGGCCGGGGGCTCATCCCCAAACCAGGCCACAACCCTCCGGTGGAGGGGCTCAGCCTGCCTGTCCCTGCCCGACTCGGGCCTCTTCTTCTGGGTATGGTTGAGAGCCGTGCCCCCTGGCATGGAGGTCTTCTGGGGCGTGGTGGGGGTCCGCGAGGAGGAGGAGTAGCCGAAGGAGGGGATGGGTACGCCACCAGCACGGGACGGGGAGCGGGGTCTCAGAGCCTCAAAGTCTACATCAGCGAACTGCTGGGCGTCTGGCCACGACCAGTCTAGACAACACAATACAGACAGTAGTGATCGATGGAGAGGTGGATTGAGGAGACAGAGGAGAGAGAGGGGAGACAGACCAGGAAAGAGAGAGAGAGAAACAGTTGAAGAGAGATGTGGCAGAAAGAGAAACAAGAGTGAGAGAGAGAGAGAGAGAGAGAGAGAGAGACAGGGGCCCCATCCCAAATGGACCCCTACGCCCTGGTGGAGATCTGATAGGATCTGACAGGTGTATGCAATATGTTAATAGCTCCACCCTGCTAGGTGTAAGTTTCACCGATCATATTGCTTATACCAAACAAATCCTCTCAGATCTCCACAATTGTATGTGCATAGGGGTCCATTTGGGATTGGATTGGGCCAGATTTGGTGCAGTTGTCTCAGAGTTAGGAAGAGGACCCATCTTTGTATCTCTACCCATTTAGAGCTCTCTTTCTAACTCTATGAGTTGTCTCACCTCGTGGCAGCAGATGTAGCAGTAGGCCCTGGGCCAGCAGCATCTGTCCGCTCCGCAGCATGCAGCCCCAGCCACAGTCTGTAGTCAAGGTGGAGCCCTCCAGCTGGGGGAACTCCCTACGGTAGGTCAGCCACAGCCGAGACACGAACGCCCGCCTGAACCGCTCCACCTCGTCTGGAAGGGGAGAGAGATACCCAGTGAGCAGAACTGGTTAAAATACATATTTCCAACCAGTTTTTCCTCACTGGGTATGGAGCAGAGAGCGTCATCTATTTTACCAGGAAGTCTTTTGAAGTTGGGAGTGGGGTTGTTGGAGGTTAGCTACCTTCACTATTGAGCAGATAGGAGTGGCCCATTACAGTCACCGGAGAGCTCTTGTTGAATGTGGTCTTCAACTTGACTGACCAGCCTAAAGAGGGAAAAGAAACAGAACAGACCTTTTTAGAGGGGATTCTTTATGTCTTGATGACTGGGTGAGGAAGGGGGAAGTTGACTTCGGGAGGGCTATTACACATAGCTTTGTATGAGACTTCTGTTGAGAAAAAAAAAGACCTAACAAAGATTATTCACACAGAAAGTACAAAGACTATAAAATCCCCCTTGTTGCCATTTCTTAAGAAAATAAAAAAAGCCATTGTTAAAACTGACTGTATAGAAAAACTTGAAGTTATGTTTGTCGCTAGTTAAACAGCTATATAGAACTATCCGCCTTATGGAAAAAAGTTCAAATGAACCCACTGACTGACCGTATTTGACATTATTCCACGCCGACATCAGCTTAGTCTTGAGTTTGTCCACCTCGTCTGGCTCTCCAGCGGTGGTGGCATCTCTGGTTCCACCCCCACCGACATCAGTACCCTGCCGCTTCCCAAAGCCACTTCCTCCACCAGGGTCCACCAGCTGTGGCTGCTGAGGCCTCTTGGTCTCCTCTCTCTGGAGGGTGTCCTCCTGACACACCACTCCTACTCCCCCCACATACTGAACTGCACTGGGAGACACGGAGTTCATGGCTCAGGCTTACAGCAGGGCTCTGCAGATCCTCATAGCAATAGGGACCTGACGGAAGAGAGGGATGAGAGAGAGGGGTGGGGAAGAGAGATAAACATTGATTTTCTACAACAGTGCATGCATGTGTAATTTGATTAGCCATGGAGTAAGTGCTATATGTGTCGCTCTCCTTTTGTCTGTCCAGCACTAAGATGAGGTTTAAACATTAACATTGAAAGACAGAGGTTAAGCTAGTTGTACGTCTAAACAATGACTGATGTGAGGCCGATTTTCTCTCATTTCATGCTGATTCACAAGAAAGTGGATCTGAAAGTGGCAGGGATGAAACATTTTTGACGACTTTGCTATTATTATGCAGACCAGAGCAGCTGTCACAGTGGTTAGGCTAGTGAATGCTATTGGGAAAAACAATATTAGTCACAGTCAGTTTCAAAGTAAACCACTTCTCCCTCCTTCCCCTGCGCTGAACAAAATTAAATGCGAAATGCTACAATTTCAAAAATGTTACTGAGTTACAGTTCACAGAAGGAAATCCTTCAATTGAAATAAATTAATTATGCCCTAATCTATGGATTTCACATGACTGGGAATACAGACATGCTGGGCTGGCTTAGTTACACGTGGTCTGCGGTTGTAAGGTTGGTTGGATGTACTGCCAAATTTTCTAAAACGACTTGAGGCGGCTTATGGTAGAAAAATGAACATTAAATTATTTGGAAACATCTGTTGTGGACATTCCTGCAGTCAGCATGCCAATTGCGCACTCCCTCAACTTGAGACATCTGTAGCATTGTGTTGTGACACAAATCTGCACATTTTAGAGTGGCCTTTTATTGTCCCCAGCATAAGGTGCACCTGTGGCTTTGTATGCCATTTAATCAGCTTCTTGATATGCCACATCGGTCAAGAGGATGGATTATCTTGGCAAAGGAAAAATGGTCACTAACAGGGATGTAAACAAATTTGTGTACCAAATTTGAGAAAAATAAGCTTTTAGCGCGTAGGGAAAATGTCTGGGATCTTTTTATTTCATCTCATGAAACATAGGACTAAAACTTTACATGTTGCGTTTTATATTTTTGTTCAGTATAGTTGAAAAAAAGTGTGAGTGAGCCTGAGTGACAAGAGAACAGATGTTAACAGACACGGTAACACTGGAATGTAGAACAAGTGACTTCACTTCCTACTCTGTACTGAAACTGGAAATAGTTTATTTAACCTAATGAGGAATTTCTGTCCTTTCTGGGAAAACACGATAGAATAGCCATCATGTGATTGGTGTGTGACAACAAACAGCTGGGGGTGAGTGAGAAGCCTTGGTAGCGGATGGTCAAAAGATGTAGCTAACTAGCCTTTTCTACACCGCAGCCTACCTATTAGCTATGATAACCATCCTATTATTTAAAGAAGTAACCAAGCTGTCACGTTTCTTAAAAATCACTAGCTCTAACATGACAGCTAGTTAGTTACACCTATTAAGGAGCTACAGTCTGGCTTAATTAGATGATATTGTCTTAACTACTAACTTACCTAGCTAGTTAGTTACTAGATAAACATCATCCAACACAACATAGCCAAGATCATAACCTTACCACTTTGTGAAGAGTGTCATTGACATGAGAGGTCTTTAATAACCAAGTAAAATCTTAAAATTGCTTGATAGGACGGCGACGGCTCGGAAGTGCAGGGTTGAGACCACGTACTACGTAGCTTTGCTGTGGTAACTCAATACAGACAGTTAGCTGCCAAGCTACAGTAGCTAGCTAGCTGTCAACGGATCTGGTTAGCAACTTTGTAGAAAACAGGCTAACGCGTTAATGTCTCGCCTTTCTTGACGACTCCAGGACAACCACAGCCAATGTCAGCGATTAAAATGAAATGTTCTTCAGCCAACGAGTAACGTTGTAACTCAGTCGAATTATAGTTCACCCAGCGATTTACTTCGCGTGCTAGCTAGTTAGCTTGCAGGATCAGCGGGTTGACAACATACAATAAGGAGGGCTCTAGATACTTCCTGATAGGCTGTACTAACAACGTGATTGGTCAACCTACTGAAACGAGCAAATATATTGATTTAAATCCTAACAATAAATCATAGCGCGCGTTTTATTGGCGAATATTTTACAGATTGACGTTCGTCATATTATGTAAATAAGCTGGCGTCTATGGGATGTAAAGACCTAGTGTAACTGTGTGAATGAAATGAGATAATGCATTTTATTAAGATGAACGTGTCCTGCATATCCTTGTCATGCTCCCCTGAGCATGTCATGTGACTAATCGTGCAAACTACCAAAAGCCTGCTGTCTAAATATCGTTCAGTCATATAATTGTAGAACTCTGGGATGATCTTGTTGTATATTTCTCAACTAGCTAAGACTCTATATAACTTTACCCTGAGCAAAAAATATTTTCAAAAAAATTCCAATAACATAGATAAGAAACTCGAATTCATTGTTAATGTTATGATACTTATGAGTAAATTCTATATTCATAAATTACTTTTTTTAATGTCCCCAGATTTTAAGACTTTACATATGACTTTATAGGTCTTTTGAATTCTCTTAATCTCTTAAATTACAAAAAAAAGTATTTGTACATTCAAATATTATTGCTAATGTATAAAGAAAGTGCAATCTCTCATCTCCTTTATTTGATTTATATTATTTATATGTGTACAGTGGTGTGTGTAATGTGAGATCTTGCCTGACTTTAATATTGAATTGTTCTTTTTTGTCAATATTTTTTAATACGCGTGCACAAAACATAGATAAACCAAAAAAGTCTTGTTTTTATTTCGCAATCCTGGATTTGCCAGGGGAAATTGCCATTTTACTGGCATTATGTTGCAACTGGGAACTTTCTGATATTGAAGAACATTGTGCCATAGCATGACAGGAGAGCTACATGTATAAGACTGGACCCCTCTAGCTAAGCACCAGTGTTCGATACAGACAGACACATCAGTGACACATAGACAGTAGATAGATACTGTAGATATAGAAATATATAAGATAGATATATTGAGACATAGAAATATATAACATATAGTGATACATATGGTAGATTTTATAGATATAGATAGACCCACAGTAAATAGATATACATCTGCATTACTTGTTGTTTGGGGTTTTAGGCTGGGTTTCTGTATAGCACTTTGTGACATCGGCTGATGTAAAAAGGGCTTGATAAATACATTTGATTTAGTGATATACTGGTGCATAGATATAGTGAGACCTAGACACTGAAGCCATGTTCGGTCTATGTGCCACGACTCTCCTCTACTTCCTGTCTTTTAGCCAATCAACTGCTGCTGCTTTAGGCTGTGAGGACCTCCTTAAGCCCATGGATCCACCACGAATAGACCAGCAGCTCTTGGGGAGATGGGCCCTCGTCGCAGGAATCCTGAGCAACCCTTTATCCCTGGAGGCTCTCGACCAGGCGATGGATGAGTACAGGCGACAGGTGGAGTGCCTGGGGCTGCCTCTGCCAGTGGTGATGGAGCCTGGGAATGCCCTCTGTGGATATTCTGTCTTTCGTCTAATCTGGAGAGATAAAAGATCGATCAGTGTGATCAGAGAGAGTACCGATGATCAGAGAGTGGGGGCAGTGAGACAAATGTAGACACTTTTTCTGTCATCTGTTATGTAATACAACAATTCTGTGTTTACTGTTTCTCGTTGTACTGTATAATTTGTAATAAAAATGAATGATTTATTATATCAAAATATATATATTTTTTTCAAGGCATAGTGCGCGTTTCATAGGGTCAATTTTTACACTGACATTATGTAAAGCATCTGACGTCCATGGGGTGTTGGCTACAGATAAGTACCGGTAAAATTGTGAATGAAATTAGTTCATGCATTTTATTATGATTAACCACTACTACTAATACCAAAGGTCTCTGTTGTCTAGTTTACTACATTTAGCCTAGTTGATCTGCATATAATTATATATATTTTTATGGATGGACATAATGTAGTTATGAATGCACGTTAGGTTACACTAGACTTAAGTAATTTTAATAAATTCACACAAGATGTTATGTGGAAAACAAAGGTTGTAGAATATAAAAATGTTTATGTATCCTTTTGCTGTTGAACATTGGCCATCTGGAGCCAGGTTGGGCAGATCATAGGCTGACGTTATGAGCTCCACTTCTGTATTTATTATCGGTATGCACAAGAAAATGACGGTGGCAGAAGTTCAAGTTTGGATAAATTTTCTGAATTGTATTACACGTTCTTCCCTTCACGTGTCTAGTATTAGACTGTTGTACTTGTCTTTCTGGCACTAACGCTCCCATTGGTCCTTTCTTACTAGCACTGATTTAGCTGATATCTGGTTTATTGAAGAAATACCCGCAATGACTGTAATATGTGATTGCTGTATCTACCTTAGTTGACTATACTGACTGTAAGTAACTCTTGATAAGAGCATCTGCGGACCAACATGGTAACGGACCAACATGTTCAATGTAAATAAGACACACCGAAATGACAAACAACAAGAGAAAGGTGTAATGTCATCATACTTGCCCTTTATCTACATAACATTTTCAAATGAGGTGAATGAGACATATTAATCGTTGGTGGCCATTGTGAATAAATATAATTGTATATTTGTTTAAGTACAGTTTAGATTTTATTTTCGCCCAGATAATACATAACTGTAGCAATACCAAAACAAACACTTAGAAATGAAGAAAAAAAAACGCTTGAAAATATAAAGTGCATTTCAAACAATTCATCATAATCATGATTAGGATGTGCATTTTCTGCCATCTGCCATTAACATATAAAACAGATCTCTATATACCACGGAATTCCTCCATGCAAAGTTTTGAGTAAAATATGCCTGCAAAAAACCTCACATACAAATAATGAGAGAGTTTATTATTCAAAATGTTCATGTATTTTCTCTTCACAGACCAGCTTTGACTAACTTATCTACTCCTGATGTTTCAATGATTATAATACAATAAACACCACCTTAGTGATCAGGTTGATAACATTGGAAATGTGACAAAATGTTATCTGGTTCCCTTTATATTTGAAGGTAGAACTAACAGTCACAGAATAACGCTAAAGAGCCACCCATCTCTGAACAGTTAGAGAATAACAACAAGTGGAATGATTCATATAACAATAAGAATAAATTGTAAACTACTGCAAACATTCCAGTTATCTACCAAAACAAGAGACAACTGTATATTCAGTAGGGGCCAAATTTAGACTTGAGATAAGTAGTTAACATGGATTTAAGTCAATAAAACCTCGATTTAAGTCCACATTTCTTGACTTAAGTCCAAGTTAAGTGTTCTTATCTCAAGTCTGAATAAGCCACGGCCGTAGGCCTCTTCATTACAACAGCATCCCTAAAATATATCTTGCTATATTAAGTACCTTGACCTGTCATTACAACAATATGTAGCTCTCAGATATGATGATAATAAACTCCATAATAGTATAAAATGAGATATTTATTTTGAATAAACTATGTTAAATTACATGGCATAATGATTATGATATGGAACAATGTTTTATATATATACAGTACCAGTGAAAAGTTTGGACACACCTACTCATTCCAGGGATTTTCCATTCAGCTACTCTGCATCTCACAAAGACACGGCGGTTGGAACCAAAAAAATCCCAAATTTGGACTCATCACACCAATGGACATATTTCCACCGGTCTAATGTCCACTGCTCGTGTTTCCTGGCCCAAGCAAGTCTCTTCTTATTATTGGTAGGGTAGTGGTTTCTTTGCAGGAATTCGACCATGAAGGCCTGATTCACAGAGTCTCCTCTGAACAGTTGATGTTGAGATGCAATTTCTGAGGTGCAGTTAACTCTAATGAACTTATTCTCTGCAGCAGAGGTAACTCCTTTCCTTTGGCAGTCCTCATGAGAGCCAGTTTTATCATAGCGCTTGATGGTTTTTGAAACTGCACTTGAAGAAACTGTCAGGGTTCTTGACATTTTTAGGATTGACTGACCTTCATGTCTTAAAAGTAATGTTGGACTGTCATTTCTCTTTGCTTATTTGATCTGTTCTTGCCATAATATGTAAGTGGTCTTTTACCAAATAGGGCTATCTTCTGTATACCACCCCAACCATGTCACAACACAACTGATTGGCTCAAACGCATTAAGAAGGAAAGAAATTCCACAAATTAACTTTTAACAAGGCACACCTGTTAATTCATATGCATTCCAGGTGACTACCTCATGATGCTGGTTGAGAGAACACCAAGAGAGTGCATAGCTGTCATCAAGGCAAAGGGTGGTTACTTTGAAGAATCTCAATTATAAAATATATTTTGATAAATTTAACACTTTTTTGGTTACTACATGATTCCATATGTGTTATTTCATCGTTTTGATGTCTTTACTATTATTCTACAATGTAGTAAATAGTAAAAATAAAGAAAAACCGTGGAACGTGTAAGTGTGTCCAAACATTTGACTGGTACTGTATATATACACACACCATAAGGGGGCGGTATGGTCCAAGTTATAAGCTGCAGTCAGAAAGTCTTCTGAAAAGTAGCCAAGTAATGTAGTACATAAAAGCTTGCATATTCTACCAGACTAATTCCAACATCTGATATTCTTCACCCACTAACAAACATTTGCCAATCATTCGCATAAAGATTATGGGTGTTACATGTTTGATAGAGAAGATACATGAGAGAGAGAGAGAGAGAGAGAGAGAGAGAGATCATCATAATTTCACCATTGAAATAATGCACAGTGTATTATCATAACACACATACAGTTGTAGTGCTCAACTTACAGTGAATCCTACTGTGGTGAGTGAAACATAGTCATATTATTATTTCACCACACTGACTAGCCTGGTCCCAGATCTGTTTGTGATTTTGCCTACTCCATTGCCATTGTTTGACATGACAATTCCATACAGAGTTGGCAAGAAACAGAGTGGCACCCAGGCTAAAAACAGACAGTTAAACTCTCAGATACCCGACACCAGAATTAGGAAGGAATCCAATATGAAAATAAGGTTAATAGAAAAACAGATGGATAAACGATAACAGCAACAGCAAGCGAACATTTGACATCAAAGAATGAAAAACCTTATCCATCCATAAAGCCCTTAATATGCATTTTACATCTATTAAATATGCTACATCCATTTACACCTGCTTTTTCTTCTTCACCTTTTTGGTCCAAAACAAAACATGATGAGTGACAATTAGAACGTACGAATAGTAGAGCCATAGTCTTTACAGATATTTACAGTAATCTCCTTACCGTAGCTGTGCAGTCAGGATCAAGTAACAGATCATTTTATTCACAACAAAATACAATTATTCTAATTTATCAATGTTATTCAAGTTTGGATTCTGTTCGTTTCTATATAGTTTCTGGCTTACTGAGCCCATCCCTGAAACACACACACATTGGGGTACGCACACACGCACACAGCCCAAATCATCCACCACAGGGGTATGGGATTTAAATCCATGAATATCAACTCCGCTTACACCAGTGTGTGTGTGTGTGTGTGTGTGGGCTGCAGTAGTAGTCCTGTTCTGTAGAGATAAGCGCTCTGAGCTTCAGAACTGTCAGAGGAGCTTTACTCTTCTTTACCAAGGCACCAAATGCACCCTATTCCCCATATAGTGCACTACCACAGGGGCTCTGATCAAAAGCAGTCCACTTTATAGGAAATAGGATGCCATTTCGGACGCAATCCATGGCACACAAATGTGCCATAGCCTTCAAGATTCACCCAGAACTAACTCAAGGTTGTTTCACTTCATCCTTCACTTACAGACATTCACTGACAGCATGCTATGCTAATCTGGCTATGCTAATCAACTGAGGACTTCAGTGAGTGTAGTGTTGGACCATAATTCTTTGTCATGGGTGGCCTTACAGTAGTAACAGAAAACTACAGTAGTCATTGGTCCTGTGTGGCCCAGTCGAGTGTCTTTCTAAAGATAAAATCTAGTGGCCGCGTCATTGTCTTTTACAGTAGTAATTTAGTCATTTACTTTCCGAAGACAAATCTACAGTGGCCGATTGGATTTAGTGTTTTGTTGTTGTTGCTGTCAAGGTTGTAATGACTTGATTGTGACTCAGCATACCCTCTGCTTGTGATTACGTTTATTTGAGTGAATTACAGAAACAGAAGTGATTGGTCGTTTAGTCGAGATAGAAAAAACGAGTAAGTAACTGGATTTGGTGTTTCACAGTATTCAGCATGTTTTGATCAGTAAAGCACTTTTCACTCCTTTTTATTCTAGAAACACACAAAATGTACCACATGACATGCATTCATTTCACATACATACATACAGATCTGTTATAGATATCTAATAGTTCATAAAGTGGAGCGTTTTCTTAATATATACTAACTGTATAATAGAAAATGGCCGTAACAGCACCTTTACAATAGTTCTGCTCACTCATGGTTACAGATAAGTCAATACCATGTTGATATTCTTTTCTAGAACTGGAATGTCGTCTTAAGTGCTTGACATTGTGGAATTGTTCTAGAAATCTGAAAAGGCATCTCATTTCTCAATGCCCCCCTCTCTAAACTCCTTTCAGATAGAAGGGTTACAATTTGGGGGGGTGGCTACCTGTGTTCGCCTTATCAGACTGAGGAACAGAGTTAGCTGGACTTTGGGCCACTGTGGTGCCACCGCCAACCATCCGGACTCCGAGTCCGGACGAAGCCTCAGACTTTCCTGCCGAGGCACCTTGCTTCTCCTCACCCGGCTTGGGCATGTCTTTCAGCTCCTTCCCCTTGGGCCCCTCCTGGGACTGGGACACCATTGACCCCTTTATAGGCCCCAGAACCAATTTAGCGGCACTGGTCAGCTGGGTGACAAAGCTGGTCTTGTCGCCGGGGGAAACAGGCCTGGACCTGCCTGGACAGAAGGAGGGTGCGCAGAGCGAGGGGGTGACGCCTGTGGGGGAGGGGGAGGGGGATGGAGAGTGTTCTTCCACTACCTCCAGCCGACATTTATCCTCCCAGTCCAGGGTCCCTCGGTAGCAGTTGACAGGCCCCAGGCCCTGCCTCACCTTGCCCAGGGAGAGGGGTTGTCCGTGGGGTGGGACAGCTGGAGCCAGGGCCCTGGCTGGAGGTTTGGGGCTTTTGGGGCTTCTCAACCCCAGTTCTGAAGTTCTTGGAGAGCCATTGTTCTCGGCTCCATTCTTTCTCAGGCTCTCTCCTACTATTCCTGATGGTTTACTACTAGCCTTGAACATACCTGTAGACCCTGACGTTATTGATGATCCACCCATACCCATGCCTCTGTCTGGACTAGTGCCTCTCCCTAGAGGGCCCCCACAGGGCATGCTGGGCCTGGGAGGAGGACACACCTTGTTGTCTCCATTTAGCTTTGGTTCCGTTCTGTCCTCTCCGTAATTCTCCTGGGAGTCTTGGCTGAGAGGGCTTGTACTCACGGCTGTTCGGAGGCTCTGTTGCTTGATAGACATGTTTGTCTGACGCTGGCTCTTCTCTGCTCCTTCTGGATGGCCCCTAAATATACCTGGTGACCCAGTGGGAGTAATGGGACTTGTAGTTTTGGGACTTGTAGTTTTGATGGAATCCAGATTTGGCGATTGGCTGGATTGGGCTCTGTAGGTGGGGCTACTCTGAGGGCTAAAGGTATGCTCACTGGTTGAGGGTTTTCTAGCTATTGATTGGTGATTATCTGTTGTGACTCCTCCTCCTCGGTTAGGTGACCTCTCTGGGACGGTTGTTGTCCTGTTGCTATAAGCCATAATGATCTCTCCCACCCTCTCCCTCGATCTTTCTCTCTCTCTCTTCCTCTCTCTCTCTCTTTCCCTCTCCCTACCAGCCAGCAGTGTATCCCTACTCAGCGGCGACTCTTGCCTCCCTAACTTCCTCATCGGCTTGAGCACCCCCGTCTCTGGTGTCGTGGTAGTTGCCCCTGTAGATGAACCCTGGGGGCCTGGGGCGGAGGGCAGCAGTGGGGGGTTCGGAGGTGGTAGATTCTCCCCTTCCGTCTCCAACAAACTCTGGAGCCCCAGCTCGCAACAGTGGAACTGGTCCTTGCGGTACAAGTCAGAGTGCTGGACCTAGGATAGGATAGGATAAACTTTTATTTAGGGGGAAATTGTCTTAGACACATAGTGATGCTGTATACAGTAGGTCTACTAAAAAAGACTCAAGTTCTTTTAATTCCCAATGTGTTGTTTTAACTGTATTTAAATGTCTTCCCCGTGTATACTTAAACTAATAAATGAGATGAAAATACTAAATCAACACTATACTGTACATTACAAACTGGACACATTCATAATACACCCATAGCACACGTTCCCCATGTGTCACACCTCTAATACACATCTCAGACCGCCACATTCACAATACCTCCAGGCTGTGTTTCCTCAGAGGCCCTCCCACCCCACCACTCGACGACTGGGAATGAGACAGCGGCGAGGTGAGCTTCTCTGCCGACTGGACCCTCTTGAGGAGTGGGGAACGGGGCGGCTCGGCGGACTTGGGCCTGGGGCGGACCACGGGTGGTGATGAGTGGAGCTTTGCCCCGGCAGGGAAGGTCTGGGTGGTGTTGGAGCTACCGATGGTGTGGCCCGGGAGTGGGGGAGGGGAGGACTGGGTGGGGGATGGTGTGTGGGCTAAGGGGGAGAGGGGGATGTTGCCGGCAGACTTGCAGCGGGCCGAGCGGTACTGGCGGTGCAGCTTGGGGGAGAGGCCGTGCAGGGAGCTGGGGCGCATGTGCTGGGAGGCGGCAGGGGAGTTGGGGGTGCTGGAGGCAGGAGAGCTGCTCTGAGAGGACACACCTGGGGGAGAGGAAAGAGAAAGACAAGAGAGAGGTTACAGTGAAGATAGAGAGAAAAGAGAGAGGGGTAGAGAAAGAGAGACAAGAAGAGAGAAGAAAGGTGAGAGAGGAAGAGGGAAAAACAGATTCTTCAGCTACAGATTAATAATCAGTTCAGCCACAACTGGGATTACAATGTTTGATTCAGCTTGCCTGGTGCAATGGAACCAACACTGGTTCCCAAACCCTGACCATCTGACACTCATCTGACAATCTCAAACACTCTATTTACTTCAAAGAAAACAAATACAATTTGGAACCCTGAAGAGTATACTACAAAGTGGGATCAAAGAGTTAGCCAGCTAACTTCCATAAACAACCAGAAATAACTATTGATTTTCTAGTTCATTAAGAAAGCTAAACTTAGGTATGTGTTTGAGTCAATTAGACCACGTACATTTCAAGCTTATCTTTAAAAAAAAATGTATTTTAGAATAGTTAGGCAAGTTAGCTGGCTAACTCATTGATGCTGCTTTGTAGTGTACCCCTCAGGTCTGTTACTCACCCAGGTAGGAGGACTCAGGTGTGGACCTGTATCCCTGCTGTGTAGGGGAGCGGGCTGACAGGTTGTGGGAGGGAGAACCTGGTAGACTGTCACTGGACGACAGAGAGCGGTTCAGAGAAGACAGGCTGCGGCTGGTGTGGAGCAGGTTAGACTGTTTAGTGATCTTCCTGAACAGGGAGCTATGCTTCTTACTGTAGAGAGGAGAGAGGGAGGAGGGGGACAGAGGGATAGGGGATGGAGTAGGAGAGGGTAGTAGAGAATCGTTTTCATTAAAAAAAAAGTTTTGCAATGTATAACATGGAGAGATACTGAAACGTATTAGCAGAATGCTGAATAAATACATGTAACTGTTCTTGTCCATGTTACAGCATACACGATAACAGCTACTGTAAATGAGAGTGCCATACTACAGTACCTCTCTTGTCCCTCTTTGCCGATGGGCCTCTTATTGCGCCGGGCCATCTTGCACTTGTAGTTGGACTTGCGTGCCGGACCCACCTTGATGGAGGTGTTCTCAAACGGTGTGGTGGTCACTGTCACCTTGTTGCCACTCTGCAGGGGCACACAGAATGATGATGAGCCACGTCTATGTGACTGACTGGGGTTTGATCACAGGTTTTCTGCATGCCACAAGTCTAGGTTAGCCTGCTGAGCTAAAGCCTGGGCACTAGCTCAGGGAGCCAACGCTTGTATGCAGGCAAGTTACTCATCACATGAGCATGGTCACAGAACGACCTCCTTCACATCTACATTGACAAATAACACCCTTAATCATAGCTTAAGAGACCAACAATGAGCATGGATGTTACGCAAACCTACGCATATCAACAAAGTCTATTGTAGAACTCAGTCTCTTCTTCCATCATACCTTTAGAATGAGTTCCACCACTTCCGTGTGGACCAATCCGTGGACAGACTCCCCATTTACATGGGTGATGAGGTCACCAGCACACAGACCTGCTTCCTGGGCGGGGCCTCCATCCTCCACGTGCTGCCATTGGACAAGGATACATTGTCAATCAATAAATAGGATAGTGTATACCTTTCTCAAGTTAATTAATGAATTAATCCACCCCTCCCCCTTCTCCTCCCCCTCTCCTCACCCAGATGATGTGATGGACACTGTAAACATCCGTATCTCCCATGTAGACCCGTATCGCCCTGAGGGTAAATCCGTACTTCTTCCCTGAGCGGTGGATGGTGATGGGAGAGCGCAGCACGCTGACGGCGGGGGCTGGACAGTAGTCACGGTTGGGTGACGAGTCCCGGGAGGAGGGGTTGGAAGACAGGGAGCGGGGGGACATGGGGCTGGCCAAGGGGGAGCTGTGACTGTGGACGTACTGGTCTACTGTGGTGGGGGGGAGAATGTTAGGGAGAGGAGTAATGGAAAGGGGAAAGATGAAGGAATGACAAATTGGGAGAGAATGGAAGTGATTGTGGGTAAGAAAAAGAGTAAGGAAAGTTTTAGGCATAGAGATACACATATTACAGTGTACTATTTCATCATGTGGTTTGAAGTATTCTGTGTAAACTCAGCATTAGAGTAACATCGCAGCTCACAGCACCCTCTAGTGGCAGGAGGCCATAGTGATTAATTGACTGCCTGATTAAATGTATTTGATTATTAAAATACATATAAAGCTACTCAAGACAGAAACAACACATAACAATTCAGCATAGTTACCTGCAGGTATGATGACAGATAGGGCTGTGGCCGAGGCTGACTTGATAACCTTGTTGCCAGGCCGTGAGTTCCTCTTCTCCCCTGTGTCTCCAGACATCTGCTGGTGTCTCGCCCTGCGGAGGACCAGGTCATTCGTGGCCCGGGGGCCCAGGGGGTCATACACAGGTCCTGCCCCCAGCTCCCTATTGGCTGATGTAGGTCCAGGAGTAGTGGATGGAGTGGGCGTGGCTCCCAGAGTCTCGCCTGGGCTTGGTGGTTTCTCTGTTGGCGGACAAAAATATTACTCTCCAGTCTCAAGTATATTGTTGGAGCTTAGCTAATGGTCCTCTCTTGGCTTACTTACAATCTATACACATCATCACTTTCTACTGACTTTTCAATTGTCACCTCACCTGATAAAATCACCAGTTTGTCCGGTGACAATACAAGTGAAACAAACCTCTTCTCTCTCTCTCTCTCTCTCTCTCTCTCTCTCTCTCACTCACTCACTCACTCACTCACTCACTCACTCACTCACTCACTCACTCACTCACTCACTCACTCACTCACTCACTCACTCACTCACTCACCTCCTACATGTTCCTCCTTTGGGTCAGGGGTGGTGCTGGGGGTGGAGGGGGGTGTGGAGGGAACGGAGGCCACCTCCAGTGAAGTCCCCCTGGCCTTGACAGGGGGCTGGCGTGTCAGGGGGTCTGGGTTGTCCTCCTGCTGTGAGGCGAAGCGATGCGTGTCCATGAGGGCGGAGAAACGGCGCCGGGCCCCGAGGGGAGGGCTGGAGTCACCGTCCATGTAAAGGGACTCAGAACCGGACAGACGCTTCCTTTGAGGGGCCAGGAGAAGAGAAGAGGCTATTATTCCCAATGCTAAGGGACTTTTATTTTGAAAACGTATTTAAACTGATGTTGAATCAATGTGTTGTGAATGTTGGTATAAAGGTGTCATGACTTGTATACATTTCATGAATGCCTATGTATACCCCCTTAAAGTTAGTGTTAACATCTCTCTGTTTGGATGATTTAATGGCTGCTACCACCGCCTTAGGTTCTGACACTTCCCCAATACAGGAGCTCAGCATGAGAGTTCACACAATCACACTCTCACACTCACTAGAGTCAATTATAGACAGTGGATCTCAATTCTATAAACCAACCTGTGTATGAAACTCAGACATAAAATCCCCCCCATCTCTCTCTCTCTCCCTCAACCCACCAAACTCACATCTCAGGTGAACCGGTCCTCCAGCTCTTGTCCCTGATAGGGAAGCTTCCCAGACTCTCTCTCTTCCCCCTGTTGTCCTCCCGGGAGCCCTTGTGTTCCCGTCGAGTCACTGAGGGGGCCTTCTGCTCCAACTGGGACAGGTGCTCCATGCTGCTGTATACCTGCAGAGGGGCCATGTAGAGAGTCCAAATCTGAGCCACACTGCTGATCCTACTCTGAAACACTTTATGAATACATGGCCTGAACATAAAGAAAGGAAGCAAGTTGGTTAAAACACTCATCATCACTACCCTTAAGCCTTAAGCCAAACATAGAACATGATAGTCAGTTACATACTGTAGATAGAAAGATTGCGGAGCTAATTAACTTACAACAACTGCATTTAAATAAGGATAGGCTAGAGTCAACTACTTTACATGTAATACAAAGTAGGTGGGTGCTTCAGCTAATACGTACAACACGCACACAGACACACACACTCGCACACACACACGGCAAGGTCTCGTAAATGAGCTGTGAGTATGCTGGTGTGTGTGGGAGACCAGCTTAACAACAAGAACAGTGCTTTAAAACAAGGCTAAAGAGTATTCAGCACCATGGTAACTGAAGCAGTGGCCATAACATGAGCTGTACTGTGATATGTACATTGGCTTCTAATATAAACTACTGTAATAAATCAAATCACATTTTACTACAGTTGTAGACTAACAGGGAAATGCTTACTTACGGTACTTTTTCCAACAATGCAGTTCAAGGTAAAGATACAAAATAATATAACAAATGTAAATAGTGACATGAGTAATAAATACACAGTGAATAACGAATAACAATAATGAGTCAAAATAACATGTCTATATACAGGGAGTAGCAGCAGCGAGTCGATGTGCAGGAATACAAGGTAACTGAGGTAGATATGTACATATAGGGAGGGGTAAATTGACTTGGCAACAGGATAGATAATAGACTGTAGCAGAAGCTTGTGTGTGTGTGTGTGTGTGTGTGTGTGTGTAAACGTGTGTGTGTGGCGTCAGTATGCATGTGTGTGCATCTTATGAGTGTGTGGGTGTATGTAGTAGTGTGTGTGTATGTGTGTGGTGGGGTGTTAGTTTAAGTCAGTGGAGGCTCCGCAGAGGAGGGGGAGGACCATCCCCCTCAGTGAATTTCTGAAAAATTAAAATAGTGAAACATTAAAAAAGTTATCCCTTTTAGATAAAGTTATACTAAATATATATTTACGTCACCAAATAATTGATTAAAATACACTGTTCTGCAATAAAGTTCTACAGTAGCCTCAACAGCACTCTTAGGATAGCACCATGATGTAGCCGGAGGACAGCTAGTTTCCGTCCTCCTCTGGGTACATTGACTTCAATACAAAACCTAGAAGGCTCATGGTTCTCACCCCCTTCCATAGACTTACACAGTAATTATGACAACTTACGGAGAATATCCTACAACCTATCAGAGTTCTTGCAGCATGAACTGACATGTTGTGCACCCAATCAGAGGATCAGAGAACGAATCTAGTACTGAAAGCAGAAGCTACAGCTATCTAGCACTTTGGTGCATAAAATGTGGTGAGTAGTTGACTCAAAGAGAGAGAAAGACAATTGTTCAACAGCGAGATACTTCAACCTACTCAAAAACCTGGCTCAAACAGAAAGGGATTCTATGTTAGCTTGCTGGCTATGGCTAGCCAACACTGGAACACTGGAAGGTAAGCTTTTTGTTATATGAATTTATTGCCACCAGGGCCCACTGGTGTAACTGCTAAATGCTTGCTGACTATACACTGTGCTGTATGATTGTAGCAGGTTTATATTAACGCGTTAGTTCTAGTAGCTATGTTGACTATGATGTTAGCTAATATGGTGACAATGATGTAGGCTGTGTGTAGCAGTTAGCGGTTATGATATTATGGTTTGGCTTGAAAGGTTTTTCACCTGATCACAGACAGCTGATGTGTTATGCACTGTTGTCCACAAGCGAAGGGAAAAGCTGAGAGGAGGAGAGCGCGTAGTTGCTAGAAGGAATTAATGAGCAAAGTGATCATGCTGTTTGTATGTGGCTGCTATGAAAGTGAACTGTGTTTGTGTGTGATCAGGGGTGTATTAATTCTGCCGATTCTGTTGAAAAACCTTTCTTCAACAGAACGAAACGGGAATAAACATACCTTTATTTGCCCAATAGAAACTCTCATTTGCAACTGTTGGACTAACGATTACACTCTAAATAAGCTAGATGCAGGCAAGAGTGAGCAAGTTGGTATTGAATGTGTCACTGTCAGTCAACTTGACTACTCACATTTTTCTCTCGACCTGTGCACCTACATTGTAAACTTTCATTCATAGGCTAGGTTGTAGCAACCTCATGATAGGTATAGAGAAAATGTATCATGTAGTAGCCTAAACCTATCGATGTTACATTGAGCTGGTTGAATGGAATATGAAGGACAGTCATCCAATATGCTGTAAAATAAATAAGGCCATGCCTCATCTTAAATGGCACCGACCGCCACTGGTGTAAATATCTGTGAGTCTGTGTGTAGAGTCCAGTGTGTGTGCATAGAGTCAGTGCAAGAGATGGTCAATGCAGGTAGCCCGGGTAGCCATTTAGCAGGCTTGTTTAGCAGTCTTATGGCTTGGGGGTAGAAGCTGTTCAGGGTCCTGTTGGTTCCTGACTTGGTGCCTCGGTACCGCTTGTGCGGTGGCAGAGAGAACAGTCTATGACTTGGGTGGCTGGAGTCTGACAATTTATTGGGCCTTCCTCTGACACCGCCTATTATATAGGGAGGGAGCTCGGCCCCAGTGCTCACCACCCTCTGTAGCACCTTGTGGTCGGGTGCCTTGCAGTTGCCGTACCAAGTGGTGATGCAGCCACCTGCATCACCACTTGTACTCTCTCTGTGTGTGTGTGTTTGTGTACATGGGTCCGTGTGTATGCTTTGAGACTAGCAGGCAGTGTTCTAGACTCTAATCAGGTCTCTCCACCAATGCACTGCTACTGTAATAGAGCCCTTAGCCCTCTCCATTTATACAAGAGACCCTTCACACACACACACACACACACACACACACACACACACACACACACACACACACACACACACACACACACACACACACACACACACACACACACACACACACACACACAGCCCTACTCATTCCCACAAGAGACCCTTCATTAGTCCCCACCCATACAGGAGAACAGAGAGGAGGAGGAAGGGACAGGTGAAGGACAAAAGGAGGGCAGCAGAGAGAGAGAGATAATATAGAAGGAAAGATGGTATAACGACAGGATGACAGGATAATAGGGATTCAAACTATGAGGTGGACAAAAAGAGGAGGGATAAAGAGAGAGTGAGGGAGAGAGAGAGCCAGGATGAAAAATGAGATGGGATAGCTAGAAGACACCGTTAAGTAAGGGGAGATGAAGAGAGAAAATGACCTTGCTGAAGCATGGGCAGCCAGAGGAGTGTGTGTGGCACGTGTGTGTGTGCAGGGTTGGGTAGGTTCCTTTTTAAATGTAATCCGCTACAGTTACTAGTTACCTAGAGTGGGAGGTAGCCTAACGGTTAGAGTGTTTGGCCGGTAACTGAAAGATCACTGGTTCGAAGAGCCGACAAGGTGAGAAATCGGTTGCTGGCCCTTGAACTTAACTCTAATTTGCTCAAGGGAAGCCATACTACTTTAAAAGTAATCCAAGAAGTAATCATCTAGTTTGTCAAAAGTATCTTTAATCTATTAGTGTTTTGTAATGTAATCAGTTACTCCCCAACCATAAGTGTGTGTGTGTGTGTGTGTGTCTGTGTACCTTGCTGAAGCGAGGGGAGCAGGAGGAGAACTGTCTGATCTCAACAGGCTCATCATCATCGTTGGTGTCATCCTCATCGTACGCATTGATGTGGTGATAACGATCTGAACGGGCTGAGGGAGGACAGGAGAAGAGAGAGGGAAACAGAGAGAGAGACAGAGAGAGAGAGATGGCGAGAAAGAGAGAGAAAGAGAGAGCGCGAGAGAGAGTCTTAGTTTTCATAAATAATTTAACGTCCCTAGCCTTGGCGTTCTCTCTCCTCTGCTTATACTTTTCAAAGTCGCTGCAACGCTTTGGGAGAACCACTCTCTGGCTTGGCTGAGTTTTACCATGAGATAACCCGTATCAAAGATCAAAGACTCATTTGCTTTACACATGGAGCCCAATTCGGATCTTTTTCCAATTCTATGTATTTTGATCAATCAGATAAGTTTTTGGCCAATTGGGCAAAGTATCAGAATTGGGCTGCCTGTGTAAATGCAGCCAGTGTGCTGTATTGGCATTAAATACACAGGTAACGGCACTCACTGTCGAAGTAGCTGGTGTCCTCTTCTGACTCCAGGTGAGGTATGAACTCTGCCTTCTGTCTCAGTAGACTGTTCCAGTCCAGGTCAGAGAAGAACGAGTGCTGCTTCACCTCAAACGCTCCCCCTGGGGGCACAGAGGAATAATACCAACAACAAGATCAGCTCTAAGAATGTAGGCCTCGGAAGAGCATATGGCCCTGGGCCATGGTAGTTGGAGTAATACATAAACAAAGGTTAAAATGTGAATAATTATGGCATGATTCATTACACACAGTAAGCAGGAATATCAGATACCTAGGGAGAGTAGCCTGCTGTGTGCCAGACTGTTGTTATTATAATTTCCCCCAAAAATGTACCCCCCTATTCGATCTTGTCTCATCGCTGCAACTCCCCAATGGACTCGGGAGAGTTGAAGGTGGAGTCATGTGTCCTCTGAAACATGACCTGCCTAACCGCGCTCCTTAACACCCGCCAGCTTAACCCGGAAGCCAGCCGCACCAATGTGTCGGAGGAAACACCGTTCAACTGGCGACCAGGGTCAGCCTGCAGGCATCCGGCCTGCCACAAGGAGGTGCTACAGCACGATGAGCCAAGTAAAGCACCCCCAGCCAAACCCTCCCCTAATCTGGACGACACTGGGCCAATTGTGTGCAGTCCTATGGGACTCCCGGCTACGGCCAGTGGTGGCACATCCTAGTAAAATCTGTGTTCATCAATGCATTGCCTTGACAAACAAGGTTGTGTTTGGTAAGATTATGACAGTAGACTACAGCAGAAACAGGAGGAACATTCTTAAATTCTAGCACATTGGTTCAGAAACTAGGTGTCGGGAGGGACCAAGTTGAAATTAGGTCCCCTGAGAAAATCTTTAAATGGGTATAGAATACAAGCTAAACTTTTAGTGTCAACTAAGGGCCTTTTGTCGTGTGCAGAACAAGTTTGAGAAGCCCTGTTGTAGTACCTGTACCCAGCCTCATCAGTGGATTGGTCTGTAGCAGGGTTGATATCAGTCCTTGGGCATCAGCAGGCAGGACCTCATCTCCATCAGGCCACACTATGTCATCTGAGAGAGACAACAGAGCCAGTTACAGAGAGAATGAACAGCAAAGATTTGGAACCGGACCAACATTGAGTCAGGTACAAGTTAGTACACAGACAGAGGCCTTGGAGTCAACAGTCACCTACAGCAGTGGTTTTTAAACCTCTCCTCTGGGACCCCCAGCCGTTCATTTGATCAATTCCAGAGCTAGCACACCTGATTCAACTTGTGAATTGTCTGGGGGTCCCCGAGGAGAGCTTTGAAAACCCCTGACATACAGAACAAGAGGCACTGGGGGGGATTCAAAAAGACAACAGGTGCAAACACAGAGGAAAGGCCAGCCCTCATGTCTCAATCACCTGTAATGACCTGTCCAAAGAGCTTTTGACTGATTGATTGATGTCAGACTCACCTGTGATGACCTGTCCAAAGAGCTCCTCAGGCGTGTCTCCAAAGAAGGGCACACAGCCCACTAAGAACTCATAGAGGATGATGCCCATGGCCCACCAGTCCACCGGCTTCCCGTAGCCCTGTCTCAGGATCACCTCCGGGGCTATGTACTCTGGGGTGCCACACACCTGGGAGAGGGAGAGAGATCCACCAATCAGAAGTCTCGATCACGCTCCTTGCCTCTATTTTCCTCTCAACTACATGTACCAGATGCAATGGAGTAGTCCCAAAAGTGCAACACCTGCCCATTTGGCACTCCAGACAGGCTCAATAAAAATGAAAGACAACAACAAATACTATTTGGACCCAGGTCTGGCCTGCTTAGCAAACTGCAAGCCCAAGAGCTTGAATATTCTTCAATCTGTCTCTGACAGAAGTACTGTACAGTAATCACTAATCAAGGACCCAGATTGTATAATGCTGATAATCAGAATTCTAATTCTAATTGGTACTGTTGCTGTACACTGTTGAGGCAGCAGGGGCCTAGTTCATTACAGCTGAGTGAATAACCAATGCCCTCTAATCAAGAGTCTGCACAGACCACAACGTGAAAGGATCTTCATCTATTTCATGTGCAGATGATATGTCTCCATTAGAACCCATTAAAAAGCATGAGCTGGTGTACACCCCAAACAAGTTGGTAGAGCCACTAACTAACGGAGAGCAACTGTAGGCTGAAAAAATGTAATAAAGAGATTTGCACACTCTACATACAAGCTCCCAGTAATTTATTGGGTAAACCACCAACATTTCAGCAACACTGGGCCTTCTTCATGGTCATGTCATGAATGCTTGAACCAGGTTATGTAAAAAAACACTGCAATTAGTGCAACCGATGACAATAGTGAGGGGTGTGTCATACTTACTAGGGTGATAAGAATTAAAACATGTTTTACTGTTAAAAGACAATAGTTTACAGCATGTTGAATATATTAGGCTATTGTTATCATATTGCAACATAATTAGATATTGTGCATAGTAATATCATCAACATACATTATTATTTTATTTAATACACATATTTAATTGTTTCCATTTCATTTAATCTTTGTTACATGTCATCTTTTGGTTCAACAGTAATGCACAATAAGCATAATCAACAACGGCAACATCTTGGGTGCACGCTGATACGCCGTAGAGCACAGGAGGTTGGTGGCACCTTCATTGTGGAGGACAGGCTCATGGTAATGATTGGAACAGAATAGGTGGAATGGTATCAAATACGTCAAGTGTCCATGCAATGTCCATGCTAAAGCAGGTTATATCCATCTAGAGTCCTCTTTCTACCTCTATGTGAAACAACACAGCATTCAGTCTGGTTTAACCAGGCTAGATGCCCTACCGCTGGAGAAGACACTGTATTGCTGCTGGCCTAACAGCATCATTTATTAATATGGGGACTTAAATTCCAAACCTGCGTAAACAATAAACTGTAATTGAAAAATAAAAAGGAACCAGAATTGTATTTATTTAGAGAAATTATGATGATTCAGTCTGTATGGTAAACATTATTAGTGACTGTGTGTATTCCTATTGCTTGGCAAATTATGCGTTTTTGCAAGGTTATTTTGAGATTCTCAATCCGTTGACGCATGAGGCAAGTCAAGGGATCCTGAATTCAACTCACTCACGCAACTGTCATGACTGTAGGCTATCTACAGAGTTTCTAACATACTGTATGTGATTGGCTCTTCATTGAGAAGTTGGCTGAATACTACCTCTCACAATGTGATTAATTGTTTGTTTGATTAGCTGAGTGACTGACTGATCATGACTGACTAACTGACTGATTGATTGACTGACCAATCAATCGATCTACCTGTTTGTCCAGGAACTCGCGTGCGTCCTTCTCGATGTGTCCCTCGTACAGGTTGGTGGTGAGGCTCATCAGACCCATCTTAGACAGGCCAAAGTCGGTCAGCTTGATGTGGCCCATAGAGGTGATCAGAAGACTGGTGGAAACAGGAACAACCCATGGGCTGTTAAGATATCAACTGCACAGCAAACCCCAGGAACAGCCATTATTCCATTCCAGCCATTACAATGAGCCCGTCCTCCTATATCTCCCCCCACCAGCCTCCACTGGTATGTATGACCAATAGGAGCCTGTAGGAGCTATAGGAGCCTGTATTCCTAGAACCTTTCACAGTACACACATTTTGGCTTAATATTGTTAGAGGATGTCCCAAATGTTCCTAAGAAATTACATTTATGGTGAATATTGTATAGTGTGAAAGCAATTTAAAACCTCCAATCCACCAGGGGATTGTCAGGGTGGCAGTGCAGCCCACTCACTTGTCAGGCTTGAGGTCTCGGTGCACGATGCCATAGTTGTGTAGGTACTCCAGTGCCAGCACGGTCTCTGCAAAGTACATTTTGGTGAGTTCCACGGGCAGTGCCCCGATGTTCTTCAGCAGAGTGGCACAGTCTCCCCCTATAGGAACACAACATGGTTAGTTAGACACAGTCTCCCCCTATAGGAACACAACATGGTTGGTTAGACACGGTCTCCCCCTATAGGAACACAACATGGTTGGTTAGACACAGTCTCCCCCTATAGGAACACAACATGGTTGGTTAGACACGGTCTCCCCCTATAGGAACACAACATGGTTGGTTAGACACGGTCTCCCCCTATAGGAACACAACATGGTTGGTTAGACACGGTCTCCCCCTATAGGAACACAACATGGTTGGTTAGACACAGTCTCCCCCTATAGGAACACAACATGGTTGGTTAGACCCGGTCTCCCCCTATAGGAACACAACATGGTTGGTTAGACACGGTCTCCCCCTATAGGAACACAACATGGTTGGTTAGACACGGTCTCCCCCTATAGGAACACAACATGGTTGGTTAGACACGGTCTCCCCCTATAGGAACACAACATGGTTGGTTAGACACAGTCTCCCCCTATAGGAACACAACATGGTTGGTTAGACACGGTCTCCCCCTATAGGAACACAACATGGTTGGTTAGGCACAGTCACCCCCTATAGGAACACAACATGGTTGGTTAGACATGGATTATGCCTCTGTTCTCTACCCTGCTCCTAAAGAATGGACAGAGCTTATACCACAACAACGCTGTTCAATTTACGACGGGCAATGTGCAAGTGCGCACTTCTGTACCCTTTGGGAAGAGAATGGGGCACAGCCTGAGAGTCAGTCTGAAGGGGTTAAAGGATTTCACAGTGTCGGTCGGCTCTGTCTGTGGTCGTTTGTCTTGGGTTGTTTCTCCCCTCCTCCTTGGCCTGATAAACCTATGTTTGGCAGAGTCCCATCTGACTCACACACTACTCTTCATGCCTGGCTGTGTCTGTAGGCTGACTCTGAACACTAATAATCAGGAGAAAAGCAATCTGCTTTCTGCTATATAGTTGGGTTGAGTATGTTGAGTTGCCCTCGAGCACCTAACATTAAGGAAGATGGCTTGGCTAGGGCTGCTGTGGAAAGTGACCCCGTTTTACTTTCTACAACTGAATTGACTATGTTAAAATAACAACTTGACAGTTATTTGAATCTCTGGCCCTCAGTCAATCCCCTATATAGATAGGATAGATGTTTTTAAGTTTCCACCAGCGGTGTTCGTTAGACACAGTCCCAACCAGAAGCCATGGATTACAGGCAACATTTGAACTGAGCTAAAGGGTAGAGCTGCCACATTCAAGGTGCTGGACTCTACCCCGGAAGCTTATGAGAAATCCTGCTATGCCCTCCGACAAACCATCAAATAGGCAAAGCGCCACTATAGGGCTAAGATTGAATCGTACTTTACCGGCTCCGACGCTCGTCTTATGTGGCAGGGCTTGCAAACTATTACAGACTACAAAGGGAAGGACAGCCAAGAGCTGCCCAGTGACACAAGCCTACCGGACGAGCTAAACTACTTCTATGCTCGCTTCGAGGCAAGCAACACTGAGGCATGCATGAGAGCATCAGCTGTTCCAGACGACATTGTGATCATGCTCTCCGTAGCCGACGTGAGTAAGACCTTTAAACAGGTCAACATTCACAAGATGGATTACCAGGACGTGTTCTCCTGGCATGTGCTGACCAACTGGCAGGTGTCTTCACTGACATTTTCAACATGTCCCTGATTGAGTCTGTAATACCAACATGTTTCAAGCAGACCACCATAGTCTCTGTGCCCAAGAACACTAGGGCAACCTGCCTAAATGACTACAGACCTGTAGCACTCACGTCTGTAACCATGAAGTGCTTTGAAAGGCTGGTAATGGCTCACATTAACACCATTATCCCAGAAATCCTAGAACCACTCCAATTTGCATACTGCCCAAACAGATCCACAGATGATGCAGTCTCTATTGCACTCCACACTGCCCTTTCCCACCTGGACAAAAGGAACACCTATGTGAGAATGCTATTAATTTATTACAGCTCAGCGTTCAACACCATAGTACCCTCAAAGCTCATAACTAAGCTAAGGATCCTGGAACTAAACACCTCCCTCTGCAACTGGATCCTGCAATTCCTGACGGCCACCCCCAGGTGGTGAGGGTAGGTAGCAACACATCCACCACGCTGATCCTCAACACTGGAGCCCCTCAGGGGTGCGTGCTCAGTCGCCTCCTGTGCTCCCTGTTCACCCACGACTGCGTGGCAAAGCATGATTCCAACACCATCATTAAGTTTGCAGACGACACATCAGTGCCTGATCACCGACAACAACTAGACATCGTATAAGGAGGAGGTCAGAGACCTGGCCGGATGACGCCAGAAAAACAACCTATCCCTCAACATAATCAAGACAAAGGAGATGATTGTGGATTACAGGAAAAGGAGGAACAAACACGCCCCTCATTCTCATCGACAGGGCTGCAGTGGAGCAGGTTGAGAGCTTCAAGTTCCTTGGTGTCCACATCACCAACAAACTAGAATTGTCCAAGCACACCAATACAGTCGTGAAGAGGGCACGACAAAGCCTATTCCCCCTCAGGAAACTAAAAGGATTTGGCATGGGTCCTCAGATCCTCAAAAGGTTCTACAGCTGCAACATCGAGAGCATCCTGGCTGGTTGCATCGCTGCCTGGTACGGAAACTGCTCAGCCTCTGACCGGAAGGCACTACAGAGGGTAGTGCGTACGGCCCATTACATCACTGGGGCTAAGCTGTCTGCCATCCAGGACCTCTACACCAGGCGGTGTCAGAGGAAGGCCCTAAAAATTGTCAAAGGCGCCAGCCACCCCAGTCATAGAATCTTCTCTCTACTACCGCACGGCAAGCGGTACCGGAGCACCAAGTCTAGGACCAAAAGGCTCCTCAACAGCTTTTACCCCCAAGCCATAAGACTCCTGAACAGGTAATCAAATGGCTACCCAGACTATTTACATTGTCCCGCCCCCACCCCAACCCCTCTTTTACGCTGCTGCTAGTCTCTGTTATTCATAGATGTGTAGTGACTTTAACTATACATTCATGTACACACTACCTCAATTAGCCTGACTAACCGGTTCCTGCGCATATTGGCTACCCGGACTATCTGCATTGTGTCCCGCCACCCGCCAACCCTTCTTTTACGCTACTGCTACTCTCTGTTTATCATATATTGATAGTCACTTTAACCATATCTACATGTACATACTACCTCAATCAGCCCGACTAACCGGTGCCTGTATATAACCTCGTTACTGTTACAGCCTCACTACTGTTATAGCCTCGTTACTGTATATAGCCTCGTTACAGTTATAGCCTCGCTACTGTTATAGCCTCGCTACTGTTATAGCCTCGTTACTGTTATAGCCTCACTACTGTATATAGCCTCGTTACTGTATATAGCCTCGTTACAGTTATAGCCTTGTTACTGTTATAGCCTCACTACTGTTATAGCCTCGTTACTGTTATAGCCTCATTACTGTTATAGCCTCGCTACTGTTATAGCCTCGCTACTGTATATAGCCTCGCTACTGTTATAGCATCGTTACTGTTATAGCCTGACTACTGTATATAGCCTTGCTACGGTTATAGCCTCGTTACTGTTATAGCCTGACTACTGTATATAGCCTCGTTACTGTTATAGCCTCGTTACTGTTATAGCCTGACTACTGTTATAGCCTGACTACTGTATATAGCTTCGTTACTGTATATAGCCTCGTTACTGTTATAGCCTCGCTACTGTATATAGCCTCGTTACTGTTATAGCCTCGCTACTGTATATAGCCTCGTTACTGTTATAGCCTCGCTACTGTATATAGCCTCGTTACTGTTATAGCCTCGCTATTGTTATAGCCTCGCTACTGTATATAGCCTTGCTACTGTTATAGCCTCGCTACTGTATATAGCCTCGTTACTGTTGTATTCGGCGCATGTGACAAATAAACATTGATTTGATTAGTCTGGTGGCACTTTAAATGAGGAGGATGGCCTCATAGTAATGTTTGGAATGGAATGGTATCACACACATCAAACATGTGGTTTTCCATGTGTTTGATACCATTCCATTTACATCACTCCATCCATTATTATGAGCCGCCCTCCCCGCTGGTTTCCACCATAGTGCTTTCACCTAGCCAGTCCTATCAGATACCATGAAGGGCAAATGAACAAGGGCAGAAGGGAGAGTACTACTTTCCAGAATGAGGATGAAATCCAACCAGGTTTCCTGAGAAACTCTCTCACCTCAAAGGAAGTGAACAAGATCAGAACGGAGAGAACTTTGAAAGAGCAAGGTGTAAGATATGTGAAGTTTCTTGGGACACCCTATGAAGCCTTTATTGTAATTCCATTAAAGTAGTACAGTTTCCTCAGAAACCCACTAACCTTCAACGTACTCCATGACCATGCAGAGGTGCCTGCGAGTCTCGAAGGAGCAGAACATGGAGACCACGAAGGGGTTCTCAGCGAAGGTCAGGATGTCTCTCTCTACGAAGGCCTGCTGGATCTGGTTCCTCAGGATCAGGTTCTGCTTGTTGATCTTCTTCATGGCAAAACGCTGACGGGTCTCCCTGTGACGTACCAGGTACACCGCACTGACGGGGTAGGGAAGGAGGAGGGACGAAGGAGGGACGGGAGAGAAGAGAGTGGACAAGGAGGAGGAGGGGAGAGAGGGGGAGGAGGGAGATGGGTAAAGGGTAGAGGTGCAAGAAGCCAAGGGTATGGTTGTGGTAAAATTAGATGGTCAGATAAATCTACCTGGAGCCTCATGTCTTTGAATGAATGTGAGGACTTTGTGATGTACATGAAATGTATAGTCATTCATATTGCTTTGACCAGACTCTACTCACCCATATGCTCCGTTGCTGATCAGCTTGATGGTTTGAAAGTCTTCTTCACTTGGCGGCTTCATGGCTTTCATCTTCCCCTACATAAACAAGCAGGCAAGCTCAGTCAAGTCCAATATAAGCTAGATACTATTTGAAGAGAGATCTGGTGTGTCTGTGAGTGTATTTCTCATTAGAAATGGAGGGTCCTCACCTCTGATCTGGTGTGTCTGTGAGTGTATTTCTCATTAGAGATGGAGGGTCCTCACCTCTGATCTGGTGTGTCTGTGAGTGTATTTCTCATTTGAGATGGAGGGTCCTCATCTCTGATCTGGTGTGTCTGTGAGTGTATTTCTCATTAGAAATGGAGGGTCCTCATCTCTGATCTGGTGTGTCTGTGAGTGTATTTCTCATTAGAGATGGAGGGTCCTCATCTCTGATCTGGTGTGTCTGTGAGTGTATTTCTCATTAGAGATGGAGGGTCCTCATCTCTGATCTGGTGTGTCTGTGAGTGTATTTCTCATTAGAAATGGAGGGTCCTCACCTCTGATCTGGTGTGTCTGTGAGTGTATTTCTCATTAGAGATGGAGGGTCCTCACCTCTGATCTGGTGTGTCTGTGAGTGTATTTCTCATTAGAGATGGAGGGTCCTCACCTCTGATCTGGTTGTCTGTGAGTGTATTTCTCATTAGAGATGGAGGGTCCTCACCTCTGATCTGGTGTGTCTGTGAGTGTATTTCTCATTAGAGATGGAGGGTCCTCACCTCTGATCTGGTGTGTCTGTGAGTGTATTTCTCATTAGAGATGGAGGGTCCTCACCTCTGATCTGGTGTGTCTGTGAGTGTATTTCTCATTAGAGATGGAGGGTCCTCATCTCTGATCTGGTGTGTCTGTGAGTGTATTTCTCATTAGAGATGGAGGGTCCTCACCTCTGATCTGGTGTGTCTGTGAGTGTATTTCTCATTAGAGATGGAGGGTCCTCACCTCTGATCTGGTGTGTCTGTGAGTGTATTTCTCATTAGAAATGGAGGGTCCTCACCTCTGATCTGGTTGTCTGTGAGTGTATTTCTCATTAGAGATGGAGGGTCCTCACCTCTGATCTGGTGTGTCTGTGAGTGTATTTCTCATTAGAGATGGAGGGTCCTCACCTCTGATCTGGTGTGTCTGTGAGTGTATTTCTCATTAGAAATGGAGGGTCCTCACCTCTGATCTGGTGTGTCTGTGAGTGTATTTCTCATTAGAAATGGAGGGTCCTCACCTCTGATCTGGTTGTCTGTGAGTGTATTTCTCATTAGAGATGGAGGGTCCTCACCTCTGATCTGGTTGTCTGTGAGTGTATTTCTCATTAGAAATGGAGGGTCCTCACCTCTGATCTGGTTGTCTGTGAGTGTATTTCTCATTAGAGATGGAGGGTCCTCACCTCTGATCTGGTGTGTCTGTGAGTGTATTTCTCATTAGAAATGGAGGGTCCTCACCTCTGATCTGGTTGTCTGTGAGTGTATTTCTCATTAGAAATGGAGGGTCCTCACCTCTGATCTGGTGTGTCTGTGAGTGTATTTCTCATTAGAGATGGAGGGTCCTCACCTCTGATCTGGTTGTCTGTGAGTGTATTTCTCATTAGAGATGGAGGGTCCTCACCTCTGATCTGGTTGTCTGTGAGTGTATTTCTCATTAGAGATGGAGGGTCCTCACCTCTGATCTGGTGTGTCTGTGAGTGTATTTCTCATTAGAAATGGAGGGTCCTCACCTCTGATCTGGTGTGTCTGTGAGTGTATTTCTCATTAGAGATGGAGGGTCCTCACCTCTGATCTGGTGTGTCTGTGAGTGTATTTCTCATTAGAGATGGAGGGTCCTCACCTCTGATCTGGTGTGTCTGTGAGTGTATTTCTCATTAGAGATGGAGGGTCCTCACCTCTGATCTGGTGTGTCTGTGAGTGTATTTCTCATTAGAGATGGAGGGTCCTCACCTCTGCAGAATCGTCTGGCTCTGGGGTGTGGAGACCTTCACTGTCATAGTAGTTGTCCATGCTCACAATGTCTGGACAAAAACACATGATTTAACACTCAATACAGTATCTGGTGTGTACTGTTGCAGATCAATAGCATTGTGTATACATACAGTGCCTTCAGAAAGTGACTTATTCCACACTTCGTTGTGTTACAGCCTGAGCAATGCAATGGCAATTCACTTTAAAGAGGGTTGTTCAGGTTTTTCTCTACAATAACAAAATCGCTTTGACATGTGAGTCACTCTGGATAAGGGGGAGAGTGCTGAACAAATAAATGCAAATATGTTAAAGGCCCAGTGCAGTCAAATACGGGATTTCCATGTTTTATATATACAGTGCCTTTGGAAAGTATTCAGACCCTTTGACTTTTTCCACATTTTGTTACGTTACAGCCTTATTCTAAAATGGATTAAATAAATGTTTTCCCTCATCAATATACACACAATACCCCATAATGACAAAGCGAAAACAGGTTTTTAGACATTTTTGCAAATGTAATAAAAACAAAAAACAGAAATACCTTCTTTACATAAGTATTCAGACCCTTTGCTATGAGACTCAAAATTGAGCTCAGGTGTTTTTATTCATCATCCTTGAGATATTTTTACACCTTGATTGGAGTCCACCTGTGGTAAATTCAATTGATTGGACATGATTTGGAAAAGCACACACCTGTCTATATAAGGTCTCACAGCCAGTCAGAGCAAAAAACAAGCCATGAGGTCAAAGAAACTGTTTGTAGAGCTCCGAGACAGGATTGTGTTAAGGCACAGATCTGGGAAAGGGTACCAAAAAATGTCTGCAGCATTGAGTGTCCCCAAAAACCCAGTGGCCTCCATCATTCTTAAATGGAAAAAGTTTGGAACCACCAAGACACTTCCTGAAACTGTCCGCCTGACCAAATTGAGCAATCAGGGGAGAAGGGCCTTGGTCAGAGAGGTGACCAAGAACCCAATGGTCACTCTGAAAGAGCTCCAGAATTCCTCTGTTGAGATGAGAGAACCTTCCAGAAGGACAACCATCTCTGCAGCACTCCACCAATCAGGCCTTTATTGTAGAGTGGCCAGATGGAAGCCACTACTCAGTAAATGGCACATGACAGCCCGCTTGGAATTTGCCAAAAGGCACCTAAAGGACTCAAACCATGAGAAACAAGATTCTCTGGTGTGATGAAACCAAGATTGAACTGTAGGGAAACCTGGCAGGGAAACCTGGCACCATCCCTACAGTGAAGCATGGTGGTGGTAGCATCATGCTGTGGGGATGTTTTTTAGCGGCAGGGACTGAGAGACTAGTCAGGATCGAGGCAAAGATGAACAGAGCAAAGTACAGAGAGATCCTTGATGAAAACCTGCTCCAGAGTGCTCAGGACCTCAGACTGGGGCGAAGGTCTCTGAATGTCCTTGATGAGTGGCCCAGACAGAAAATCTCTGGTGTGACCTGAAAATAGCTGTGCAGCAATGCTCCCCATCCAACCTGACAGAGCTTGAGAGTATCTGCAGAGAAGAATGGGATAAACTCCCCAAATAGAGGTTTGCCAAGCTTGTAGCGTTATACCTAAGAAGACTCGAGGCTGTAATCACTGCCAAAGGTGCTTCAACAAAGCACTGAGTAAAGGGTCTGAATACTTACAGTATGTACACTACCGTTCAAAAGTTTGGGGTCACTTAGATATGTCCTTGTTTTTGAAAGAAAATTATTTTCTTTGTCCATTAAAATAACATCAAATTGATCAGAAATACAGTGTAGACATTTTTTATTATGTAATTGACTGTTGTAGCTGGAAATTGCAGATTTTTTAAATGGAATATCTACATAGATCTTCAGTTTCTTGGCAATTTCTCGCATGGAATAGCCATTTCTCAGAACAAGAATAGACTGACGAGTTTCAGAAGATAGACTTTGTTTCTGGTCATTTGGAGCAAATGCTGATGCTCCAGATACTCAACTAGTCTAAAGAAGGCCAGTTTTATTGCTTCCTTAATCAGCACAAGTTTTCAGCTGTGCTAAAATAATTGCAAAAGGGTTTTCTATGATCAATTAGCCTTTTAAAATGATAAACTTGGATTAACTAACACAACGTGCCATTGAACATGGTTGCTGATAATGGGCCTCTGTACGCATATGTAGATATTCCATAAAAAAATCTGTGGACATTTCTAAGTTTTAATTTCTAAGTTTTAATTTCAAACTTTTGAACAGTAGTACATGTGATAATTCAGTTTTTATTGTTAAATACATTTGCAAAAAATTCTAAAAAAATGTTTTTGCTTTTCCATTATGGGCTACTGTGTGTAGAATGATAAGGGGAAAAACTATTTAATACATTTTAGAAGAAGACTGTAACCTAACAAATGTGGAAAAAGTCAAGGGGTCTGAATACTTTCCAAAGCACTATATATATTTCCATAGTATGAAGTTGGAGAAAAAGTTAGTGTTAGAGCTGTTTGAAACGACCGCCTGAAATTTCTGACTGTTTTGGTAGGATGGAGCCGGTAAATGAGTTAATAGACCAATAACAGCTCATTTTCAGTTTTCCCCTCCCCACTCAGACCACTTCCAGACGGTGCTCTTTGCGAAGAAGAATTATTTTTTAACAATTTTAATTGAAAACAATCACAGTAAGGTACTTCACTGTTATCAGAAATGATTTGATATTGAGATAAAAACGGCTGCATTGCACCTTTAAGTAAGCATCTCGTTAATTTGAATTAGATGTCACATAAAATGATGTGAAAATAATATATCTTCTTGTCACCTTGGTAACAACATTTCTAAAACGAAATGGTTGTGTTTGGGGAACCGAGAGAGGGAGGGAAGACGAGAGTGTGTGAGAGAGAGAAAGAGAGATGAAGCTGTGAATATTTGTGTGGGTGAAAAACAGAAAGGTGCTAAACCAAGAGGTGGTTTGTAAAAAGTGTCACATTGTGACAACCCACTAAAACCCAAACTCATATTTCTTCAACCAGACTGAAGGTAGCTGACAAAGAGGAGCCAGTCGGATTCTGAATAGTCTTTCTAACCCATTTACATTGAGTAGTTCAATGAACAGCTTGTGATGGATTTGCCACTGTGAGAAGTGGAGCTGGAATGAATTGAAGGAGTCAGAGAAGGAGTTTGGGGGCTGGTGTAGATTAATGACAGTGAGTGCAGTGCTGCGACCGGCTTCATAATCAGTAAAGGGAGTTCTCTCTGCGTCTCAATAATGTCTACATGTAGCCTGGTCCCAGGTCTGTTTGTGCTGTCTTGCCAAGGTTCAGTGTGACAATGACAAGAGCTGGGACCAGGCTAGCTGACAGGTGGATCCCTGCCCACATGCTACAATGCCAAGATGCTGTTGTTTTTCTCATGCCAAAATGTATTGTTTTTTTCTAAGGTTATTTCTGCTAGCTTTATAGTTAATTACCTATAATAAACACCCGAGGGGAGTGTGGCTGTCAAAATGTGGGTAGAGAAATCTCAACCATCAATCTTTCATTTTCTCTTGTTTGGCTTCTACAGGTACACGATGCCCTAAATCTGTCTCTTTCTGTTTCCGTCTACTGTCTCTCCCCCCCATCCCAACCTCCACACGGTCGCAGGTCAGTCCCAGCTGTCTGCATGTCTCTTTTTATTCCTCTCTTCCTTACTCTCTTCTTCATTAAATCTCCCCTCTACTCCTCTCTCCTACATATCTCTCACCCTCCAGAGGGTGCTTGGTCTGTCCCAGCCATCTGAATCTGTCTATTTCTGTTCCTCTCTTCTCTCTCCTCCTCCCTCTTATCCTTCTCTCTCACCCTCCAGAGGGTCCCTGGTCTGTTCCAGCCATCTGAATCTGTTTATTTCTGTTCCTCTCTTCTCTCTCCTCCTCCCTCTTATCCTTCTCTCTCACCCTCCAGAGGGTCTCTGGTCTGTCCCAGCCTTCAATCTGTCTCTTTCCATTCATCCCAGGTCTAAATCAATCCCTGATTGGAGGAGAAGAAAGGAATAAAACCAAGTGGTTCCATAGTTGAGGGCTCTAGAGTGTCCTGACGTAACAAGGAGTATCCATCTTCATTAAATGTGTGTGTGTCTCACCCTCCAGAGGGTCCCGGGTCAGACCCAGCTGGCTGATGATGTAGCGAGGGATGTCCGTCTTCATCAGGTGTCCCTCCTTGGCGTGGTCCTCCGCTGCCTCCAGCAGGTGATAGAACTCCTCTGGGTTGAACTCCTACAGAGAGGAGGGGGGGTGACAAGGAACCATATACACAGTTACACAAAAGCTGCCAGTCTGCCACATAAACTTGATGTAGTATTGACTTTTCTGGATTGAACTCCTGTACATGAAGGGGAGGGGGGACAATGTATATATATTTTTTTACCTTTATTTAACTAGGAAAGTCAGTTAAGAACAAATTCTTATTTTCAATGATGGCCTAGGAACAGTGGGTTAACTGCCTTGTTCAGGGGCAGAATGACAGATTTTTACCTTGTCAGCTCAGGGATTCGATCCAGCAACCTTTCGGTTACTTGTCCAACGCTCAAACCACTAGGCTACCCTGCCGCCGGTATTGAGAGGAGGGGGGACAATTTTGACAGTACTGTCTGTGGTATTGAGAAGAGGGGGGACGATATTGACAGTACTGTCTGTGGTATTGAGAGGAGGGACAATATTGACAGTACTGTCTGTGGTATTGAGAGGAGGGACGATATTGACAGTACTGTCTGTGGTATTGAGAGGAGGGGGGACAGTATTGACAGTACTGTCTGTGGTATTGAGAAGAGGGGGGACAATATAATATAGTGTAACAGACTAAATCTGCCACATCGACTGCCATTGTGTATGGTATTGTGTGTGCTGTTTTGAGTTTAACTGGGGAATCCTACAGGCTGAAATAATGAGCTAATAAACTGCTGGGTACTAACATGGTCATAACTTTGAATTGCTGCTCCAATAAGCCCTACAGCTGATTAACATAGCCTTTTATTCTGTCCTCTGGGCATCTCTTTCATTCACCCTTTGTGGAGGGATATAACACTGTTATTAGAAACCAGAGCACCTGGAGGGGAAGGTCATTTCCTGGTTTCAGTGTTCCGATGATCAACTGTTCCCTGGCCTTGCCAACTAAGATACAGATGAGAGGAGTGAACCCATAGAAATAGAAAGAATAGAATAGATTATATTTCTTTGAGTAAATTTACAAAGTTCCCTGGATTGCCAACTATGATGAGTGGAGTGATCATAGATTAGAGACACAATATAAGACTAATATAAGTCTTGTACTGGATTCTGTGGGAGTGAAGCTCTCGGCACAGAGTTCTGCTCTGCTCTATGTACCTCTATGTGGGATAATGTTCTTCCACCATGGCTCTGACATTTCACCAAATCAGAGGAGACTGTGACTAGAATGCCAAATGAACTGAACCCCCCCCCCCCTCTCCCCTCCAATTCACGTTCTCTCTCCTCTCTCCCTCCACCTTTCCCTACCTCTTTCATTCTCCTCTCTCTCTCCATTTTCCTTTGTCTCTCCCTCCATCCTTCCCTACAGCTTTCCTTCTATCGCTTTCTCTCTCCCCCCTCCATTTCACTTTCTCTCTCCCTCCATCCTTGTCTACCTCTTCCCTCTCACTCTCTCTCTCATATAACTGACACAAGCAGAAGCATCCAGCCTGACCCTATCGACCTCTTCCGCTGGTCGCCCTGGCAACGGGAAGATGAGACGCAACAGCAGAAGGAGGTGGGACCAAGCGTTTGACAGGCAGGGGAAGCCATCAACCAGAGTGTGTAAATCCAGGGACACTCCAGTGACTTATGTACATATAGCTTTGAATGTCAACTGGACAGTTGGAGGAGTTCATTTCAACTGTCATTGAATGAGGTGTTGGCCCATGGCAGCACTGTGTGTGGGTGGACGTTTTACAGTTAGGAAAATATCCTTAGGCATTTAACTTAATGCTGTGTATGTAATGACTCATATAAAGACATCTTTGACCTATATCTATGAAAACAAGGGATGTGTTTTGGTTAAATACACCGCACAATCTGTCATAAAGTTAGCCTCTAGTATCGTTGATTTAGCTACAGGGAAAAATGAGAGAGGGAGACAGATTAAAGGGGATGAACAGTATGGAATGTTTGTGTGTCCCAAATGGCATCCTTTTCCCTACATGGTGCACTACCTTTGATCAGAGCCCTATGGGGGCCTGGTCCAAAAGCAGTGCACTATATTGGGAATAGGGTGCCATTTGGAATAGTAGGCAAAACAGACATATTTTTCACGATTATAGCTATATTATCAAAATCAATAAACCAAAGCACGTTTTGGGGTTCATTCATTAGTCTTTAGGTGATTAAGTAGAATCCTGTTGAAAAATGATGCAGAAAGTATCATTTACATTCCTAAAACATGTTACTGTTCCTGCTACCTGTTGTTGATTATGAATTTGTTTTTAAATGTCCAAATTCATAATCAATATGCTGAAATAAGTTGTGATATTTTGAAGGCCAAAAATAAACATTACTCCCTACACATACATATGTCACACTTGTGTTCAGATTAGTTCTATTTAGCTAAATAAGTTGCATATAAACTGCACACACACCAACATTTACCAAGCAGCCACTCTACACTTTGATTGGCTTGTTGTACTGTAATCAAAAGCTAGCGCAAATGAATCACATCCCTATTGTCTATAAAGATCAATGGAACTGGGACAATAACCGGGGTGACGTGTACCGTTTGTTCTCTTCTAAAAGATACAACCACAGCTAACTTGGGTAAACTACTTATACCTGTCGATAGATGAGACCCTGTAGTAGCCATTTCTCAACTCATCTCGTTGTGTCACGTTTACAGTAGATGGCCAATACGAAAAGGAAACAACACTTTTTTGACTGGAACATTTCAACGAATCATCACCTCACAGGTAGAGACCTACAAAGTGACAGGGGTTTCATTTCAGTGACTTGACTGTCAAATACGTGGATTTGTTTGTGGCCAGCAACTTTTTTTAAAAGCAAAATCTATTTAGTATAATCTTGATATTAACATCACCAATCTGAGGTAAAAAGATGTTCATGTGTTGAAAATTCAAGCTTGTACAAGGTAGATAACACACGTTCCAAATGAGGGGAATTAGCGCAATATGAAATCATTTTATATGACAAAATAATTCAACATGTCAATTAAGGGATGATAGTACAGCATATATTGCCCATTCACAAGCTATTGCAACAATTACACATATTTCTAACTCAATGATCTATTTAGAGAGTGAACTGCTCTGAAACCCATTTGAACCAGGTGCCCTAGAATAGAGTCTCCAGAGTGTCTGAGCCGCAGCCTGAACATTCAACGTCCCTGTAATAGACCTGTAATAGAACTCACCAGACATTCCAGAAGCCGGGCGGGACGAGATATGATGATGAAGAGCTTTTTGACCAGCTCAGTGACGAAGGTCAACTCAGAGCTCTCAGAACGCTCATAGGCCTGAGAGAGAGAGAGAGAGAGAGAGAGGAGAGAGAGAGAGAGAGAGAGGGCTTCAGCACCAGGGACAGCGATAAACAAATTCTTAGCAATTAATAGGTTCTGCACCAATAAAATTGAATGACAGTTAATTTTGGAAGACCAGAAGAGGACTAGGGGTGTGTGCGTGAGCATGTATATGTGTTGTGTATGTGAGCATGTATATGTGTTGTGTGTGTGAGCATGTATATGTGTTGTGTATGTGAGCATGTATATGTGTTGTGTATGTGAGCATGTATATGTGTTGTGTATGTGAGCATGTATATGTGTTGTGTGTGTGAGCATGTATATGTGTTGTGTGTGTGACAATGTATATGAGTTGTGTATGTGAGCATGTATATGTGTTGTGTATGTGAGCATGTACAGTGCCTTGCGAAAGTATTCGGCCCCCTTGAACTTTGCGACCTTTTGCCACATTTCAGGCTTCAAACATAAAGATATAAAACTGTATTTTTTTGTGAAGAATCAACAACAAGTGGGACACAATCATGAAGTGGAACGACATTTATTGGATATTTCAAACTTCTTTAACAAATCAAAAACTGAAAAATTGGGCGTGCAAAATTATTCAGCCCCCTTAAGTTAATACTTTGTAGCGCTACCTTTTGCTGCGATTACAGCTGTAAGTCGCTTGGGGTATGTCTCTATCAGTTTTGCACATCGAGAGACTGAAAAACAGCTCGAGCTCAGTGAGGTTGGATGGAGAGCATTTGTGAACAGCAGTTTTCAGTTCTTTCCACAGATTCTCGATTGGATTCAGGTCTGGACTTTGACTTGGCCATTCTAACACCTGGATATGTTTATTTTTGAACCATTCCATTGTAGATTTTGCTTTATGTTTTGGATCATTGTCTTGTTGGAAGACAAATCTCCGTCCCAGTCTCAGGTCTTTTGCAGACTCCATCAGGTTTTCTTCCAGAATGGTCCTATATTTAGCTCCATCCATCTTCCCATCAATTTTAACCATCTTCCCTGTCCCTGCTGAAGAAAAGCAGGCCCAAACCATGATGCTGCCACCACCATGTTTGACAGTGGGGATGGTGTTCAGGGTGATGAGCTGTGTTGCTTTTATGCCAAACATTGTTGCCAAAAAGTTCCATTTTGGTTTCATCTGACCAGAGCACCTTCTTCCACATGTTTGGTGTGTCTCCCAGTTGGCTTGTGGCAAACTTTAAACAACACTTTTTATGGATATCTTTAAGAAATGGCTTTCTTCTTGCCACTCTTCCATAAAGGCCAGATTTGTGCAATATACGACTGATTGAGCCGCAGTCAAACGACCACCCCTCATCACTGTCAAACGCTCCCTAAAACACTTCTGTGAGCAGGCCTTTCTAATCGACCTGGCCGGGTATCCTGGAAGGACATTGACCTCATCCCGTCAGTTGAGGATGCCTGGTCATTCTTTAAAAGTAACTTCCTCACCATTTTAGATAAGCATGCTCCGTTCAAAAAATGCAGAACCAAGAACAGATACAGCCCTTGGTTCACTCCAGACCTGACTGCCCTCGACCAGCACAAAAACATCCTGTGGCGGACTGCAATAGCATCGAATAGCCCCCGTGATATGCAACTGTTCAGGGAAGTCAGGAATCAATACACGCAGTCAGTCAGGAAAGCTAAGGCCAGCTTCTTCAGGCAGAAGTTTGCATCCTGTAGCTCCAACTCCAAAAACTTCTGGGACACTGTGAAGTCCATGGAGAACAAGAGCACCTCCTCCCAGCTGCCCACTGCACTGAGGCTAGGTAACACGGTCTCCACCGATAAATCCATGATTATCGAAAACTTCAATAAGCACTTCTCAACGGCTGGCCATGCCTTCCGCCTGGCTACTCCAACCTCGGCCAACAGCTCCGCCACCCCCGCAGCTCCTCGCCCAAGCCTCTCCAGGTTCTCCTTTACCCAAATCCAGATAGCAGATGTTCTGAAAGAGCTGCAAAACCTGGACCCGTACAAATCAGCTGGGCTTGACAATCTGGACCCTCTATTTCTGAAACTATCTGCCGCCATTGTCGCAACCCCTATTACCAGCCTGTTCAACCTCTCTTTCATATCGTCTGAGATCCCCAAGGATTGGAAAGCTGCCGCAGTCATCCCCCTCTTCAAAAAGGGAGACACCCTGGACCCAAACTGCTATAGACCTATATCCATCCTGCCCTGCCTATCTAAGGTCTTTGAAAGCCAAGTCAACAAACAGGTCACTGACCATCTCGAATCCCACCGTACCTTCTCCGCTGTGCAATCTGGTTTCCGAGCCGGTCACGGGTGCACCTCAGCCACACTCAAGGTACTAAACGATATCATAACCGCCATCGATAAAAGACAGTACTGTGCAGCCGTCTTCATCGACCTCGCCAAGGCTTTCGACTCTGTCAATCACCATATTCTTATCGGCAGACTCAATAGCCTCGGTTTTTCGGATGACTGCCTTGCCTGGTTCACCAATTACTTTGCAGACAGAGTTCAGTGTGTCAAATCGGAGGGCATGCTGTCCGGTCCTCTGGCAGTCTCTGTGGGGGTGCCACAGGGTTCAATTCTCGGGCCGACTCTTTTCTCTGTATATATCAATGATGTTGCTCTTGCTGCGGGCGATTCCCTGATCCACCTCTACGCAGACGACACCATTCTATATACTTTCGGCCCGTCATTGGACACTGTGCTATCTAACCTCCAAACGAGCTTCAATGCCATACAGCACTCCTTCCGTGGCCTCTTAAACGCGAGTAAAACTAAATGCATGCTTTTCAACCGATCGCTGCCTGCACCCGCATGCCCGACTAGCATCACCACCCTGGATGGTTCCGACCTTGAATATGTGGACATCTATAAGTACCTAGGTGTCTGGCTAGACTGCAAACTCTCCTTCCAGACTCATATCAAACATCTCCAATCGAAAATCAAATCAAGAGTCGGCTTTCTATTCCGCAACAAAGCCTCCTTCACTCACGCCGCCAAGCTTACCGTAGTAAACCTGACTATCCTACCGATCCTCGACTTCGGCGATGTCATCTACAAAATGGCTTCCAACACTCTACTCAGCAAACTGGATGCAGTCTATCACAGTGCCATCCGTTTTGTCACCAAAGCACCTTATACCACCCACCACGGCGACTTGTATGCTCTAGTCGGCTGGCCCTCGCTACATATTCGTCGCCAGACCCACTGGCTCCAGGTCATCTACAAGTCCATGCTAGGTAAAGCTCCGCCTTATCTCAGTTCACTGGTCACGATGGCAACACCCATCCGTAGCACGCGCTCCAGCAGGTGTATCTCACTGATCATCCCTAAAGCCAACACCTCATTTGGCCGCCTTTCGTTCCAGTACTCTGCTGCCTGTGACTGGAACGAACTGCAAAAATCGCTGAAGTTGGAGACTTTTATCTCCCTCACCAACTTCAAACATCAGCTATCCGAGCAGCTAACCGATCGCTGCAGCTGTACATAGTCTATTGGTAAATAGCCCACCCATTTTCACCTACCTCATTCCCAGACTGTTTTTATACTGTTTTTTATTTATTTACTTTTCTGCTCTTTTGCACACCAATATCTCTACCTGTACATGACCATCTGATCATTTATCACTCCAGTGTTAATCTGCAAAATTGTATTATTCGCCTACCTCCTCATGCCTTTTGCACACATTGTATATAGACTGCCCATTTTTTTTTTCTACTGTGTTATTGACTTGTTAATTGTTTACTCCATGTGTAACTCTGTGTTGTCTGTTCACACTGCTATGCTTTATCTTGGCCAGGTCGCAGTTGCAAATGAGAACTTGTTCTCAACTAGCCTACCTGGTTAAATAAAGGTGAAATAAAAATTTTTTTAAAATTAAAATTAAAATTGTTGTCCTATGGATAGAGTCTCCCACCTCAGCTGTAGATCTCTGCAGTTCATCCAGAGTGATCATGGGCCTCTTGGCTGCATCTCTGATCAGTCTTCTCCTTGTATGAGCTGAAAGTTTAGAGGGACGGCCAGGTCTTGGTAGATTTGCAGTGGTCTGATACTCCTTCCATTTCAATATTATCGCTTGCACAGTACTCCTTGGGATGTTTAAAGCTTGGGAAATCTTTTTGTATCCAAATCCGGCTTTAAACTTCTTCACAACAGTATCTCGGACCTGCCTGGTGTGTTCCTTGTTCTTCATGATGTTCTCTGCGCTTTTAACGGACCTCTGAGACTATCACAGTGCAGGTGCATTTATACGGAGACTTGATTACACACAGGTGGATTGTATTTATCATCATTAGTCATTTAGGTCAACATTGGATCATTCAGAGATCCTCACTGAACTTCTGGAGAGAGTTTGCTGCACTGAAAGTAAAGGGGCTGAATAATTTTGCACGCCCAATTTTTCAGTTTTTGATTTGTTAAAAAAGTTTGAAATATCCAATAAATGTCGTTCCACTTCATGATTGTGTCCCACTTGTTGTTGATTCTTCACAAAAAAATACAGTTTTATATCTTTATGTTTGAAGCCTGAAATGTGGCAAAAGGTCGCAAAGTTCAAGGGGGCCGAATACTTTCGCAAGGCACTGTATATGTGTTGTGTATGTGAGCATGTATATGTGTTGTGTGTGTGTGAGCATGTATATGTGTTGTGTATGTGAGCATGTATATGTGTTGTGTATGTGAGCATGTATATGTGTTGTGTATGTGAGCATGTATATGTGTTGTGTGTGTGTGTGAGCATGTATATGTGTTGTGTATGTGAGCATGTATATGTGTTGTGTATGTGAGCATGTATATGTGTTGTGTATGTGAGCATGTATATGTGTTGTGTATGTGAGCATGTATATGTGTTGTGTATGTGAGCATGTGTATGTGTTGTGTATGTGAGCATGTATATGTGTTGTGTATGTGAGCATGTATATGTGTTGTGTATGTGAGCATGTATATGTGTTGTGTATGTGAGCATGTATATGTGTTGTGTATGTGAGCATGTATATGTGTTGTGTGTGTGTGTGAGCATGTATATGTGTTGTGTATGTGCGTCTGCATGTGTTTGCAACTATGCATGATGACTCACGTCGTTGAGCATCTTCTCCAGATTCTCCTGCAGCTCAAAGAAATACACCGTTGTGATGAGTCCGTCCTGTGATTTGGTCAGGCAGTCTCTGGACAGCTCTGCTATCTGGTGGTGGATGAAGCTGAGGACCCCGTCAGCCAGCGGCAGCACGCTCTCCGGGGAGAAGTTCTGGATGAACTCTGACAGACGCTCCTCCATCTGGG
>NC_088410.1:25679988-25957488 GCF_034236695.1 Oncorhynchus nerka | reverse complement strand
GCCTCAGGGGTCTTAGCAATAGCAGATCCTACTCTTAAACAAACGTGTTTTTCTGTTCTAGAGCTACAGGAAAAACCAGGCTGGATCAATCAAGGGCTTTAATGAACACGCCTCCCATAGGGATGGGGAGATAGTGGTGTGTGTTCGTGCGTTTGTGAATGAGTGAGTGAGTGAGTGAGTGTGTGTTGGGAGGTTAAACAATGATTTCTGCCATGAAATCCATTAGAACCAGGCCTACTTCTGGTTCCAATCCAAACCACTTCAAATTGCTAAATGCACATCAACATTATCAATTGAACACATAGGGAGATGAGAGGATGAGGAAGGAGGATAGAGGGATACAAGGAAGGAGAGATAGCAGGATAGAGGGATACAAGGAAGGAGAGATAGCAGGATAGCGGGATACAAGGAAGGAGAGATAGCAGGATAGAGGGAAAGTATTTTATGTCCTCCCCTGTTGTGGTTCTCTCTCTTTCTCTCTCTCTTACTCCATTAACTCTGTCTTACTTCCTCTCTCCCCATCTCTCTCTCCTCCTCTCTCTCTCTCTCTCTCTCTTCCTTTTCCTCTCTCTCAATTCAATTCAATTTAATTTAAGGGGCTTTGTTGTCATGGGAAACACATGTTAACATTGCCAAAGCAAGTGAAATAAACAATAAAAAACGTACAGTAAACATTACACGAACAAAAGTTCCAAAATACATTTCAAATGTCATTTTATGTTTATATACAGTGTTGTAATGATGTGCAAATAGTTAAAGTACAAAAGGGAAAATAAATCAACAGAAATATAGGTTGTATTTACAATGGTGTTTGATCTTCACTGGTTGCCCTTTTCTTGTGGCAACAGGTCACAAATGTTGCTGCTGTGATGGCTTCTAGTTTGCTCAGTTTTTTTTGTAAATTCTTTCCAATGCGTAATTATCGTTTTGTTTTCTCATGATTTGGTTGGGTCTAAATGTGTCTCTCTCTGTCCTCCTGCCCTCCTTTCATCTCCTCTGTCCTCTCCTCCTTTCATCTCCTCTCCCCTCCGTTCATCTCCTCTGCCCTCCTTTCATCTCATCTGTCCTCATCCCCTCCTTTCATCTCCTCTGCCCTCCTTTCATCCCCTCCTTTCATCTCCTCTGCCCTCCTTTCATCCCCTCCTTTCATCTCCTCTGTCCTCATCCACTCCTTTCATCTGCTCTGTCCTCATCCCCTCCTTTCATCTCCTCTGTCCTCATCCACTCCTTTCATCTGCTCTGTCCTCATCCCCTCCTTTCATCTGCTCTGTCCTCATCCCCTCCTTTCATCTCCTCTGTCCTCATCCCCTCCTTTCATCTCCTCTGTGTATGCGGACCCTGCAGTAGCTAATCAAGCAAGTAATGGTCCATGTAAGAGCCTGGGGAGGTCTGAAAACTGACGTCTGTACAGGAGGAAGAGAGGACTGGGAGAGAAGAGAGGAAGGTGGAGACAGGAGAGGAGAGGGGAGAGAGGAAGAGAAGAGAGGAGAGAGAGGAAGAGAAGAGAGGAGAGAGAGGAAGAGAAGAGTGGAGAGGGGGAGAGAAGAGAGGAGAGGGGGAGAGAAGAGAGGAGAGGGGGAGAGAAGAGAGGAGAGGGGGAGAAGGAAGAGAAGAGAGGAGAGGGGAGAGAGGGGGAGAGAAGAGAGGAGAGGGGGAGAGAAGAGAGGAGAGGGGGAGAAGGAAGGAGGTGGAGAGAGGAGAGGGGAGAGAGAGGTGAAGAAGAGACAGGTGAGGGGGACAAGGGAGGAGAGAACCTCCTGTCAACAGCACTGCAAAACTGCACTTAATGGTAGTGTGTGTGTGTGTGTGTATGTGTGTGCGTGTGGGTGGGTGGGTGCGTGTGTGTGGGTGGGTGAGTAGGTGTGTGGGGGTGTGTTTGTGTGGGTGGGTGGGGGGTTGTGGTTGGGGGGTGTGTGTGTGGGTGTGTGTGTGTGTGGGTGGGTGGGCGCATGTGTGGGGGTGTGTTTGTGTGGGTGTGTGTGGATGTGTGTGGGGGTGTGTTTGTGTGGGTGTGTGTGGATGTGTGTGGGGGTGTGTTTGTGTGGGTGTGTGTGGATGTGTGTGTGTGGGGGTGTTTGTGGGTGTGTTCTCGTTCTTTTCCTCTTTTTTGTATCTCCCCCTCTCTCTCTTACACACATTTCACTCTTCATTGACTCTTTCTGTATTCTCTTTCTATCTCTGTCTGTATCCCCCATCCCTCACTCCATCCCTCACTCCATCCCTCACTCCATCCCTCACTCCATCACTCAGTTTAGCTAACTGAATGATAGCAATGGATAGAGGATGAGATAACATGTTTTTAAGACTGGTTGACTTTCTGTTTCTACTTTATTATCTCCCACACACACACACACACACACACACACACACACACACACACACACACACACACACACACACACACACAGGACACACACACACACACACACACATACGCAGGACACACACACACACATGTTCTCTTTGAGCCAAGTCATCAGCCACAGTGATAAATCAGGTACTGAATGTACATCTTAGCAAGCGATCTGATCTGAGCCGCTGGTTTATTTTTAGTTCTGTTCTCCATGGGCGGTATTATGGGATAGATCCATGTTCACCAGCGGGAAGGTACCTTTTAACTATTCAGCTGAGATTTACAGCACAAATTATAGAGGGAAAGGCTTTGGTACGTGTGTGGGAGGGGTGGGGGGTAGTGTGTGTGTCTGTCAATGTGTGTGTCTGGCAGTGTGTGTGTGTCTGTCAGTGTGTGTGTCTGGCAGTGTGTGTGTCTGTCCGTGTGTGTGTCTGTCAGTGTGTGTCAGTGTGTGTGTGTCTGTCAGTGTGTGTCAGTGTGTGTGTGTCTGTCAGTTTGTGTGTCTGTCAGTGTCTGTCAGTGTGTGTGTGTCTGTCAGTGTGTGTGTCTGTCAGTGTCTGTCAGTGTGTGTGTCTGTCAGTGTGTGAGTCTGTCAGTGTGTGTCAGTGTGTGAGTGTCTGTCAGTGTGTGTGTCTGTCAGTGTGTGTCTGTCAGTGTGTGTGTCTGTCAGTGTGTGTCTGTCAGTGTGTGTGTGTGTGTGTGTGTGTGTGTGTGTGTGTGTGTCTGTCGGTGTCTGTCAGTGTGTGTGTCTGTCAGTGTGTGTCTGTCAGTGTGTGTCTGTCGGTGTCTGTCAGTGTGTGTGTGTCTGTCAGTGTGTGTGTCTGTCAGTGTGTGTGTGTCTGTCAGTGAGTGTGTGTCTGACAGTGAGTGTGTGTGTGTCTGTCGGTGTGTGTGTGTGTGTGTGTGTGTCAGTGTGTGTGTCTGTCTGTGTGTGTGTCTGCCTGTGTGTGTGTGTTTGTGTCTGTCTGTGTGTGTGTCTGTCAGTGTGTGTGTCTGTCAGTGTGTGTGTCTGTCTGTGTGTGTGTCTGTCAGTGTGTGTGTCTGTCTGTGTGTTTGTGTCTGTCTGTGTGTGTGTCTGTCAGTGTGTGTGTCTGTCAGTGTGTGTGTCTGTCTGTGTGTGTGTCTGTCAGTGTGTGTGTCTGTCTGTGTGTGTGTGTTTGTGTCTGTCAGTGTGTGTGTCTGTCTGTGTGTGTGTCTGTCAGTGTGTGTGTCTGTCAGTGTGTGTGTCTGTCAGTGTAAGTATGTCAGTGTGTGTGTCTGTCAGTGTGTGTGTGTGTGTGTGTGTGTCAGTGAGTGTGTGTGTGTGTGTATGTCAGTGTGTGTGTCTGTCAGTGTGTGTGTCTGTCAGTGTGTGTGTGTGTGTGTGTGTGTGTCTGTCAGTGTGTGTGTCTGTCAGTGTGTGTGTGTGTGTGTGTGTGTGTGTGTGTGTGTGTGTGTCTGTCTGTCGGTGTCTGTCAGTGTGTGTGTCTGTCAGTGTGTGTGTCTGTCAGTGAGTGTGTGTTTGTTTGTCAGTGAGTGTGTGTCTGTCAGTGAGTGTGTGTGTGTGTTTTGTGTGTGTGTGTGTGTGTGTGTGTGTCTGTAAATGTGTGTGTGTGTGTGTCTGCCAGTGTGTGTGTGTGCGTGTCTGTCTGTAAATGTGTGTGTGTGTGTCTGCCAGTGTGTGTGTGTGTCTGTAAATGTGTGTGTGTGTGTGTGTCTGTAAATGTGTGTGTGTGTGTGTGTGTCTGCCAGTGTGTGTGTGTGTGTGTGTGTGTGTGTGTGTGTGTGTCTGTCTGTAAATGTGTGTGTGTGTGTCTGCCAGTGTGTGTGTGTGTGTACCTGCACATGGCACCAGAAGGCTGCTAGTGTGCCGTGTAATCATTTTAAAAGCAGAACAAAACAAGTAGAACATCAACTCCACAGAACATGAGTTTCCTAATGGCATCTTGCATACCAAGCAGGGCAACATTTAATATATGGAAATACAGTCTAGCGTATAAATACATATTCATGCATGGAATGTCAAGTTTCACTAATGTAATTTGCATGAATGAGAGCTAGAATAAAAAACAGGTTTCGCCCTATCAGATGTCTCATGACTTAAAGAAGCAATCTGCAATTACTACTTCCACTGATTATGGTTTGAACTGCAGATTGCCCCTTTAACAGTTATATGGTGGTTATTATGAAGAAAAAGACTGGATAGTTTTTCCTCTGTCCTGCTTTCAACTGTCAAGTCTACTCAAATCAGGAACCAAGGCATGAAGCAATGGAACTGCCTTGAGGAAACGCACAGTAACTCTGATAATAAGGCCAAACAGCTCCATGCTGCTAGATCATATCATGTTGGTAATATGAAAGGACCTCTAGAGTGTGGCGTTCAAATGGAGGAGTTATTACAATGATTTTAGTATTTTTATTTGAGTTTCCTTATGTCCGTTTCAGACACAGATAAAACACCATAAATAGGTAAGACAATAAATGATAATAAGGAAAACTTGTCATTAGAGATTGTTGTTCTTACACATTTTACCATCTGTGTAAAAATGGGTCAGTTGTAGTTACCGTTGAGCTGGGTGTGTTGGTGCCATATCCAGAGGAGGGGAGAGAGGCCAGGGACCATCTTCGACCGTCCGCCCTGCAGAAGAGAGAGGGATTGAGGGGTAGGGTGGGAGGGAGAGAGAGAGAGAGAGATAGGGTTAGGGTGGGAGGGAGAGAGAGAGAGAGAGATAGGGTTAGGGTGAGAGAGAGAGGTAGGGTGGGAGAGAGAGAGAGAGAGAGAGAGAGGGGTAGGGTGGGAGAGAGAGAGAGAGAGGGGTAGGGTGGGAGGAGAGAGAGAGAGAGAGGGGTAGGGTGGGGAGAGAGAGAGGGGTAGGGTGGGAGGGAGAGAGAGAGAGAGATAGGGTTAGGGTGGGAGGGAGAGAGAGAGAGAGAGAGATAGGGTTAGGGTGGGAGAGAGAGAGAGAGAGAGAGAGGGGTAGGGTGGGAGAGAGAGAGAGGGGTAGGGTGGGAGAGAGAGAGAGAGAGAGGGGTAGGGTGGGAGAGAGAGAGAGAGAGAGAGGGGTAGGGTGGGGAGAGAGAGAGAGGGGTAGGGTGGGAGGGAGAGAGAGAGAGAGAGATAGGGTTAGGGTGGGGAGAGAGAGAGAGAGAGAGAGAGAGATAGGGTTAGGGTGGGAGGAGAGAGAGAGAGAGAGAGAGAGATAGGGTTAGGGTGGGAGAGAGAGAGAGAGAGGTAGGGTGGGGAGAGAGAGAGAGAGAGAGAGAGAGAGGGGTAGGGTAGGGGGAGAGAGAGAGAGAGAGAGGGGTAGGGTGGGAGAGAGAGAGAGAGAGAGGGGTAGGGTGGGAGAGAGAGAGAGGGGTGGGGTGGGAGGGAGAGAGAGAGAGAGAGAGAGAGAGAGAGAGGTAGGGTGGGAGAGAGAGAGAGGGGTAGGGTGGGAGAGAGAGAGAGAGATGGGGGGGGGGGGTTAGGAAGTGAGCAGGAAGAATTGCGTCATACTAGTTCCAGAGCAGAAAGGTAGTTCTTCTGTCCAAAGAGTCGGAGAGCTTAATGTTCCACATTTCTTTCACACCTCCTGGATTGCCTTTTGCGCCAATAATCCCTTCCTTTCCTCTGCTTCCCTGGGGTCCTGCTACACATATATCTCTCTCTCTCTCTGTGGGTCCTTCTATCTGTCTGACACTGCTGGAGTCATGATGGATGTTGGTTTTGGCTACATCCTGGCACTCAGAGGCCCATCCATCTGTGCGCACACATAAACACACACACACACAAACAAACACTTTGTCATGCCGTGTGACAGGGGAATGCAAAGAGGGGAAAGTGTCTCTGTATAAGGGTGTAAATGAATTCCCTTTCACTGTGTGTGTGCCACTGGAATATTGTCACTGCTTAACTAAACGGTCAGTTGAGGCCTAGAGTGGTCTAGCGGTCTAAGCCACTGCCTCTGGAGCATATTTACGACTGCAGCAGGGGTTCACATCCAGCCTACTGCTATTTCAGCAACTCTCTCTGTCTTTCCTCTCTACTATCCTGCCTGCCCACAAAACTACACATATTCCTCCAAAAGAGAATGGCCAGTTGATTGCTACTATGGCGGTATTGGTATGATAATGTGTTTGTTTATGCAGTGTAGCCAAAGGCTTTTTGGTTGTTGTAGGATTACCTGATTTAGAGATATGGCTGCTAGATTAGATTATAGGATCATAAAAAGGGACCTGCCAAGAGCGTTACCTGCTTTTGAATCCCTTTATATAACTGGATATAATCTCTTTATATGTAAACAGCAGATGTATTGAGTATTCCAAACGCTATTTACCTTCTAGAGGAGGCAAATGAGAAGTGGGCAGGGCCACTGGGGGAGAAGTTCCTTGGGCTGTCCAATGGACTACTTCCTGTGGAGAGACAGGGAACAAACATGAAGTGCCATTATAATATTTCATATATTTAGCAGACATTTTTATCCAGAGCAACTTACACTGCTCCCAGTGGCCATGCATGCATACATGTTAGGTATGGGTGGTTCTGGGCATTGAACCCATTACCCTGGCGTTACAAGCACCATGCTCTACCAAATGATCTACAAAGAACCAAACTGGCCCATTCTACATCACTGTAAATACAGTATTAACTGTTATTATAAACTGGGTGGTTTGAGCCCTGAATGCTGATTAGCTGACAGCCAGGGTATATCAGGCCATATACCATGGGTTTGGCAAAACATGTATTTTTACTGCTCTAATGACGTTGGTAACCAGTTTATAATAGCAATAAGACACCTCAGCGGTTTGTGATATATGGCCAATATACCGCGGCTAAGGGCTGTGTCCAGGCACGCGTTGTGTCGTGCGTAAGAACCGCCATTAGCCGTGGTATATTGGCCTTATACCACACCCCTCACGTCTTAACGCTTAATTATAACCAATTGCCTTACCTATGTGTCCAGGGAGAGGTGAGTGTGGTCGAGGGAGAGTGGGTGATGTACTGGTTAGAATGAGGCTCTTCCGGTTACTGGTCCGGCAACTAGAACACACACAGCCACAAACACACAGGCCATCATTATCTGAAACACAGTCAAAGAGGTGATAACGTTACCATCTAACAGCATCTACCACTCTTAGCGTAATATCTATGAGAAAGTCGGGTGTGATCGTGTGTACTTTCATGTGTGTGTGTGTGTTTGTGTGGCTGTGTGCTTCTGAGCTTGAACATGTGTGTGTGTGTGTGTAAGTGTGTGCGTGCATGCTCATACAAATTGGGCCAGAGAACATGGTGTATTAAAGTCAGCCCACCACGTGGGGAGAGAGCCAAAGCAAAAAAGCCTTGTGGATCACACACACACACACACCACGAACCACGGCAACAAGGACTTCCAATTTCCTTCAGTGTCAACTTGGACGAGACACCTCTCATGCGAGATAATGATGGGAGCGAGGGAGAGATGGAGAGAGAGCAGGAGAGAAGGAGAGGGGCAGGTAATGATGGGAGCGAGAGAGAGATGGAGAGAGAGAGAGAGAGAGAGAAGGAGAGGGGCAGGTAATGATGGGAGCGAGAGAGAGATGGAGAGAGAGCGAGAGAGAAGGAGAGGGGCAGGTAATGATGGGAGCGAGGGGGAGATGGAGAGAGCAGGAGAGAAGGAGAGGGGCAGGTAATGATGGGAGCGAGGGAGAGATGGAGAGAGAGCAGGAGAGAAGGAGAGGGGCAGGTAATGATGGGAGCGAGGGGGAGATGGAGAGAGAGCAGGAGAGAAGGAGAGGGGCAGGTAATGATGGGAGCGAGGGAGAGATGGAGAGAGAGCAGGAGAGAAGGAGAGGGGCAGGTAATGATGGGAGCGAGGGGAGATGGAGAGAGAGCAGGAGAGAAGGAGAGGGGCAGGTAATGATGGGAGCGAGGGAGAGATGGAGAGAGAGCAGGAGAGAAGGAGAGGGGCAGGTAATGATGGGAGCGAGGGAGAGATGGAGAGAGAGCAGGAGAGAAGGAGAGGGGCAGGTAATGATGGGAGCGAGAGAGAGATGGAGAGAGAGCGAGAGAGAAGGAGAGGGGCAGGTAATGATGGGAGCGAGGGAGAGATGGAGAGAGAGCAGGAGAGAAGGAGAGGGGCAGGTAATGATGGGAGCGAGAGAGAGATGGAGAGAGAGCAGGAGAGAAGGAGAGGGGCAGGTAATGATGGGAGCGAGGGAGAGATGGAGAGAGAGCAGGAGAGAAGGAGAGGGGCAGGTAATGATGGGAGCGAGGGAGAGATGGAGAGAGAGCAGGAGAGAAGGAGAGGGGCAGGTAATGATGGGAGCGAGGGAGAGATGGAGAGAGAGCAGGAGAGAAGGAGATGGGCAGGTAATGATGGGAGCGAGGGAGAGATGGAGAGAGAGCAGGAGAGAAGGAGAGGGGCAGGTAATGATGGGAGCGAGAGAGAGATGGAGAGATCAAATCAAATCAAATTTTATTTGTCACATACACATGGTTAGCAGATGTTAATGCGAGTGTAGCGAAATGCTTGTGCTTCTAGTTCCGACAATGCAGTGATAACCAACAAGTAATCTAACTAACAATTCCAAAACTACTCTCTTATACACAGTGTAAGGGGATAAAGAATATGTACCTAAGGATATATGAATGAGTGATGGTACAGAGCAGCATACAGTAGATGGTATCGAGTACAGTATATACATATGAGATGAGTATGTAGACAAAGTAAACAAAGTGGCATAGTTAAAGTGGCTAGTGATACATGTATTACATAAGGATGCAGTCGATGATGTAGAGTACAGTATATACGTATGCATATGAGATGAATAATGTAGGGTAAGTAACATTATATAAGGTAGCATTGTTTAAAGTGGCTAGTGATATATTTACATCATTTCCCATCAATTCCCATTATTAAAGTGGCTGGAGTTGGGTCAGTGTCAATGACAGTGTGTTGGCAACAGCCACTCAATGTTAGTGGTGGCTGTTTAACAGTCTGATGGCCTTGAGATAGAAGCTGTTTTTCAGTCTCTCGGTCCCAGCTTTGATGCACCTGTACTGACCTCGCCTTCTGGATGATAGCGGGGTGAACAGGCAGTGGTTCGGGTGGTTGATGTCCTTGATGATCTTTATGGCCTTCCTGTAACATCGGGTGGTGTAGGTGTCCTGGAGGGCAGGTAGTTTGCCCCGGTGATGCGTTGTGCAGACCTCACTACCCTCTGGAGAGCCTTACGGTTGAGGGCGGAGCAGTTGCCGTACCAGGCGGTGATACAGCCCGCCAGGATGCTCTCGATTGTGCATCTGTAGAAGTTTGTGAGTGCTTTTGGTGACAAGCCGAATTTCTTCAGCCTCCTGAGGTTGAAGAGGCGCTGCTGCGCCTTCTTCACGACGCTGTCAGTGTGAGTGGACCAATTCAGTTTGTCTGTGATGTGTATGCCGAGGAACTTAAAACTTGCTACCCTCTCCACTACTGTTCCATCGATGTGGATAGGGGGTGTTCCCTCTGCTGTTTACTGAAGTCCACAATCATCTCCTTAGTTTTGTTGACGTTGAGTGTGAGGTTATTTTCCTGACACCACACTCCGAGGGCCCTCACCTCCTCCCTGTAGGCCGTCTCGTCGTTGTTGGTAATCAAGCCTACCACTGTTGTGTCGTCCGCAAACTTGATGATTGAGTTGGGCGTGCGTGGCCACGCAGTCGTGGGTGAACAGGGAGTACAGGAGAGGGCTCAGAACGCACCCTTGTGGGGCCCCGTGTTGAGGATCAGCGGGGAGGAGATGTTGTTGCCTACCCTCACCACCTGGGGGCGGCCCGTCAGGAAGTCCAGTACCCAGTTGCACAGGGCGGGGGTCGAGACCCAGGGTCTCGAGCTTGATGACGAGCTTGGAGGGTACTATGGTGTTGAATGCCGAGCTGTAGTCGATGAACAGCATTCTCACATAGGTATTCCTCTTGTCCAGGTGGGTTAGGGCAGTGTGCAGTGTGGTTGAGATTGCATCGTCTGTGGACCTATTTGGGCGGTAAGCAAATTGGAGTGGGTCTAGGGTGTCAGGTAGGGTGGAGGTGATATGGTCCTTGACTAGTCTCTCAAAGCACTTCATGATGACGGAAGTGAGTGCTACGGGGCGGTAGTCGTTTAGCTCAGTTACCTTAGCTTTCTTGGGAACAGGAACAATGGTGGCCCTCTTGAAGCATGTGGGAACAGCAGACTGGTATAGGGATTGATTGAATATGTCCGTAAACACACCGGCCAGCTGGTCTGCGCATGCTCTGAGGGCGCGGCTGGGGATGCCGTCTGGGCCTGCAGCCTTGCGAGGGTTAACACGTTTAAATGTCTTACTCACCTCGGCTGCAGTGAAGGAGAGACCGCATGTTTTCGTTGCAGGCCGTGTCAGTGGCACTGTATTGTCCTCAAAGTTATTTAGTCTGCCTGGGAGCAAGACATCCTGGTCCGTGACTGGGCTGGGTTTCTTCTTGTAGTCCGTGATTGACTGTAGACCCTGCCACATGCCTCTTGTGTCTGAGCCGTTGAATTGAGATTCTACTTTGTCTCTGTACTGACGCTTAGCTTGTTTAATAGCCTTGCGGAGGGAATAGCTGCACTGTTTGTATTCGGTCATGTTGCCAGACACCTGACGCAATACGAAACATGTCCCAGTCCACGTGATGGAAGCAGTCTTGGAGTGTGGAGTCAGCTTGGTCTGACCAGCGTTGGACAGACCTCAGCGTGGGAGCCTCTTGTTTCAGTTTCTGCCTGTAGGCAGGGATCAACAAAATGGAGTCGTGGTCAGCTTTTCCGAAAGGGGGGCGGGGCAGGGCCTTATATGCGTCGCGGAAGTTAGAGTAACAGTGATCCAAGGTTTTACCACCCCTGGTTGCGCAATCGATATGCTGATCAAATTTAGGGAGTCTTGTTTTCAGATTAGCTTTGTTAAAATCCCCAGCTACAATGAATGCAGCCTCCGGATAAATGGTTTCCAGTTTGCAAAGAGTTAAATAAAGTTCGTTCAGAGCCATCGACGTGTCTGCTTGGGGGGGGATATATACGGCTGTGATTATAATCGAAGAGAATTCTCTTGGAAGATAATGCGGTCTACATTTGATTGTGAGGAATTCTAAATCAGGTGAACAGAAGGATTTGAGTTCCTGTATGTTTCCTTCATCACACCATGTCTCGTTAGTCATGAGGCATACGCCCCCGCCACTCTTCTTACGAGAAAGATGTTTGTTTCTGTCGGCGCGATGCGTGGAGAAACCCGTTGGCTGCACCGCATCGGATAGCGTCTTCCCAGTACGCCATGTTTCCGTGAAGCAGAGAACGTTGCAGTCTCTGATGTCCCTCTGGAATGCTACCCTTGCTCGGATTTCATCAACCTTGTTGTCAAGAGACTGGACATTGGCAAGAAGAATGCTGGGGAGTGGTGCGCGATGTGCCCTTTTTCGGAGTCTGACCAGAAGACCGCTACGTTTCCCTCTTTTCGGAGTCGTTTCCTTGGGTCGCTGCATGCGATCCATTCCGTTGTCCTGTTTGTAAGGCAGAACACAGGATCCGCGTCGCGGAAAACATATTCTTGGTCGTACTGATGGTGAGTTGACGCTGATCTTATATTCAGTAGTTCTTCTCGACTGTATGTAATGAAACCTAAGATGACCTGGGGTACTAATGTAAGAAATAACACGTAAAAAAAACAAAAAACTGCATAGTTTCCTAGGAACGCGAAGCGAGGCGGCCATCTCTGTCGGCGCCGGAAGTAAGAGAGAGAGAGCAGGAGAGAAGGAGAGGGGCAGGTAATGATGTGAGCGAGAGAGAGATGGAGAGAGAGCGAGAGAGAAGGAGAGGGGCAGGTAATGATGTGAGCGAGAGAGAGATGGAGAGAGAGCGAGAGAGAAGGAGAGGGGCAGGTAATGATGGGAGCGAGAGAGAGATGGAGAGAGAGCAGGAGAGGGGCAGGTAATGATGGGAGCGAGAGAGAGATGGAGAGAGAGCGAGAGAGAAGGAGAGGGGCAGGTAATGATGGGAGCGAGGGAGAGATGGAGAGAGCAGGAGAGAAGGAGAGGGGCAGGTAATGATGGGAGCGAGGGAGAGATGGAGAGAGAGCAGGAGAGAAGGAGAGGGGCAGGTAATGATGTGTTGAGATTATCATATAAATGAGGATTAACCCTCCTGATGCAAGAGAAAAAAACATGGACACACACTGAGTGTGACACAGATGGTGTTATGCGGGAGGAGGGCTTTAAAAGGTGTGATTCTACCATGACAACCATACTTCCTGTAGTCAGGGAACCGTACGTAACGGTGTTATGTTGTAGTTGGCTGAAATCCCTCACTAATATATATTCTCCATATTATACACCACTATCAGCATAGGAGAGAAATATGGTATGGCCTTGAAAAATCACCCACAGTAGACTGTTCCCTTTCTCCTCCTTCTCCTCCTTCCTCAATCTATGGTCGACCAATGACGACTCACTACACTGTATTCACCACTAATAATGACTCCCGAATAACGACTTTCAACACTGTCAGCATAGCACAATAGTAACAGGAATATGGCATACTGTAGTCCCGAAAAATGACCCCCGGTAAAAATGATGTCACTTTTCTCCTCTGTGTGTGTGTGTGTGTGTACGTGTCAAGTCTGTTTTGGTTGCTCTGCCAGATCTCTCCAGTGTGCTGGTTTTGAAGGGTAGCTGTCAGCCAGATGAGAAGAGGTAGGAAGCCGCACAGCGCTAACACAGCATGACAAAGACCTGGGCTAGGCTTTTTCCACATTGCATCAGATAGCATGCTGCTCTATACAGCTGGGATGTAAATTACACACACACATGAGCAGGTTAGTACACGACACGCACGCACATGCACGAGCGGTATATGTACATGTCTGAAACAGCAGGATAATTTCCATAATGCATTGATGCATTTCAAATAAAGCACTCCTTCCCCCCTCCCTCCCCCCTTCCTCCCTCCACCACCATATCCCTTATTCATTTTTTTATTCTCATGTGTTTGTTCCTCGTCAGAACAGCTAACATCAAGGAAACAGCCAAAAACCACCTAGTGATCTCTCTCTGTGTCACTCAGGCACCAGGAGAGGCTTGTGAACGAACTCACACACACATTTGGAGAGAAGGGGTGGTGAAATATTTAAGGGAAATGCATTAGGCTTGGTTTTGGAAGTGGCTTAACACCATTACACTACAACTCTCTGAGGACTGGAGGAGAACCAGACAGAAATACTGAGAGAGTCATCCCAGTCCTTACTTTCCGTTATCTTTCTATTTTATATTTTTTTCGTCTTACATGTTTATTTAAATTTGGTTGGTTAAATAGTATATTAACCTTCACAATTTATCACACAATCAATAATACAGTGTAGAATACACAGTACTTAAATTGGCCAATGTAAGCATTACCTTTAAATGTGTCATCATCTTAATGATAAATCTAGTTTCTTTATGAAGGAAGGCCCAGTGGAGACTAGAGGACTGTCTGGGACTTTATGGGTTCAGACTGGTCCTTCTAAGTGGGATTCTAAGTAACGCTGAATGTCACTGTCCTCTCCTGTGGCTTGATTAAATGAACTCTCTAACCCACATATAGAGATAGAGAGAAGGAGCGGGATGGGGTTGAGAGGGGGGAGTATGTGTGACAAAGAAATTGAGTGCGTGAGAACAAGTGAGAGAGAAAGGAGAAAGAGAGACTACCAGGGTTGAGAATATTGAGTGAAGGGGAAGAATAGAAAGATACCTCGTTTTATTTCTTCAGAGTTCAGTTCCACTACATTAGAGGTTTAGCCTGAGAATGAATTCAAGTGATGAGTCATCCATAGACCTAACTGGAACTATGCTCAGTGGATGACATGCTGTGTCTTTCATAAGGTTTCTCAGGACTTTAGTCTGATGGAAAAAGATCTGAGATAGAGCTGACAAATGAAAAATTGAAGGAAACATGGGAAAGGGGGGGGGGTGAATATAGAGAGGGAGGGGTGAAAGAGAGAAATGGAAAGGAAAAGAAGACGAGTGTGTGTGTTTTCTCTCTCCTCTCTGGTGTTGCTGAGTGACAGGGTAAATCTCTCAGTCACGGTTATGGTCGAGTAGTGTGGGCTCAGCCGCTCTCCATCTGGTTTAGATAGTGTGTGTGTGTGTGTGTATGTTTATGTGTGTGTGTGTGTGTGTGTGCTGCTGGCTTTATCCCAAGACCACCATAAATCAAGAGCAGTACCCTTACTATATCACACAACATAAAGGTTTTTGATAGCATATCATATGGCATTTCTGAGGTGGACAAACATTTTCAGCATGATTGTGTTCAGTTTGGTTTATCCTTAATGACCAGGCTCCAGACTAGACACATCTCTAGACAGCGTTAGCTACATCTTTCAGAATTGAATTGAATCATTCATTTAACCAGGTAAATAAATGAGGAATAAATTCTTCCTTTCTTCGTTCTGTAATGACCCGACCACGAAGCAGTAAGAGAGAGGGGGGTGAGGGGAGGCTGGGTCTACAGGGTTACTATAGCAACACTAAAGAGTCACACAACATACTACTCATGTGAACGTCCAACCCCGTCCTGTAGTTACAATAACAGGTCTTTATTATTCCTTTCTTTATTAGGATCCCCATTAGGTGTAACGGAAATAGCAGCTACTCTTCCCGGGGTCCAACACAGAACATGACATAACACAGAACATTAATAGACCAGAACAGTTCAAGGACAGAACTACATACATTTACTCATTTACTCACATACATGCACTCATAGTCTACATATCAATGCATACACACAATATCTAGGTCAAATGGGGGAGTTGTGCTGTGAGGTGTTGCTTTATCTGTTTTTTTAACCAGGTTTGCTGTTCATTTAAGCAATATGAGTTCTTTGCAATAATGGCTCTATATATTACTGTAGACTTTCTTGAATTTGTTTCTTGAATTTGGGGACTGTGAAAAGACCCCTGGTGGCATGTCTGGTGGGGTAAGTGTGTGTCAGAGCTGTGTGTAGATTGACTATGCAAACTATTTGGAATTTTCAAAACATGAATGTTTCTTATAAAAAGAAGAAGTGACGTAGTCAGTCTCTCCTCAACACTTTGCCAAGAGAGACTGGCAGCATAGTATTAATATTAGCCCTCTGATTACAACGAAGAGCAAGATGTGCCGCTCTGTTCTGGGCCAGCTGCAGTTTAACTAGGTCTTTCTTTGCAGCACTTGACCACATGACTGGACAACAATCAAGATAAGATAAAACTAGAGTCTGGAGGACTTGCAGTGTGGTGTCATAAAAGCAGAGCATCTCTTTATTACGGACAGAACTCTCCATCTTTACTACCATTGAATCTAGATGTTTTGACCATGACCGTTTACAATCTAAGGGAACACCAGGTCTAGAATTTACTTTACACTTTGCACTCTGACTTTATGACATATGACCTACATCCCATCTCTATAAATGACCCTTGAACTTCTATGATATCACATTATACGAAAACATGCAGATGAAACATCAAATCATCTGGTGTGTGGGCAGTTTCATAAAACGTCATAATCTGTCATATAAAGCGTTTTAATCTACTGTATCATAATTCATTTAATCCAGACATCAGGCTCAGCCAGTAGCAGGCAGGCAGTCAGCCAGTTTAGTCAGTCAGCGATGGCAGTCAATCAGTCAGTTTGATAGTCAGTCAGTCAGTAGTTGACAGTAGTGTTATCAGTCAGACAGTCAGTCAGTCAATCAGTAGCTGACAGTAGTGTTAACAATTAGTCAGTCAGTAGTTGATAGTAGTGTTAACAGTCAGTCAGTCAGTCAGTCAGTCAATCAGAAGCTGACAGTAGTGTTAACAATTAGTCAGTCAGTAGTTGACAGTAGTGTTAACAATTAGTCAGTCAGTAGTTGATAGTAGTGTTAACAGTCAGTCAGTCAGTCAATCAGAAGCTGACAGTAGTGTTAACAATGAGTCAGTCAGTAGTTGATAGTAGTGTTAACAGTCAGTCAGTCAGTCAGTCAGTCAGTCAGTCAATCAGAAGCTGACAGTAGTGTTAACAATGAGTCAGTCAGTAGTTGACAGTAGTGTTATCAGTCAGACAGTCAGTCAGTCAATCAGTAGCTGACAGTAGTGTTAACAATGAGTCAGTCAGTAGTTGACAGTAGTGTTATCAGTCAGACAGTCAGTCAGTCAATCAGTAGCTGACAGTAGTGTTAACAATGAGTCAGTCAGTAGTTGATAGTAGTGTTAACAGTCAGTCAGTCAGTCAGTCAGTCAATCAGAAGCTGACAGTAGTGTTAACAATGAGTCAGTCAGTAGTTGATAGTAGTGTTAACAGTCAGTCAGTCAGTCAGTCAGTCAGTCAGTCAGTCAGTCAGTCAATCAGAAGCTGACAGTAGTGTTAACAATGAGTCAGTCAGTAGTTGACAGTAGTGTTATCAGTCAGACAGTCAGTCAGTCAATCAGTAGCTGACAGTAGTGTTAACAATGAGTCAGTCAGTAGTTGACAGTAGTGTTATCAGTCAGACAGTCAGTCAGTCAATCAGTAGCTGACAGTAGTGTTAACAATGAGTCAGTCAGTCGTTGACAGTAGTGTTATCAGTCAGACAGTCAGTCAGTCAATCAGTAGCTGACAGTAGTGTTAACAATGAGTCAGTCAGTAGTTGATAGTAGTGTTAACAGTCAGTCAGTCAGTCAGTCAGTCAATCAGAAGCTGACAGTAGTGTTAACAATGAGTCAGTCAGTCGTTGACAGTAGTGTTAACAGTCAGTCAGTAGTGTTGCCTGTCTTGTGTGATCTGTGATTTCTAGATATCAATAACCCTTGCTGTGTCTTCTGACTCTTTACCTCATGAGGTCACACTGTAATAAAAATCACATTTGGTAAAACATGATGATGAAGCAGCAAATCTGCTGTGTGGGCAGCAGTTCATAATCCATGATAATCTACTGCATCGCATCACCAGGCTACAAACTCTTCCGGTCGCAGGCAGTCAGTCACTCCGACAGTATTTGACAGTAGAGTTGCCAGTCAGTGTGTGGTTGTGTGATTTATAGAGAATCAATGGCCCATGCAGTCTCTGTCTGTCTGTGGGTTCTGGTGATCAGTCAGAGTAACAGAGGATAAAGCTGTGATAACAACTGATGAGAAAAAAGGCCAAATGGCAGTGTGTGTGTGTGTGACTAAATCAAAAGTTCTCCCATGTCACCCCGCTCCTCCGCACACTCCACACTGGCTTCCAGTCGACGCTCGCATCCACTACAAGACCATGGTACTTTCCTACATAGCTGTAAGAGGAACTGCCCCTCCCTACCTTCAGGCTAGGCGCAAACCCTACACCCCAACCCGAGTACTCTGTTCTGCCACCTCTGGTCTCTTGGCCCTCCCACTCCTACAGGAAGGCAGCTCCCCCTCAGCCCAGTCAAAGCTCTTCTCTGTCCTGGCACCCCAATGGTGGAACCAGCTTCCCCTTGAAGCTAGGACATCAGAGTCCCTGCCCATCTTCAGAAACCATCTGAAACCCTACCTCTTCAACGAGTATCTTTGGAAGGTTGACAGAAGCCTGATGCTGGTGGCAGGAAGAAGAGGGACTGTTTGATATCTCGACCCATCCTCGGCGCCATGTGGCACTGCGCTTGCTGTCCAGGAGAACACAGACAATACTGTGGAAGCCCGGCTCTTCTGAAGACTCAACTGATCCAGGATCGCCAGAGTTCTAACTATCACTTTTGTGGCTGAACCGACAAAGGAGTCAGTGACTTTTCCCAGGTCATATCCATAGACTTGCTCTCCATGTCGACGATGAAGTCAAGAACAAAGTGGACGCGGCGGAGCTCCCTTATGTGAAGATGCTGAACAGAGTCCTGCCCCAGGACACCAGGACTCTCGACTGGTCACCTGCTGTGGAGAGATTCAGTGCGTGCTGCGACTGTCAGTCCAGAACCTACCGGTACTACTTCCCATGCTCTGGATGTAGTGTTGATGGCAGCGGCTGCACCCACGACTTCCGCAACCTGTGCAAGGAGTGCTGCAGTTCCAGAGGACCATCCTGTCTGCCACGGTCCAGTCTGTCCATCAAGCTCACCCTACCATGCCCACTGCCACAGACCCATATCTGAGATCAAAGGACTGGTCTTTCTCTATCACCAGGTACGGTGCATGATGACTGTGCTGCTGCTAATTGGCCAGAAGCTGGCTCCAGAGATAGTGGATCAAGTCCTGGATGTGGATCAAGTCCTGGATGTGGAGAGGAATCCCAGGAAACCCATGTACAGCACGGTGGTGGACTTTCCCTCGGTGCTGTTCCACTGCCATTTTGAGGTGTTGAGCTGGCGCAAGGAGGCTGAGGAGGTGAACCACTCTCTGGCCACGCTGCAGCAACACTGGACCCAGATAGCAGTCAAGACCCAGCCCCCCTTTACTATAACTGAGATATGCGGTTGTCCCACCTAGCTATTTTAATATTTAAGTCGCTAAATTACTCAAATGTAAAAACATAAATGGAATGGAAAGTCAATGGAACACGAAGCTAAAATATCACGGTTCAGTTCCATCTGTCTTATAGCCTGGAACTCACTGTGATGCTCTCACAGCCTCTGTCTGTTCCATCTGTCTTAGCCTGGAACTCACTGTGATGTTCCATCTGTCTAGCCTGGAACTCACTGTGATGCTCTCACAGCCTCTGTCTGTTCCATCTGTCTTAGCCTGGAACTCACTGTGATGCTCTCACAGCCTCTGTCTGTTCCATCTGTCTTATAGCCTGGAACTCACTGTGATGCTCTCACAGCCTCTGTCTGTTCCATCTGTCTTAGCCTGGAACTCACTGTGATGCTCTCACAGCCTCTGTCTGTTCCATCTGTCTTAGCCTGGAACTCACTGTGATGCTCTCACAGCCTCTGTCTGTTATACCTGCCTTCGAAAGAGGACAAGATTGAAATCTATTCTCTATTCTGTGAAAGAGAAGATAACCCACTGGGCATACCACATCATTTCAATGTGGAGAATTGGGTTATATTTGGTAGATACGTATCAATAAGATTCCAACCTATTTTCGCCCACTCAAAACGACAGCCAAACGTTTGTTGAATTCCCAATGTGTTATCACTATGCTTTCAACCATCTAAAAGCACAACCAAATTCTAATGGAAAATCAATGTCGGATTTTTTGGTTTAGTTGTCACCTAAATGTGTTATCATTGCACTTTCAACCATTTAAAAGCACACTAAAGTTCAAATGGGAAATACAATGTCAGATATTTTGTTTATTTATACAACAACTTAATATTATTTTATTTGATGTGTTATCACTGTGTGATCTAATAGTACAACCACATGACCTGGATTGCAGTTAGTTGAGACCGTTATTAAAGAACATGGTAAAAGTGATCAATGAAGTAAAGCCTTACATCAGGCTATTGACTGTCTTACAAAAGTAATAGAGAATTCTGTTTGGTTGACAACACAACCAAATATCAACATTTAAAGGAGAAGTGCTGCTTGGATTCAGTTCCATCTGAGCCACTGGCTTAATCCTGTTCTTTAACTTGTATTTTTGGTTGGAGACGTGAATCCAACATATCATTTGTTAACTTGTCGACAAGGTGATTGGCTATTTACCATATTGAAAAAGTGATATTGAATTGTGTTTGATTGTCAACGCAAACAAATATGAACTGTTGAAGGAGATCTTCTGCTTGGTTAGCTCCATCTGTGCCACTGAGTCTGGCTTTAATTCCAGTTTGTCTACAAAGGAACAATTGATCTGTTGGTGTCACGTCTCCATTTCAACCCAAAATGTATGTTAAGGAATAGCGATAAATCAAATCCAATTTTAAATGCACTTTAAATACAGTTTGATTTGATTTAATCCTATTCTTTAACTTGTATTTTTGGTTGAGATGGAGATGTGAATCCAACATATTTATGATTAACTTGTAGATTCTATTTGAAATTAACCAGAGCTTGAAACCCTAGGCCTTTATGTATTGCCTATTCTTAGTTGAATCCTGGGCTGAATTTATAGAATAGCTGTTGATGACTTCCCAAATGTTATATAGGCCTAATAAATAGCATCATTGATGCTATATGATTGATATGTATGATAAGTACGGTTACATTTCATTTGCTCTGTTGAACCTACCCTTTGGAATGACTTCGATAGCAAGTGAATCTTTTAAAACCGATTAAGGATCGGACCCTTTTTTTCAATTTTCACCTAAAATGACATACCCAAATCTAACTGCCTGTAGCTCAGGACCTGAAGCAAGGATATGCATATTCCTGATGCCATTTGAAAGGAAACACTTTGAAGTTTGTGGAAATGTGAAATGAATGTTGGAGAATATAACACATTAGATCTGGTAAAAGATAATGCAATATACTTTTTTTGTACCGTCATCTTTGAAATGCAAGAGAAAGGCCATAATGTATTATTCCAGCCCAGGCACAATTAAGATTTTGGTCACTAGATGGCAGCAGTGTATGTGCAAAGTTTTAGACTGATCCAATGAACCATTGTATTTCTGTTCAAAATGTTGTATCAAGACTGCCCAAATGTGCCCTAATTGGTTTATTAATAACTTTTCAAGTTCATAACTGTGTACTCTCCTCAAACAATAGCATGGTATTCTTTCACTGTAATAGCTACTGTAAATTGGACGGTGCAGTTAGATTAACAATAATTGAAGCTTTCTGCCAATATCAGATATGTCTACATCCTGGGAAATGTTCTTGTTACTTACAACCTCATGCTAATCGCATTAGCATACGTTAGCTCAACCGTCCCGGGGGGGACCCACCAATCTTGTAGAGGTTAGGTGGAGATTTCACAACAATAACTCTCACGATAGCAGATTGGTCGTAGTCAGTGACAAATATCAAAAATAAGCTGGGCTTGGTTAAAACCCTGGATGTGAGACCAAAGGGATAGCTGCAGATCAGTCAACTCTCCAGTAAGAGTAGCTGTCTAGCCTATTGCATTCTTGTTTTTTAATGCTACAGCATACAATGACATTCTAGACGATTCTGTGCTTCCAACTTTGTGCCAACAGTTTGGGGAAGGCCCTTTCCTGATTCAGCAAGACAATGCACAAAGCGAGGTCCATACAGAAATGGTTTGTTGAGATTGGTGTAGAAGAACTTGACTGGCCTCTACAGAGCCCTGACCTCAACCCATCAAATACCTTTATGATGAATTGAAAGGCCGACTGCGAGCCAGGCCTAATCGTCTGACCTCACTAATGCTCTTTTGACTGAATGGAAGCAAGTCCCCACAGCAATGTTCCAACATCTAGTGGAAAGCCTTCCCAGAGTAGTGGAGGCTGTTATAGCAGCAAAGGGGGACCAACTCCATATTAATGCCCATGATTTTGGAATGAGATGTTTGACGAGTAGGTGTCCACATGCTTTTGGTCATGTAGTGTACAAATTCAACATAGATTGTCTTTATTGAAAATTGGTTACAATGATGACATAATCCTGTGTTTGAAATTTTGAGGGAAACAGTTGAGGGAAATTTTACCCACAAAACAACGTAGTTGATTACTTTTTTCAAATCCAATGTATTTTCCTCGTAGATTCCAAATCACAATACGTTGACAAATGACATTTAAAAAACATTGCGAGAAACAGAGAGGGGGACTGACAGAACAAGAAGAAGAGTAAGCAAGAGACATAAAAGGGAGGAAAGAACCATAAAGAGAGTAAGGGGGAGAATGACATGTAGAGGGAATGATAGCTAGTTGTTCTTTCCTACTGTACCCAATCTGGCGGCTGTCAACAGGTCAAAGGTCAAATCAGTGGTAATGACTCGTGTGAAGAGCGATTATCCCCCGTGCAGGCCCCTCACTGGCACACTGCCATTAGTCTCACATACGAGTGCACACACAGACACGCACACACACGCACAAACGGATGCATACACACACACACAGGATACCACCTGAGCGTATTGTGCTCTTTGTGTGGGGAACAGTGAATAAAGTAGAGAGAACAAGAAATGGAGTAAAAGAGAAAGTGAAAGGTGAGAGTGCACCACTTCTCCTCTTCTCACATCATTTCATTTCGGTCAATTGCAGAGCAGACAGTATTTTATTTACTCCCCAATCATAGGAAGATACTGACATTGACACTTCTGATGTAAACACACACACAGACCCACCCACCCACACAATCCTTGGATGGCAAACCAGCTTGTGTTCACTATGTTTTATGGTCTGGTTAATTGCTTTCTAAATAACTGCTCAACATGACTATATGACTTTAGTTCCTATAACAAGGCCATGTCCACAGAGACAACACACAAGGGACAGCTACCATTACGTCAAGACAAACAGTGTGTGTGTGTGTGTGTGTGTGTGTGTGTGTGTGTGTGTGTGTGTGTGTGTGTGTGTGTGTGTGTGTGTGTGTGTGTGTGTGTGTGTGATTTCTATATATACTGTATGGGCAGCATGGTGATCAGTATTTTCAGTAGTCCTACATCTTATGTAACCACATACTGCTTGTCTCAGGGAGGGTGGGATATGAAAAAACACATTTGAAATAGGACAAATATAAGCACCCACCAAATTATAATAATAATTATTATATTGATGATAATTATTATTAGTAAAGGGACTGCTAGTCCAGTATATCATAGTAGACTGTTCTAAAGACTATGTGCAGTAATTCCCAACCCATCTATACGGGTATATCATCATGGTGGATGGACAGTGTGTGTGTGTGTGTGTGTGTGTGTGCGTGTGCCTCTGTATGTTTGTGTGCGTACGTGTCTATACAGTAAGCATGAGTGTGTGCTGATGTAACGTAAACGTTAGTGTCGTCTTCTGCATGCTGAGTCACAGGGCAGACAGGACACCATGCAGACCTTTCTGATCGTTAGAATATTGATCGACCCGAGGCAATTTCCTGTCAGGTGACCTTTCCATGACACTCCGGGTTTCTTAATGTTTACCGCTGTCTGATGTGAAGCAGTGAAATCAGAGGTCACAGTCAAGCCACAATATGAAGTTTGTGTGTCAGTCAATCACTATTGTCTATTGACTTTCTCTGACACTTCCTCGGGATTTCTTAAAGGGGGACTGCAACATTTACAGCTGTCTGGAGTCAAGAAACTGAGTCAGGGAAAGGGAGGGAGGAAGGAGGGTGTAGAAAAACTAAGTCAGGGAAAGGGAGGGAGGGAAGCTGAGTGAAGGGAGGCCAGGCAGGAGGGAGAAGAAAGATAAGAAGAAATGTCAAAAAACCTTCCCATCTAGACCAATTTAGTGAGAAACATTGTATAGTTCTTTGAGGGCCTACGCCTGCTCACAGCAGGGTGTTCTTTCACATCCACTGATAAAAGGGAAGGAAGACAATGACTGTGTCCCAAATGGCAACCTATTCCCTATACACTGCACTACTTTTGACCACGACCCATAGGATCTGGTCAAAAGTAGTGCACTATGTAGATAATAGGATGCCATTTGGGATGAACACATGTTGTCCCCTTTACACTATAAAACGAGGATGCCGACAGACAGAGAAACTTTTGGCCCTGCTAGATAGCTACAGTCAGACCTGGGTTCAAATACTATTTAAAATCAGGTAAAATACTTTGATTGTTTGCCTGCCTGGAGTGCCAGACGGACAGGGTTTAAAGTATTGGTACTATTCAATCAAGCACAGATGAAGTATTTGAAATGATTTAAAATAGTATTTGAACACAGGTCTGGTAGCTACATCATCTAGGAGGATGTCTGTCTATCTAGCTATTTCTCTGTCTGTTTGTCTGTCTAGCTACAGTAGCTAGCATGGCGACAAGACATGACAACTCTGGCCTGTAGGTCTGTCTGTCTGTCTATTTAAGATGACGGGGCCTGGAGCTGTCAGAGAGAGAGAGAGTAGCCTTCCAGGGGAGTTCTAGTTAGGAAACACATCAGTGAGTCTGACTACAACACATCTGGAGCCCAGGCTGTTAAACCAAAATATACTGACTGAGCTAGCCACGACGGCAGCTACCAAAATGCTACCGCTAGCACACTTTAACAGCAATAGGAAAGTCCACAACAGGGATATTAGGTCCATGTCACAGCTCTTTAAGCTCATACAATGAGCTAGCGACAATGCTAACAAAATGTTAATGCAAATGTTCCTCCACAGATGTAGAAAGGCCTATAGATTCTTTCTCAAAGAGGAAAGGACTATCATGACCCTTTATAAAGGTGATATGCCTCTTTAAGACACTATTTTTGTTGTGTTATTGTTATGCTTTTGAAACAATGGGTGGGCAACTGCACTCTATTGTCGTCTTTAATTCAAAATGATGTCAGTCACAGGCGTGTAGGTGCAAAACAAACAGAATAATGAAAAGGCTCTGTTATGCCTTGTGGTCATACTGTAGGCCTGAGGCAGTCGGTTACCCCGTTTGAACTCTCCTATCATGATTTATGACAAAGTTATGTAGGCTCTTCTTGAGGTGTCAAAGCATGCCTTCAAGGCAGCCAGAGTGACACAGCAGAATCAGAAGCCAATTGAGGCACTGAAATATCTTTACTGTAATATCTATTGACTGAACTGAGGTAAAAGTTTTCCCCACTTTTCTGTCCTATTATAATTGATGACAAGATTAGACTTTTTTTAGGGGTAAAAAATAAAATGTGTCTTCGAGGTAGAGTGACACAGCAATCATCAGAAGCTTGGAGGGAAAGTGCTGTCTTGTGTACTGTGTATTGACTGAAAGCTACATTGGGCTGAGACTGGGAGGTGGTGCATTGAATCAGCTATAGCTTTTGTTAACAGACCCTTATGCAGGCAGGGGGTTGCATCCCAAATGGCACCCTATTCCCTATAGTGCACCACTTTTGACTAGGGCCCATTCGGGAATAGGGTGGCATTTGAGACCCACACAGGGACACAGGGTAAATGACCTGGAACTATTACCTCGTTAAAATATAATTGTCTACGTTCCAAATGTCACCCTATTCCCTATGTATTGCACTATTTTTGGCCAGGGCCCATAGGGAATAGGGTGCTGTTTGGGACACAGAGGCAGACAGTGTCATACACACCGAGTCTGAAGGACATTTAATATCATTATTGATGATGCGTATGGTTAAGTGGTTGTCAAATCCTCCACTACGGAAAACCATGTTCTTTGAATAATACATTTATGTAAAATTCTGTACTGCTGGATATTAACACTAATACTTTTCTTATTATGACAATGATTGAATTATAATGTTTGGCCTTGGAACATGGACTCCTTTCCATCAACAAGCCACATACGCTACAGTCAGTAGTTTAAAGAATAAAAATAGGAAAGCACTCCGGAGAATAAACTTAAATGAACATATTTTTATTGCCATGTGCATACGAGGCAACAGCAATCAATATCACCACAATTCGACAAGTATTCAGCACCTGATCTAAGTTTATATAAGGTGGAGTGGAGCACGTTGTTGATCTTTACAGTCAGTTGTTTACCATGTCAATGTTGTGAAATACAGATGGATAAGAAGATTATTACTCAGCTATCATGATGAGAGACCAAGTAATTACTAGTACACTGAGTCACTAACGGTTTTGGGGGGAGCTAGTGTGTGTGCACCTGCTATCCAAAAACATCCAAGTGATGTACTCCCTGTGCTCTGTTTTGACTACTGCCCACCTGCTAGTACAGAGGTAGGATATTCATTTGAGCCGGTTGCTACAGCAGGAAAAGAATCCTGCAGCAACAGGAAAGGTGAATTATTACGTGGATTAATGGTTGATACATTTTTCGTGAGGGGGAATCAAGTCTGTTAAACAAGTTAAACATTTCCAGGAAAGTTCTCCAGCAACAGGGTGATCAAATTAAGATCCTACATCTGTAGCAGTCAGATTCCAATAGCGCACAGAGAGAACTACACCAATCTGCTTTCACGTTAGCTAGTCTGCTAGTGTGCGTAGCTTAACACAGAGGAGAGAAGGCTCAGTGCATAGCCACAACATCAATAGCATTGATTGACTGGGGGCGTAGGGTTAACAACATGGTGGCACACAACTGACATGACTGCAATGTAAATCTGGACTTCAACCACGTTGCAATGTACATCTATAGAACACACACCTGATGAGGGGTTACATTCAAACACACTCTTTTCTCTTGTTCCCTCATTCCTCTATACTAGCTTTCAGATGACATTCTATGAGGAAGACAGAAAAGAGAGAGAGCGAGAAAGAGAGACCGAGAGAGAAAGAGAGAGAGAATTCATTTTGAGTATAGCTACATTTTGAGTACAGCTAAAAAATAAAATAAAAAAGAGTGGAAGAAAAACTAAAGATGAAAGAAAATAGAGAGTCTCTTTAGAGTGCTGAGTTAACCCCAGTGGGCTGCTGTTAAATGTAGGCCCAGACTGTACCTCAGGCTCTGCCTTTCATTTTACACTCCACTCCGTCTTCCCCTCTCCTGTTCTACACTCCTCCTCCGCTTCGTTCTATCTATCCTTCCGGACACAAAGCATCTTCCTTCTCTAATTGAGACAGCCTGAGAGAGTCGGCCAAGAATGAGCGGCTTGCAAACACACACACACACACATGCAGGCAGACAGTGACATACACTCACACACAAGCACGCACACACATACTGTACATAAACACTGATATACCCTGATAAGAACATAAGACACACTACCACCCACGTTATGCTACTAGCTACACACACAAACATGCATTGCATGACAAGTAAGTACAACAAATCTCTGACCTACTACATGGAGTGTAATTTAATGAAGATCAAGCCATCATCATAAGATCAGAGAACCATGTTTCCTCCTGGAGATAGATTCATACAAAGAGATTACAGAGATAGAGCTGTAGAAGAAACCTTGAGGCAGGGTGCTGGAGGAATTATCACACACATACAAACACACACACACACACAGACACACACACACACAGAGACACACACACACGCACACACACACACACACGCACACGCACCCGCACACACACACACACACACACGGAGAGATGCACACACAAAGAGATGCACATACACACAGAGATGCACACCCACACACACACACACACACACACACACACACACACACACACACACACACACACACACACACAGAGAGATGCACACACAAAGAGATGCACATACACACAGAGATGCACACCCCCACACACACACAGAGAGAGAGAGAGAGAGAGAGATGTACACACACACAGAGATGCACACACAGAGATAGAGACACACACATACACACACTACTGCCATCAGACAAAGGGATTTATACTAATCCTCCTATGAGCAGATGAGATGTCGGAAATCGGAAATCGGAAATAAAACGCCACAGGACAACTGGGATTGTGTACTATGGCAGATAGAGAGAGAGGGAATGATGGGAGGGAGGGAATACAAAATAGTGGTAGAGATGGGGAAGGCGCTCTAACCCAGACACCACAGTATATATAGCACAGCATTGACCCTCCCCTACAGAAGCATCTAACCCAGACACCACAGTATATATACCCTCCCCTACAGAAGCCTCTAGCCCAGACACCACAGTATATATAGCACAGCATTGACCCTCCCCTACAGAAGCATCTAACCCAGACACCACAGTATATATACCCTCCCCTACAGAAGCCTCTAGCCCAGACACCACAGTATATATAGCACAGCATTGACCCTACCCTACAGAAGCCTCTAACCCAGACACCACAGTATATATACCCTCCCCTACAGAAGCCTCTAACCCAGACACCACAGTATATATAGCACAGCATTGACCCTACCCTACAGAAGCCTCTAACCCAGACACCACAGTATATATACCCTCCCCTACAGAAGCCTCTAACCCAGACACCACAGTATGTATACCCTCCCCTACAGAAGCCTCTAACCCAGACACCACAGTATATATACCCTCCCCTACAGAAGCCTCTAACCCAGACACCACAGTATATATACCCTCCCCTACAGAAGCCTCTAACCCAGACACCATAGTATATATACCCTCCCCTACAGAAGCCTCTAACCCAGACACCACAGTATATATACCCTCCCTACAGAAGCCTCTAACCCAGACACCACAGTATATATACCCTCCCCTACAGAAGCCTCTAACCCAGACACCACAGTATATATACCCTCCCCTACAGAAGCCTCTAACCCAGACACCATAGTATATATACCCTCCCCTACAGAAGACTCTAACCCAGACACCATAGTATATATACCCTCCCCTACAGAAGCCTCTAACCCAGACACCACAGTATATATACCCTCCCCTACAGAAGCCTCTAACCCAGACACCACAGTATATATACCCTCCCCTACAGAAGCCTCTAACCCAGACACCACGGTATTTATAGCACAGCTGACCAAACACAAACCTACAAACGTCCTGTGTATGACTGCCTGTTTGTGTGTGTAACATGTATATCAATCATCTACAACAGTGATTCCCAACCCTGTTCCTCCAGTTCCCCAACAGTACACATTTTTATTGTAAGCCTGGACAATCACACCTGATTCAACTTGTCAACTAATCATCAAACCCTCAATGAGTTGAATGAGGCGCGTCTGTCCAGGGCTATAACTAACCTGGAGGACCAGGGTTGGGAAACACTGACCTACAACATCCCAAATACATGTGCATCACCAACATGCTCACAAACAGAGGTTCATTACATAAAATGGAACAGAGAAAATCATGCACATGTGCACGCACACTTGGGGTTAAGTGCTCAAGGGCACATCAACAGATTACTCACCTATTCGACTCGGGATTCGAACCGGCGACCTTTCAGTTACTAGCCCAACGCCCTAAACCGCTAGGCTACCTGCCGCCTTATGCCTCATTATATTTGTGAGGACTTTTTGGGGACCAACAATTGATTCCCATGCAAAATCCTATCTTCCCTAACCTCTAACCCTAACCCTAACCTTAAACCTAACACCTAACCATAATTCTAACCTTAACCCTAAACCTAACCCCTAAGCCTAAAAAAGCCTTTTTTTAAATGAGCAACGGCAAAATGTCCTCCCTTCTCTGAATTTTAGTTGCTTTACTATTCTTGTGAGGACTTCTGGTGCTCACAAGTATAGTAAAACGTGTAAACACAACACACACACACACACACACACACACACACACACACACACACACACACACACACACACCAGTGCCAATACGAGACAGAGGGACAACTGTGACACAGCATGAGAGCTGGCCGGAGGTTGACAACCATCAAAACAACAACAACAACAACAACACCTTTCTTAAACCTCCACCTAATGCTGTGACAAGACAGACAGAGGGGGAGATGAAACCAGGTCCACGGTGAGAGAGAGAGAAATAAACAGAGAGAGATTCAGAGAGCTTTGCGGTTAATGTCATCACTACACAGAGAGACAGGGGGTGACACTAGAAAACAACTGAGAGAAGACAGACCGATAAGCAATGAGATAAAAGGAGAGAGAAAAAGGGATGACACCAGGTCTACAGTAGAAGGGAAAAACAGAGAAGCTCTGCCATTACCTTTTCGTCCGTCGAAACATGTTGCTACAGGATGCGCTGTGAGGCGCTGCTTTGGCAAACCCACAGGAGACTAGCTGAGCCACACAGACAGACAGACAGACAGACTGGCAAACCCACAGGAGACTAGCTGAGCCACACAGACAGACAGACAGACACACAAGCAGCTAGGCAGTCAAGAGGCTGAATACACACTCCACAGCACCAGCATGGCAGCCTGACGGGGAGTGTGTGTGTGTCAGAGAGAGGGAAAGAGAGAGGGTGGAGAGGAAATGTCAGCAGAGCTACAGACAGCGAAAGAGAGCGAGAGAGCGATAAGAGAGAACGAGAGAGGGAGAGCGAGGCAGAGAGGAGGAGAGAAAAAGAGGGAGGGAACAGACTGTCTTGCTTCCCTCTCGGACAGAGGGAGGATTCCGGGGCTGCTCTCAAGGGCAGGAAGTGTAGAGCGATGGAGAGAGAGGGAGGGTATAGAGAGTAATAACAGCAGGGATGTGTGTGAGTGTGAAAGCTATCTGAGGGAGGAGAGCAGAGAGCAGTGGACTGTGGACTAATGTAAATGACAAGACAAGAGGAAGAGAAAGAGGGGGAGAGAGAGCAAGAGAGAGGGAGGGGGGGATCAGGTGACAGCTGTGTGTGTGTGTGTGTGTGTGTGTGTGTGTGTGTGTGTGTGTGTGTGTGTGTGTATGAGAGAGAGAGAGAGAGAGAGAGAGAGAGAGAGAGAGAGAGAGAGAGAGAGAGAGAGAGATGACAGCAGCACGGGTGGTGCAGCTACCAAAACAGAGACTGGTACTTATTGGAGAGCTTGAAACAGCAATTGCAGTAGGAATCGGATGACAACAGCAATAGGATATGTCATATTGTACCCCACCCCTCTCCTCTCCTACCCCTCTCTTTTATTCCCCTACTTCCCTCTCCTCTCATCTCTTGCTCTCTCTCCTTCCTCCCTCCCTCTCTCCAACAAACAACCACCCTGCCATTTCATGAAATCCTTCCTTTTCCCCAACAAATGTATGATGTTCTGTGACATCATACATTTGCACTAGATATTGCAGAAAGGAAGATTTAGAGGGCAACAACACCACACACAATGCCAAGGGAAAACATCATCATTAGGACACACACTGCCAAGGAAGAACGTCATCATGAGGACACACTGCCAAGGAAGAACGTCATCATGAGGACACACTGCCAAGGAAGAACGTCATCACTGAGGGAACGTCACATGAGGACACACTGCCAAGGAAGAACGTCATCATGAGGACACACACTGCCAAGGAAGAACATCATCATGAGGACACACTGCCAAGGAAGAACGTCATCATGAGGACACACACTGCCAAGGAAGAACGTCATCATGAGGACACACTGCCAAGGAAGAACGTCATCATGAGGACACACACTGCCAAGGAAGAACGTCATCATGAGGACACACACACTGCCAAGGAAGAACGTCATCATGAGGACACACTGCCAAGGAAGAACGTCATCATGAGGACACACACTGCCAAGGAAGAACGTCATCATGAGGACACACTGCCAAGGAAGAACGTCATCATGAGGACACACTGCCAAGGAAGAACGTCATCATGAGGACACACACTGCCAAGGAAGAACGTCATCATGAGGACACACTGCCAAGGAAGAACATCATCATGAGGACACACTGCCAAGGAAGAACGTCATCATGAGGACACACTGCCAAGGAAGAACGTCATCATGAGGACACACACTGCCAAGGAAGAACGTCATCATGAGGAACGTCATCATGAGGACACACTGCCAAGGAAGAACATCATCACTGCCAAGGAAGAACGTCATCATGAGGACACACACTGCCAAGGAAGAACGTCATCATGAGGACACACACTGCCAAGGAAGAACGTCATCATGAGGACACACACTGCCAAGGAAGAACGTCATCATGAGGACACACTGCCAAGGAAGAACGTCATCATGAGGACACACTGCCAAGGAAGAACGTCATCATGAGGACACACTGCCAAGGAAGAACGTCATCATGAGGACACACACTGCCAAGGAAGAACGTCATCATGAGGACACACATGAGGAAGAACGTCATCATGAGGACACTGCCAAGGAAGAACGTCATCATGAGGACACACACTGCCAAGGAAGAACGTCATCATGAGGACACACACTGCCAAGGAAGAACGTCATCATGAGGACACACTGCCAAGGAAGAACGTCATCATCATGAGGAACGTCACACACTGCCAAGGAAGAACGTCATCATGAGGACACACTGCCAAGGAAGAACGTCATCATGAGGACACACACTGCCAAGGGAAAACGTCATCATGAGGACACACTGCCAAGGAAGAACGTCATCATGAGGACACACTGCCAAGGAAGAACGTCATCATGAGGACACACTGCCAAGGAAGAACGTCATCATGAGGAAGAACATCATGAGGACACACTGCCAAGGAAGAACGTCATCATGAGGACACACTGCCAAGGAAGAACGTCATCATGAGGACACACACTGCCAAGGAAGAACGTCATCATGAGGACACACACTGCCAAGGAAGAACGTCATCATGAGGACACACACACTGCCAAGGAAGAACGTCATCATGAGGACACACTGCCAAGGAAGAACGTCATCATGAGGACACACAAGGAAGAACGTCACTGAGGACACACTGCCAAGGAAGAACGTCATCATGAGAACGTCACACACACTGCCAAGGAAGAACGTCATCATGAGGACACACTGCCAAGGAAGAACGTCATCATGAGGACACACTGCCAAGGAAGAACGTCATCATGAGGACATCTGCCAAGGAAGAACGTCATCACACACTGCCAAGGAAGAACGTCATCATGAGGACACACTGCCAAGGAAGAACGTCATCATGAGGACACACTGCCAAGGAAGAACGTCATCATGAGGACACACTGCCAAGGAAGAACGTCATCATGAGGACACACTGCCAAGGAAGAACGTCATCATGAGGACATGAAGGTCATCATGAGGACACACTGCCAAGGAAGAACGTCATCATGAGGACACACACTGCCAAGGAAGAACGTCATCATGAGGACACACTGCCAAGGAAGAACGTCATCATGAGGACACACTGCCAAGGAAGAACGTCATCATGAGGACACACTGCCAAGGAAGAACGTCATCATGAGGACACACTGCCAAGGAAGAACGTCATCATGAGGACACATCATGAGGACACACTGCCAAGGAAGAACGTCATCATGAGGACACACTGCCAAGGAAGAACGTCATCACACTGCCAAGGAAGAACGTCATCATGAGGACACACACTGCCAAGGAAGAACGTCATCATGAGGACACACACTGCCAAGGAAGAACGTCATCATGAGGACACACTGCCAAGGAAGAACGTCATCATGAGGACACACTGCCAAGGAAGAACGTCATCATGAGGACACACACTGCCAAGGAAGAACGTCATCATGAGGACACACTGCCAAGGAAGAACGTCATCATGAGGACACACTGCCAAGGAAGGAAGCCAAGGAAGAACGTCATCATGAGGACACACTGCCAAGGAAGAACGTCATCATGAGGACACACTGCCAAGGAAGAACGTCATCATGAGGACACACTGCCAAGGAAGAACGTCATCATGAGGACACACTGCCAAGGAAGAACGTCATCATGAGGACACACTGCCAAGGAAGAACGTCATCATGAGGACACATCCAAGGAAGAATGAGGACACACTGCCAAGGAAGAACGTCATCATGAGGACACACTGCCAAGGAAGAACGTCATCATGAGGACACACATGACAACACGTCATCATGAGGACACACTGCCAAGGAAGAACGTCATCATGAGGACACACTGCCAAGGAAGAACGTCATCATGAGGACACACTGCCACTGCCAAGGAAGAACGTCATCATGAGGACACACTGCCAAGGAAGAACGTCATCATGAGGAACGTCACACACACTGCCAAGGAAGAACGTCATCATGAGGACACACTGCCAAGGAAGAACGTCATCATGAGGACACACACTGCCAAGGAAGAACGTCATCATGAGGACACACATCATGAGGACACACTGCCAAGGAAGAACGTCATCATCATCAAGGAAGAACGTCATCATGAGGACACACTGCCAAGGAAGAACGTCATCATGAGGACACACTGCCAAGGAAGAACGTCATCATGAGGACACACTGCCAAGGAAGAACGTCATCATGAGGACACACTGCCAAGGAAGAACGTCATCATGAGGACACACTGCCAAGGAAGAACGTCATCATGAGGACACACTGCCAAGGAAGAACGTCATCATGAGGACACACACTGCCAAGGAAGAACGTCATCATGAGGACACACTGCCAAGGAAGAACGTCATCATGAGGACACACACTGCCAAGGAAGAACGTCATCATGAGGACACACACACTGCCAAGGAAGAACGTCATCATGAGGACACACTGCCAAGGAAGAACGTCATCATGAGGACACACTGCCAAGGAAGAACGTCATCATGAGGACACACTGCCAAGGAAGAACGTCATCATGAGGACACACTGCCAAGGAAGAACGTCATCATGAGGACACACACTGCCAAGGAAGAACGTCATCATGAGGACACACACTGCCAAGGAAGAACGTCATCATGAGGACACACTGCCAAGGAAGAACGTCATCATGAGGACACACTGCCAAGGGAAAACGTCATCATGAGGACACACTGCCAAGGAAGAACGTCATCATGAGGACACACACTGCCAAGGAAGAACGTCATCATGAGGACACACACTGCCAAGGAAGAACATCATCATGAGGACACACACTGCCAAGGAAGAACGTCATCATGAGGAGACACACACAAGTGCACAGGCACACACACACACACACTCGACAAAATAATTAAACAAATCCGTCAGTCGAATTGCAATACTACACACACACGCAAAACACACACAAACACACACAGTCAAGGGAGAACGTCATCATGGAGAGCTGAGATAGGAACAGAGAGCACAAAATGATTCAACAAATCTTATCCACATAGCAAATGAGATGATACTAAATGCTGACCAGGACTGACAGTTGCGCAGCAATGCTGATGGGACAAATTCAATAATAGATGTCCCTCTAATGTAGACTAGGGCTGAATCCCAAACGGCACACTATGGGCCCTGGTCAATTAGCGCACTAGGGCTGCATCCCAAACGGCACACTATGGGCCCTGGTCAATTAGCGCACTAGGGTTGCATCCCAAACGGCACACTATGGGCCCTGGTCAAGTAGCGCACTATATAGGGAATAAGGTGCCATTTGGGACGAAGCCTAGTAGGGAGTCTGAGCTGAGAGGTAAAGGCTGTGGCTGAAATATACAAGAGGGGGAGACAGCACTCGAGCATATCAGTGAAGGGAGGTTAATACGGTTGCAGAATTCAGGTAACTTTCCAAAAATCCCCAGGTTTTCCAGATATCCCAGAATCAGCAAGGAATAAGCAGGTAATCCAAAACCTCAAACCAGGATTTATGGACACTAATGATGATTAATGTACAAGTATGTGTGTATCTGTACTGCTTTGCTGACATGGTAGTTTGGGGAAACACAGTAAGCAGAGTTACAGAGAGACAGAGGGAGGAGTCTGATCTTACAGAGAGAGAGAGAGAGAGAGAGAGCGAGAGAGAGAGAGAAAGAGAAAGAGAGACACTGGGAAAGCGACACAGGAGTTCCTAGCTTCACCCATATTCAGTGTCCTGTTGTGACATCTGCTGCCCTGAGGTAAACGTCAGAGGTCATGGACAATACCCACCAGGAAGTGACCTGACATGGTGGGGAGGGTCACCGATCACCATGATGATAAAAAACATATTGTGAGTGACTGGTCCTTAGACCAACTTCAATTTGCTTACCGCCCCAATAGATCTACAGACGATGCAATCGCCATCACTCTGCACACTGCCCTATCCCATCTGGACAAGAGGAATACCTATGTAAGAATGCTGTTTATTGACTATAGCTCAGCATTCAACACCATAGTACCCTCCAAGCTCATTATTAAGCTCGAGGCCCTGGGTCTGAACCCCGCCCTGTGCAACTGGGTCCTGGACTTCCTGACAAGCCGCCCCCAGGTGGTGAAGGTAGGAAACATCACCTCCACTCCGTTGATCCTCAACACTGGGGCCCCACAAGGGTGCGTGCCAAGCACCCTCCTGTACTCCCTGTTCACCCATGACTGCGTGGTCAAGCACACGTCCAACTCAATCATCAAGTTTGCAGACGACACAACAGTAGTAGGCTTGATTACCAACACTGACGAGACAGCCTACAGGGAGGAGGTGAGGGCTCTGGGAGTGTGGTGCCTGGAAAATAACCTCTCACTCAACGTCAACAAAACAAAGGAGATGATCATGGACTTCAGGAAACAGCAGAGGGTGCACCCCCCCTATCTACATCGACAGGACCGCAGTGGAGAAGGTGAAAAGCTTCAAGTTCCTTGGCATACACATTACTGACTAACTGAAATGGTCCACCCACACAAACAGTGTGGTGAAGAAGGCGCAACAGAGCCTCTTCAACCTCAGGGGGCTAAATAAATTTGGCTTGTCACATAGACCCTCACAAATTTTTACAGATGCACAATTAAAAGCATCCTGTTTTCATTAAATTTATAAAAAATCCCACAATGTGATTTTCTGGATTTTTTTTCTCATTTTGTCTGTTATAGTTGAAGTGTACCTATGATGAAAATTACAGGCCTCTCTCATCTTTTTAAGTGGGAGAACTTGCACAATTGGTGGCTGACAAAATACTTTAGGGTTAGGGTTAGGTTAGGGTTAGGGTTAGGGTATATACTGTATTCTATACTATTCTACGGTATCTTAGTCACTTAATAATGTTTACATATCTTGCATTACTCATTTCATATGTATATACTGTATTCTATGCTATTCCATGGTAACTTAGTCACTTAATGTTTACATATCTTGCATTACTCATTTCATATGTATATACTGTATTCTATGCTATTTTACGGTAACTTAGTCACTTAATAATGTTTACATATCTGGCATTACTCAGCTCATGTGCATATACTGTTTTCTATACTATTCTATGGTATCTCATTCACTCAATGTTTACATATCTTGCATTACTCATCTCATATGTATATACTGTATTCTATACTATTCTACTGTATCTTAGTCCGTTCCGCTCTGACATCGCTCATCCATATATATATTCTTAATTCATTCCTACTTAGATTTGTGTGTATTGGGAAAATGTTGTGTAATTTGTTAGATATTACTGCACTGTCGGAGCTAGAAGCACAAGCACTTCGCTACACCCGCAATAGCATCTGCTAACAACGATCATTTGACCAATAAAATTTGATTTAGGTCCCTTAAACATAGCGTGAATACCACACTGATAGTAACTCACTCACTGGCCACTCTAACCCTTGTCCAAATTGATTACTAGAAAATGTCACACACACACAGATAAATACCAGACATGTCAATGAGTCTGGAAGATGTCACACACACACACACAACAAATACCTCAGCTTTTTGAAACCCTAACACCTACAAACAGCATTTGTGCCCAGAGGCAGAACAGGAAAGACTCTGCAGACTGCAGAGCATGCAAAATCAAACAAAATGCAAATGAAATGCTTTTTGAAAAACGCCTCTGCAAATGCTCTATATTAATTCCGTATTCATATCATATTCATTTCACCCATACAATAACAGGTACCTTCTGTGCTACAATGGGATTTTACAGTAAATGTGATGTATTGAGATAAATCTGTGGCTAACATACACACAGCATAGCAGCTAGCTAGGCCTACATGCCACAGTGGCATAAGAGCCAGTAGCCACAGATTCAAATCCAGAGAAAAGGAATTTTAAATCCATCTCTACAGGTATAGAGGAGGGAACTAACTATCTACTCCTACAAAAGGTGAGGATATTTCAAACTAGTGCTGGTGTAACGGTTTTCTTCCGTTGAAGGAGAGGAGGACCAAAATGCAGCGTGGTTAGTGTTCAACATGTTTAATATAGACAATAACCGAGAACACTACAAAATAACAAATGTGAAAACCGAAACAGTCCTATCTGGTGCAATGACACAAAGACAGAAGACAACCACCCACAAAGTACCCACAGAATATGGCTGTCTAAATATGGTTCCCAATCAGAGACAACGATAGACAGCTGCCTCTAATTGAGAACCAATCTAGGCAACCATAGACATACAAACTACCTAGAAAGGAAACAGCCCCATAAACATACAAAAACCCCTAGACCAGACAAAACACATAAATCCGCCATGTCACACCCTGACCTAACCAAAATAATAAAGAAAACAAAGATAACTAAGGCCAGGGCGTGACAGCTGGGCGATATGGCCAAAATATCATGTCACCGTATTTTTTTTAAATTGACGGTATGACAATATCTGACAGTATTTCTGATTTTAAATGATTACATTTCTAAATGTTCTTTATAAGTAGTGCATGACCTCAGGGTGGCAACATATACATTCTAAGAGTCTTTCTCCATTCTGATTGTTTTATACTGTTCAATTCAACTTCAACCCAAAATATATTTTTGCATTTTCATACATTTCTGCTTTTCCTGCACTCATTTTAAAACATTTCCACACTGCCATGTAGGGCTGCACGATATGGGCAAACAATCTAAACCTGATTTTGAACCAAATGTTGCAATAGCGATTTTACTTATGATTTAGAGCAAAACACTTGGTGATATGTTGGAATCATGGAAATAGAATGATTATTCTAATTCTATAGATAGAATACAGTTGAAGTCGGAAGTTTACTTACACCTTAGCCAAATACATTTAAACTCAGTTTTTCACAATTCCTGACATTTAATCCTAGTAAAAATTACCTGTCTTAGGTCAGTTAGGATCACCACTTTATTTTAAGAATGTGAAATGTCAGAATGATAGTAGAGAGAATGATTTATTTCAGCTTTTATTTCTTTCATCACATTCCCAGTTGGTCAGAAGTTTACATACACTCAATTAGTATTTGGTAGCATTGCCTTTAAATTGTAGCCATTTGACTAGGCTTGGGGTAGAAGCTGTTTAGAAGCCTCTTGGACCTAGACTTGGTGCTCCGTGCGGTAGCAGAGAGAACAGTCTATGACTAGGGTGGCTGGAGTCTTTGACAATTTTTAGGGCCTTCCACTGACACCGCCTGGTATAGAGGTCCTGGATGGCAGGAAGCTTGGCCCTGGGCCGTGTACTGGGCCGTTCGCACTACCGTCTGTAGTGCCTTGCGGCCCAACTTGCTAAGAAAAGACAAACTAGCTGTTTGCAGACGTAAGCAACACAAACTAATGTTGTAATTATAGAACGCTATTGGATTTATATGAAGAAGCAAAGTGAAAACAGCATTGTTGTCATCAACATTGTTGCATGTCCTGCATTGACCATGCAGACTGAACGCAAGTGTCTCATGGTCGAGGAAAAGCAAATGCGCTCCTTGAGTGACAGGGGGCGGGGCTAGGTCTGTGTGGAAAACGGCATGGAGAGAGAGAGAGCGAAGAGAGATGACTCAAGTAGCGAAGTAAACTATAAAAATGGACGTTAAACACGGCATATCACATTTGACAAACCAAACATTCAAATACCGTTATAGAAGGTAAAGTAAAAACCCAAACCGGTCCATGTATCAATACCAGTATATCGTAAAATACGGTATACCGCCCAGCCCTCTCTAAAACCTACCTTAGCCTAGTTTAGATACAGTAGTATGGTGCAAAATAAACAGTTTAGTCATTCTGACTCAGCTAATAGATAGAGGACTTTCTATTGAATACAGTACTTAATGACTGTTTAGTAACTGTGTGCAGGTGTACTACTGATATACAAGCCTTTTTCTCCTCACTTCAATTAGTGAAAGAGACACACACTGAGGAAAGGGAAAGCCACAGACAGGGAGAGTGAGAGAGATGAGTCAGAAGAACGATGTAAGTGAGGGAACGCTTCAGCACCATAGAGAGAGAGCGATTGAGAGAAAGGAGGAAAACCCGGAGTGAGGGAACACTTCAGCACCATAGAGAGAGAGCGATTGAGAGAAAGGAGGAAAACCCGGAGTGAGGGAACACTTCAGCACCATAGAGAGAGAAAGCGGAGTGAGGGATTGAGAGAAAGGAGGAAAGCCCGGAGTGAGGGAACACTTCAGCACCATAGAGAGAGAGCGATTGAGAGAAAGGAGGAAAGCCCGGAGTGAGGGAACACTTCAGCACCATAGAGAGAGAGCGATTGAGAGAAAGGAGGAAAACCCGGAGTGAGGGAACACTTCAGCACCATAGAGAGAGAGCGATTGAGAGAAAGGAGGAAAGCCCGGAGTGAGGGAACACTTCAGCACCATAGAGAGAGCGATTGAGAGAAAGGAGGAAAGCCCGGAGTGAGGGAACACTTCAGCACCATAGAGAGAGCGATTGAGAGAAAGGAGGAAAACCCGGAGTGAGGGAACACTTCAGCACCATAGAGAGAGAGCGATTGAGAGAAAGGAGGAAACCCGGAGTGAGGGAACACTTCAGCACCATAGAGAGAGAGCGATTGAGAGAAAGGAGGAAAGCCCGGAGTGAGGGAACACTTCAGCACCATAGAGAGAGAGCGATTGAGAGAAAGGAGGAAAGCCCGGAGTGAGGGAACACTTCAGCACCATAGAGAGAGAGAGCGATTGAGAGAAAGGAGGAAAGCCCGGAGTGAGGGAACACTTCAGCACCAGAGAGAAAGCGATTGAGAGAAAGGAGGAAAGCCCGGAGTGAGGGAACACTTCAGCACCATAGAGAGCGATTGAGAGAAAGGAGGAAAGCCCGGAGTGAGGGAACACTTCAGCACCATAGAGAGAGAGCGATTGAGAGAAAGGAGGAAAGCCCGGAGTGAGGGAACACTTCAGCACCATAGAGAGAGAGCGATTGAGAGAAAGGAGGAAAGCCCGGAGTGAGGGAACACTTCAGCACCATAGAGAGAGAGCGATTGAGAGAAAGGAGGAAACCCGGAGTGAGGGAACACTTCAGCACCATGGACAGCAACACACACAAGCTCTCAGAATTTCAAGCTACACGTCACTACGATCCCGAGTGTGTGTGTATGTGTATGACAGTGAGTCTGCATCCTTTCAAACCCCCATTTCTCACATGCTGACAACTTCTAAACCCTCTCTCCAGAAACATGTGAAGTGTGAAGAGACTTCATATAGTGCTGCTATTTCAGAGCTCAACTGTGCATGAGATTGTCAGTGTGTCGGGTTTACAAGAAAACCCTCCCAAAAAGTTGTGTGGGGTATAAAGCTTCATGGGGCAAAACCGATTTCTGTCCAGTGAACTGACGTTAGAAGACTGTGCATACAGGCACATTCATGTGGAGGCAAATCAAATAAACCCCAAGCTTGGAGTCACCTGAGCATCAGTTTAGATTTACAATTTACAATTTATAGGTTCACAGGGGCTAAAATATGTTCCCATTTACAGAGTACTGCTTTTCTATGTTTCTCCCAAACATAACACATGTACACATACACACCAAGGCACTACAAAATGAACCCAAAACGTAAACTCACCTGCTACTTTTTCGAGGCAGAGGCAGATCCTTCTGGAGAACAAGAGAGAGGGACAGAGAAAGAGAAGAGGGAACACAAATAAAATATCAGATTAGTGTTATACACTCTTAGAAAAAAGGGTCCCAAAAGGGTTCTTCAGCTGTCCCCATAGGAGAACCCTTTTTGGTTCCAGGTAGAACCCTTCAGAACCCTTTGTTTCTTAGTGTATAGTTATATATACTGTACATTGTACAGTATATAGACACAATTAACCCTTTAGTTTAGGGGCCATTGGGGCAATATACTGTTGAAAGAAGGTGCCTAACCCCAACAACCTCTTGCCATATCTGTAACTTCAAACACTTCATACTCTAAATCCAGCTTCCCCAACCCTTCACTGATGACATATTACATTATTATTATCACACTCACAGGCTGAGTGGAGCCAGTCATTTCCAAAATGGTCGCCCTGTTTACAACATTGGGGACAGAGAAGCAGGAAACTAACGTGATTACGATCCATTGGGATTGATCCGAGAGAGAAACACTCTCCTAAAGTCTCCATGTTGTGCTCCCTTAACACGATCCCCAGTCCAGGATCATATTACAGTACTGTTTCTATTATAAGGCAATAAAAGGACATTTTATGAAGTTATTCTATAGATAAACTGCTGTTCTCCTGACGCTCCTGTCAGTTTCTATCAGGAACAAGGACAGCATGAGAGTTTATCTCCTCCCACGCAGAACCAATACCGTATGTGTGTGTATATGCATGTGTAGTGTGTGTGACCAGAGCCCTCATCAAAAGTAGTGCAACATATAGGGAATAGGGTGCCATTTGCAATGCAACCATAGTCTAACCTTGTCCCCAGACTAGTGTGCATTAGGGAGGAAGTGTGGTTGTGGAGACAACAGACGAACTACAGTGTATACAGACCACAGATGGCTGGTTGCACCTTTATTTGCGAAGACGGGCTCATAGTAATGGCTAAAACAGAATAAATGTAATAGCATCAAACACATCGTTTCCATGTGGTTGATAAAAATTCCATTGACTCCATTCCAGCCATTATTATGAGCCGTCCTCCCCTCAGCAGCCTCCTGTGATAACATAGCCCCAGCTAGGGAATATTCTCAGTCCCTTCTGAATCTCCAATCCATGTCTCGTCTCTTTGCCCTTGTTGACTTGCCCTCTAACATCTGATAGCATTGGATCAGCATCAGCTATATACAGATGTAGGATCTTAATTTCAGCCAGTTCGCTACAGCAGGAAAATAATCCAGCAGCAACATGAAATGTGAATTATTATGTGGATTATAATTAATGGACATTTTTGTAGGGGTTGATACTTTTTTAATGAAAGAAAATCAAGCCTGAAATTTCTAAGTGGAAATTCCAAACTTCATAAGCATTTTTAAAACCTGCAACAGGTTGATCAAATTAAGATCCGACATCTGTATGATGCTATAAGCATGATCTCTTATACCTATTCTAAAGCTTTTAAATCCACGAGGGGACAGTCAACAAAGGCATAGACAGGGTGGGGACTGGGGCTAGAGTATCAGAACACTCCACTTCTCTCAAAGGAAAGTGACATCATTCACCTTCTTCGTTCTCCCTGGGATATGTTACATCATCAAGGACACAGACAGGAAGTGACCTAAACTGATGTGACTAAAATGGAGCTCTGTGTGGCGCCTTGGAGCAGGACTAATGGATGGGGGGGAACATTTGTGTGTGCGTGAGTGCATGCATGTGTTTGTATATGTGTGTGTGCATGTGTGTGTGTTACCATAGGCCTTTGAAATCCACCTTGACTACAGTATCAACCTTGAGATCTCTCAGGTCTGTTGAATGGAGAGAATGTATAAAGGAATGGATGAAGAGAATACGAAAGAAAAACTAAGCTGTAAGAAAAGGAAAAGAAGGACAGCAGCAAACAAAGGAAGAACACACTGATATAATCTAACTTGACTAGGATGGACAACATGGCAACATATTAAGTAATGGCTAGGAAGGACAACATGACAACATATTAAGTAATGGCTAGGAAGGACAACATGACAACATATTAAGTAATGTCTAGGAAGGACAACATGTCAACATATTAAGTAATGGCTAGGAAGGACAACATGACAACATATTAAGTAATGGCTAGGAAGGACAACATGGTAACATATTAAGTAATGGCTAGGAAGGACAACATGGCAACATATTAAGTAATGGCTAGGAAGGACAACATGGCAACATATTAAGTAATGGCTGGGAAGGACAACATGGTAACATATTAAGTAATGGCTGGGAAGGACAACATGGCAACATATTAAGTAATGGCTAGGAAGGACAACATGGCAACATATTAAGTAATGGCTAGGAAGGACAACATGGCAACATATTAAGTAATGGCTAGGAAGGACAACATGGCAACATATTAAGTAATGGCTGGGAAGGACAACATGGTAACATATTAAGTAATGGCTGGGAAGGACAACATGGCAACATATTAAGTAATGGCTAGGAAGGACAACATGGCAACATATTAAGTAATGGCTAGGAAGGACAACATGGCAACATATTAAGTAATGGCTAGGAAGGACAACATGGCAACATATTAAGTAATGGCTAGGAAGGACAACATAAGTAATGGCAACATATTAAGTAATGGCTAGGAAGGACAACATGCAACATATTAAGTAATGGCTAGGAAGGACAACATGACAACATATTAAGTAATGGCTGGGAAGGACAACATGACAACATATTAAGTAATGGCTGGGAAGGACAACATGACAACATATTAAGTAATGGCTAGGAAGGACAACATGACAACATATTAAGTAATGGCTAGGAAGGACAACATGACAACATATTAAGTAATGGCTAGGAAGGACAACATGGCAACATATTTAATGGCTAGGAAGGACAACATGGCAACATATTAAGTAATGGCTAGGAAGGACAACATGGCAACATATTAAGTAATGGCTAGGAAGGACAACATGGCAACATATTAAGTAATGGCTAGGAAGGACAACATGACAACATATTAAGTAATGGCTGGGAAGGACAACATGGCAACATATTAAGTAATGGCTTAGGAAGGACAACATGGCAACATATTAAGTAATGGCTAGGAAGGACAACATGACAACATATTAAGTAATGGCTAGGAAGGACAACATGACAACATATTAAGTAATGGCTAGGAAGGACAACATGGCAACATATTAAGTAATGGCTAGGAAGGACAACATGACAACATATTAAGTAATGGCTAGGAAGGACAACATGGCAACATATTAAGTAATGGCTAGGAAGGACAACATGGCAACATATTAAGTAATGGCTAGGAAGGACAACATGGCAACATATTAAGTAATGGCTGGGAAGGACAACATGGCAACATATTAAGTAATGGCTAGGAAGGACAACATGCAACATATTAAGTAATGGCTAGGAAGGACAACATGGCAACATATTAAGTAATGGCTAGGAAGGACAACATGGCAACATATTAAGTAATGGCTAGGAAGGACAACATGGCAACATATTAAGTAATGGCTAGGAAGGACAACATGGCAACATATTAAGTAATGGCTAGGAAGGACAACATGGCAACATATTAAGTAATGGCTAGGAAGGACAACATGGCAACATATTAAGTAATGGCTAGGAAGGACAACATGGCAACATATTAAGTAATGGCTAGGAAGGCAACATATTAAGTAACAACATATTAAGTAAATGTAACATATTAAGTAATGGCTAGGAAGGACAACATGGCAACATATTAAGTAATGGCTAGGAAGGACAACATGGCAACATATTAAGTAATGGCTAGGAAGGACAACATGGCAACATATTAAGTAATGGCTAGGAAGGACAACATGGCAACATATTAAGTAATGGCTAGGAAGGACAACATGACAATTAAGTAATGGCAACATATTAAGTAATGGCTAGGAAGGACAACATGGCAACATATTAAGTAATGGCTAGGAAGGACAACATGGCAACATATTAAGTAATGGCTAGGAAGGACAACATGGCAACATATTAAGTAATGGCTAGGAAGGACAACATGGCAACATATTAAGTAATGGCTAGGAAGGACAACATGGCAACATATTAAGTAATGGCTAGGAAGGACAACATGGCAACATATTAAGTAATGGCTGGGAAGGAAGGACAACATGACAACATATTAAGTAATGGCTAGGAAGGACAACATGGCAACATATTAAGTAATGGCTAGGAAGGACAACATGGCAACATATTAAGTAATGGCTAGGAAGGACAACATGGCAACATATTAAGTAATGGCTAGGAAGGACAACATGGCAACATATTAAGTAATGGCTAGGAAGGACAACATGGCAACATATTAAGTAATGGCTAGGAAGGACAACATGGCAACATATTAAGTAATGGCTAGGAAGGACAACATGGCAACATATTAAGTAATGGCTAGGAAGGACAACATGGCAACATATTAAGTAATGGCTAGGAAGGACAACATGTCAACATTAAGTAATGGCTAGGAAGGACAACATGACAACATATTAAGTAATGGCTAGGAAGGACAACATGGCAACATATTAAGTAATGGCTAGGAAGGACAACATGGCAACATATTAAGTAATGGCTAGGAAGGACAACATGGCAACATATTAAGTAATGGCTAGGAAGGACAACATGGCAACATATTAAGCTAGGAAGGACAAATGGCTAATGGGAAGGACAACATGGCAACATATTAAGTAATGGCTAGGAAGGACAACATGGCAACATATTAAGTAATGGCTAGGAAGGACAACATGGCAACATATTAAGTAATGGCTAGGAAGGACAACATGGCAACATATTAAGTAATGGCTAGGAAGGACAACATGGCAACATATTAAGTAATGGCTAGGAAGGACAACATGGCAACATATTAAGTAATGGCTTTGAAGGACAACATGGCAACATATTAAGTAATGGCTAGGAAGGACAACATGGCAACATATTAAGTAATGGCTAGGAAGGACAACATGGCAATATAATGGCTAGGAAGGACAAATGGCAACATATTAAGTAATGGCTAGGAAGGACAACATGGCAACATATTAAGTAATGGCTAGGAAGGACAACATGGCAACATATTAAGTAATGGCTAGGAAGGACAACATGGCAACATATTAAGTAATGGCTAGGAAGGACAACATGGCAACATATTAAGTAATGGCTAGGAAGGACAACATGGCAACATATTAAGTAATGGCTAGGAAGGACAACATGGCAACATATTAAGTAATGGCTAGGAAGGACAACATGGCAACATATTAAGTAATGGCTAGGAAGGACAACATGGCAACATATTAAGTAATGGCTAGGAAGGAAGGACAGTAACATGGCAACATATTAAGTAATGGCTAGGAAGGACAACATGGCAACATATTAATGGTAATATTAAGTAATGGCTAGGAAGGAAGGACAACATGACAACATATTAAGTAATGGCTAGGAAGGACAACATGGCAACATATTAAGTAATGGCTAGGAAGGACAACATGGCAACATATTAAGTAATGGCTAGGAAGGACAACATGGCAACATATTAAGTAATGGCTAGGAAGGACAACATGGCAACATATTAAGTAATGGCTAGGAAGGACAACATGGCAACATATTAAGTAATGGCTAGGAAGGACAACATGGCAACATATTTAATGGCTTTGAAGGACAAATGGCAACATATTAGTAATGGCTAGGAAGGACAACATGGCAACATATTAAGTAATGGCTAGGAAGGACAACATGGCAACATATTAAGTAATGGCTAGGAAGGACAACATGACAACATATTAAGTAATGGCTAGGAAGGACAACATGACAACATATTAAGTAATGGCTAGGAAGGACAACATGGCAACATATTAAGTAAAGGAAGGACAACATGAAGGACAACAACATATTAAGGTAATGGCTTAAGTAATGGAAGGACAACATGGCAACATATTAAGTAATGGCTAGGAAGGACAACATGGCAACATATTAAGTAATGGCTAGGAAGGACAACACAACATATTAAGTAATGGCTAGGAAGGAACATATTAAGTAATGGCTAGGAAGGACAACATGGCAACATATTAAGTAATGGCTAGGAAGGACAACATGACAACATATTAAGTAATGGCTAATGGGAAGGACAACATGGCAACATATTAAGTAATGGCTAGGAAGGACAACATGGCAACATATTAAGTAATGGCTGGGAAGGAAGGACAACATGGCAACATATTAAGTAATGGCTAGGAAGGACAACATGACAACATATTAAGTAATGGCTAGGAAGGACAACATGACAACATATTAAGTAATGGCTAGGAAGGAAGGACAACATAATGGCTAGGAAGGACAACATATTAAGTAATGGCTAGGAAGGACAACATGGCAACATATTAAGTAATGGCTAGGAAGGACAACATGTCAACAACATATTAAGTAATGGCTAGGAAGGACAACATGGCAACATATTAAGTAATGGCTAGGAAGGACAACACAACATATTAAGTAATGGCTAGGAAGGACAACATGATATTAAGTAATGGCTAGGAAGGACAACATGGCAACATATTAAGTAATGGCTAGGAAGGACAAATGGCAACATATTAAGTAATGGCTAGGAAGGACAACATGGCAACATATTAAGTAATGGCTAGGAAGGACAACATGACAACATATTAAGTAATGGCTAGGAAGGACACATATTAAGTAATGGCTAGGAAGGACACATATTAAGTAATGGCTAGGAAGGACAACATGGCAACATATTAAGTAATGGCTAGGAAGGACAACATGGCAACATATTAAGTAATGGCTGGGAAGGACAACATGACAACATAAGTAATGGTGGCAAATATTAAGTAATAGGAAGGACAACATGGCAACATATTAAGTAATGGCTAGGAAGGACAACATGTCAACATATTAAGTAATGGCTAGGAAGGACAACATGACAACATATTAAGTAATGGCTAGGAAGGACAACATGACAACATATTAAGTAATGGCTTTGAAGGACAACATGGCAACATATTAAGTAATGGCTAGGAAGGACAACATGACAACATATTAAGTAATGGCTAGGAAGGACAACATGACAACATATTAAGTAATGGCTAGGAAGGACAACATGGCAACATATTAAGTAATGGCTAGGAAGGACAACATGAAGGACAACATGGCAACATATTAAGTAATGGCTAGGAAGGACAACAACATGACAACAACATATTAAGTAATGGCTAGGAAGGACAACATGGCAACATATTAAGTAATGGCTAGGAAGGACAACATGGCAACATATTAAGTAATGGCTAGGAAGGACAACATGACAACATATTAAGTAATGGCTAGGAAGGACAACATGGCAACATATTAAGTAATAGGAAGGACAACACATATTAAGTAATGGCTAGGAAGGACAAACATGGCTAGGAAGGACAACATGGCAACATATTAAGTAATGGCTAGGAAGGACAACATGACAACATATTAAGTAATGGCTTTGAAGGACAACATGGCAACATATTAAGTAATGGCTAGGAAGGACAACATGGCAACATATTAAGTAATGGCTAGGAAGGACAACATGGCAACATATTAAGTAATGGCTAGGAAGGACAACATGGCAACATATTAAGTAATGGCTGGGAAGGACAACATGGCAACATATTAAGTAATGGCTAGGAAGGACAACATGGCAACATATTAAGTAATGGCTAGGAAGGACAACATGGCAACATATTAAGTAATGGCTAGGAAGGACAACATGACAACATATTAAGTAATGGCTAGGAAGGACAATGGCTAGGAAGGACAACAACATATTAAGTAATGGCTTTGAAGGACAACATGGCAACATATTAAGTAATGGCTGGGAAGGACAACATGACAACATATTAAGTAATGGCTAGGAAGGACAACATGGCAACATATTAAGTAATGGCTAGGAAGGACAACATGGCAACATATTAAGTAATGGCTAGGAAGGACAACATGGCAACATATTAAGTAATGGCTAGGAGGAAGGACAACATGGCAACATATTAAGTAATGGCTAGGAAGGACAACATGGCAACATATTAAGTAATGGCTAGGAAGGACAACATGACAACATATTAAGTAATGGCTAGGAAGGACAACATGGCAACATATTAAGTAATGGCTAGGAAGGAACATATTAAGTAATGGCTTTGAAGGACAACATGGCAACATATTAAGTAATGGCTAGGAAGGACAACATGACAACATATTAAGTAATGGCTAGGAAGGACAACATGGCAACATATTAAGTAATGGCTAGGAAGGACAACATGGCAACATATTAAGTAATGGCTAGGAAGGACAAATGGCAACATATTGAAGGAGGACAACATGACAACATGTCAACATGGCAACATATTAAGTAATGGCTAGGAAGGACAACATGACAACATATTAAGTAATGGCTAGGAAGGACAACATGACAACATATTAAGTAATGGCTTTGAAGGACAACATGTCAACCTTAAGTAATGGCTAGGAAGGACAACATGACAACATATTAAGTAATGGCTAGGAAGGAGAACATGACAACATATTAAGTAATGGCTAGGAAGGACAACATGGTAACATATTAAGTAATGGCTAGGAAGGACAACATTGTAACATTAAGTAATGGCTAGGAAGGGCAACATGACAACATATTAAGTAATGGCTAGGAAGGACAACATGGTAACATTAAGTAATGGCTAGGAAGGACAACATGGCAACATATTAAGTAATGGCTAGGAAGGACAACATGACAACATATTAAGTAATGGCTGGGAAGGACAACATGGGAACACATTAATTAAGTAATGGCTAGGAAGGACAACATATTAAGTAATGGCTAGGAAGGACAACATGACAACATATTAATGGCTAGGAAGGACAAATGGCTAGGAAGGACAACATGACAACATATTAAGTAATGGCTTTGAAGGACAACATGGCAACATATTAAGTAATGGCTGGGAAGGACAACATGGGAACACATTAAGTAATGGCTAGGAAGGACAACATGACAACATATTAAGTAATGGCTGGGAAGGACACATATTAAGTAATGGCTGGGAAGGACAACATGGCAACATATTAAGTAATGGCTGGGAAGGACACATATTAAGTAATGGCTGGGAAGGACAACATGGCAACATATTAAGTAATGGCTAGGAAGGACAACATGACAACATATTAAGTAATGGCTAGGAAGGACAACATGACAACATATTAAGTAATGGCTTTGAAGGACAACATGGCAACATATTAAGTAATGGCTGGGAAGGACAACATGGGAACACATTAAGTAATGGCTAGGAAGGACAACATGACAACATATTAAGTAATGGCTGGGAAGGACACATATTAAGTAATGGCTGGGAAGGACAACATGGCAACATATTAAGTAATGGCTGGGAAGGACACATATTAAGTAATGGCTGGGAAGGACAACATGGCAACATATTAAGTAATGGCTAGGAAGGACAACATGACAACATATTGGCTAGGAAGGACAACATGACAACATATTAAGTAATGGCTAGGAAGGACAACATGACAACATATTAAGTAATGGCTAGGATGGACAACATGACAACATATTAAGTAATGGCTAGGAAGGACAACATGACAACATATTAAGTAATGGCTAGGAAGGACAACATGACAACATATTAAGTAATGGCTAGGAAGGACAACATGGCAACATATTAAGTAATGGCTAGGAAGGACAACATGGCAACATATTAAGTAATGGCTTTGAAGGACAACATGAAACATATTAAGTAATGGCTAGGAAGGACAACATGACAACATATTAAGTAATGGCTAGGAAGGACAACATGACAACATATTAAGTAATGGCTAGGAAGCCCAACATGACAACATATTAAGTAATGGCTTTGAAGGACAACATGAAACATATTAAGTAATGGCTAGGAAGGACAACATGACAACATATTAAGTAATGGCTAGGAAGGACAACATGGCAACATATTAAGTAATGGCTACGAAGGACAACATGACGACATATTAAGTAATGGCTAGGAAGGACAACATGACAACATATTAAGTAATGGCTAGGAAGGACAACATGACAACATATTAAGTAATGGCTGGGAAGGACAACATGGCACCATATTAAGTAATGGCTGGGAAGGACACATTAAGTAATGGCTGGGAAGGACAACATGGCAACATATTAAGTAATGGCTGGGAAGGACAACATGGGAGCATATTAAGTAATGGCTAGGAAGGGCAACATGGTAACATATTAAGTAATGGCTAGGAAGGACACATATTAAGTAATGGCTTTGAAGGACAACATGGCACCATATTAAGTAATGGCTAGGAAGGGCACATATTAAGTAATGGCTTTGAAGGACAACATGGCAACATATTAAGTAATGGCTGGGAAGGGCAACATGGCAACATATTAAGTAATGGCTAGGAAGGACAACATGCAACATATTAAGTAATGGCTAGGAAGGGCACATATTAAGTAATGGCTAGGAAGGGCAACATGGCAACATATTAAGTAATGGCTAGGAAGGACAACATGGGAGCATATTAAGTAATGGCTAGGAAGGACAACATGGCAACATATTAAGTAATGGCTAGGAAGGACAACATGGTAACATATTAAGTAATGGCTAGGAAGGACAACATGACAACATATTAAGTAATGGCTAGGAAGGACAACATGACAACATATTAAGTAATGGCTAGGAAGGACAACATGGCAACATATTAAGTAATGGCTAGGAAGGACAACATGACAACATATTAAGTAATGGCTAGGAAGGGCAACATGGCAACATATTAAGTAATGGCTAGGAAGGACAACATGGGAGCATATTAAGTAATGGCTAGGAAGGGCAACATGGTAACATATTAAGTAATGGCTAGGAAGGGCACATATTAAGTAATGCCTTTGAAGGACAACATGGCAACATATTAAGTAATGGCTGGGAAGGGCAACATGGCAACATATTAAGTAATGGCTAGGAAGGACAACATGCAACATATTAAGTAATGGTTAGGAAGGACAACATGGCAACATATTAAGTAATGGCTAGGAAGGACAACATGGCAACATATTAAGTAATGGCTAGGAAGGACAACATGGCAACATATTAAGTAATGGCTAGGAAGGACAACATGACAACATATTAAGTAATGGCTAGGAAGGACAACATGACAACATATTAAGTAATGGCTAGGAAGGACAACATGGCAACATATTAAGTAATGGCTAGGAAGGACAACATGGCAACATATTAAGTAATGGCTAGGAAGGACAACATGGCAACATATTAAGTAATGGCTAGGAAGGACAACATGGCAACATATTAAGTAATGGCTAGGAAGGACAACATGGCAACATATTAAGTAATGGAAGGACAATGGCATGACAACATATTATAAAGTAATGGCTAGGAAGGACAACATGGCAACATATTAAGTAATGGCTAGGAAGGACAACATGGCTAGGAAGGACAAATGGCAACATATTAAGTAATGGCTAGGAAGGACAACATGGCAACATATTAAGTAATGGCTAGGAAGGAAGGACAACATGTAATGGCAACATATTAAGTAATGGCTAGGAAGGACAACATGACAACATATTAAGTAATGGCTAGGAAGGACAACATGACAACATATTAAGTAATGGCTAGGAATGACAACATGACAACATATTAAGTAATGGCTGGGAAGGACACATTAAGTAATGGCTGGGAAGGACAACATGGCAACATATTAAGTAATGGCTGGGAAGGACAACATGGGAACATATTAAGTAATGGCTAGGAAGGACAACATGGCAACATATTAAGTAATGGCTAGGAAGGACAACATGGCAACATATTAAGTAATGGCTAGGAAGGACAACATGGCAACATATTAAGTAATGGCTTTGAAGGACAACATGGCAACATATTAAGTAATGGCTAGGAAGGCAGATATTAAGTAATGGCTTTGAAGGACAACATGGCAACATATTAAGTAATGGCTTGGAAGGACAACATGGCAACATATTAAGTAATGGCTAGGAAGGACAACATGCAACATATTAAGTAATGGCTAGGAAGGACAACATGCAGACACATATTAAGTAATGGCTAGGAAGGACAACATGGCAACATATTAAGTAATGGCTAGGAAGGACAACATGGCAACATATTAAGTAATGGCTAGGAAGGACAACATGGCAACATATTAAGTAATGGCTAGGAAGGACACATATTAAGTAATGGCTAGGAAGGACAACATATTAAGTAATGGCTAGGAAGGACAACATATTAAGTAATGGCTAGGAAGGACAACATGGCAACATATTAATGGCTAGGAAGGACAACATAATTAAGTAATAGGAAGGACAACATGGCAACATATTAAGTAATGGCTAGGAAGGACAACATGACAACATATTAAGTAATGGCTAATGGCTAGGAAGGACAACATGGCAACATATTAAGTAATGGCTAGGAAGGACAACATGGACAACATATTAAGTAATGGCTAGGAAGGACAACATGGTAACATATTAAGTAATGGCTAGGAAATGGCAACATATTAAGTAATGGCTTTAGGAAGGACAACATGGCAACATATTTAATGGCTAGGAAGGACAAATGGCAACATATTAAGTAATGGCTAGGAAGGACAACATGGCAACATATTAAGTAATGGCTAGGAAGGACAACATGGCAACATATTAACAATGGCTAGGAAGGACAACATGGCAACATATTAAGTAATGGCTAGGAAGGACAACATGGCAACATATTAAGTAATGGCTAGGAAGGACAACATGGCAACATATTAAGTAATGGCTAGGAAGGACAACATGGCAACATATTAAGTAATGGCTAGGAAGGACAACATGGCAACATATTAAGTAATGGCTAGGAAGGACAACATGGCAACATATTAAGTAATGGCTAGGAAGGACAACATGGACAACAACATATTAAGTAATGGCTAGGAAGGACAACATGGCAACATATTAAGTAATGGCTAGGAAGGACAACATGGCAACATATTAAGTAATGGCTAGGAAGGACAAAGGACAACATATTAAGTAATGGCTAGGAAGGACAATGGCATGAAGGACAACATGGCAACATATTAAGTAATGGCTAGGAAGGACAACATGGCAACATATTAAGTAATGGCTAGGAAGGACAACATGGCAACATATTAAGTAATGGCTGGGAAGGACAACATGACAACATATTAAGTAATGGCTAGGAAGGACAACATGACAACATATTAAGTAATGGCTAGGAAGGACAACATGACAACATATTAAGTAATGGCTGGGAAGGACAACATGGCACCATATTAAGTAATGGCTGGGAAGGACACATTAAGTAATGGCTGGGAAGGACAACATGGCAACATATTAAGTAATGGCTGGGAAGGACAACATGGGAGCATATTAAGTAATGGCTAGGAAGGGCAACATGGTAACATATTAAGTAATGGCTAGGAAGGACACATATTAAGTAATGGCTTTGAAGGACAACATGGCACCATATTAAGTAATGGCTAGGAAGGGCACATATTAAGTAATGGCTTTGAAGGACAACATGGCAACATATTAAGTAATGGCTGGGAAGGGCAACATGGCAACATATTAAGTAATGGCTAGGAAGGACAACATGCAACATATTAAGTAATGGCTAGGAAGGGCACATATTAAGTAATGGCTAGGAAGGGCAACATGGCAACATATTAAGTAATGGCTAGGAAGGACAACATGGGAGCATATTAAGTAATGGCTAGGAAGGACAACATGGCAACATATTAAGTAATGGCTAGGAAGGACAACATGGTAGCATATTAGGTAATGGCTAGGAAGGACAACATGGTAGCATATTAAGTAATGGCTAGGAAGGACAACATGGTAACATATTAAGTAATTGCTAGGAAGGACAACATGGCAACATATTAAGTAATGGCTAGGAAGGACAACATGACAACATATTAAGTAATGGCTAGGAAGGGCAACATGGCAACATATTAAGTAATGGCTAGGAAGGACAACATGACAACATATTAAGTAATGGCTAGGAAGGGCAACATGGTAACATATTAAGTAATGGCTAGGAAGGGCACATATTAAGTAATGCCTTTGAAGGACAACATGGCAACATATTAAGTAATGGCTAGGAAGGACAACATGGCAACATATTAAGTAATGGCTAGGAAGGACAACATGGCAACATATTAAGTCATGGCTTTGAAGGACAACATGGCAACATATTAAGTAATGGCTAGGAAGGACAACATGGCAACATATTAAGTAATGGCTAGGAAGGACAACATATTAAGTAATGGCTAGGAAGGCAACATATTAAGTAATGGCTAGGAAGGACAACATGGCAACATATTAAGTAATGGCTGGGAAGGACAACATGGCAACATATTAAGTAATGGCTGGGAAGGACAACATGGCAACATATTAAGTAATGGCTGGGAAGGACAACATGGCAACATATTAAGTAATGGCTAGGAAGGACAACATGGCAACATATTAAGTAATGGCTAGGAAGGACACATATTAAGTAATGGCTAGGAAGGACAACATGGCAACATATTAAGTAATGGCTAGGAAGGACAACATGGCAACATATTAAGTAATGGCTAGGAAGGACAACATGGCAACATATTAAGTAATGGCTGGGAAGGACAACATGACAACATATTAAGTAATGGCTAGGAAGGACAACATGGCAACATATTAAGTAATGGCTAGGAAGGACAACATGACAACATATTAAGTAATGGCTAGGAAGGACAACATGGTAACATATTAAGTAATGGCTAGGAAGGACAACATGGTAACATATTAAGTAATGGCTAGGAAGGACAACATGGTAACATATTAAGTAATGGCTAGGAAGGACAACATGGTAACATATTAAGTAATGGCTAGGAAAGCCAACATGGTAACATATTAAGTAATGGCTCGGAAGGACAACATGGTAACATATTAAGTAATGGCTAGGAAGGACAACATGGTAACATATTAAGTAATGGCTAGGAAGGACAACATGGTAACATATTAAGTAATGTCTAGGAAGGACAACATGGCAACATATTAAGTAATGGCTAGGAAGGACAACATGGTAACATATTAAGTAATGGCTAGGAAGGACAACATGGCAACATATTAAGTAATGGCTGGGAAGGACAACATGGCAACATATTAAGTAATGGCTGGGAAGGGCACATATTAAGTAACGGCTAGGAAGTGAAACATAGGATTAGGAAGGGCAACTGATGGCTCCCTCTATATGAAGTCAATCATCTATTAAACCTCCCACTTTTATAGTGTATCTGTGAAATCTCCCATGAATTTGGGAACCGTCCCAAATTGCACCCCATTCCTTATTTAGTGCACTACTTTTGACCAGGGCCCATAGGGTTCTGGTCAAAAGTAGTGCACTTTATAGGGAAAGGGTGACATTTGGGACGCACCTATTGGCAGTATCCTGATTGTGTGTGCTGTCTTACAGGTCATACAAGCCGCCTGGACAAATGTTAGAATGGACAATACAGAACACAGACCACTAGACCCTAGTAATATATTCAGTCATGTCTAACAAACATGGGCAAAATAACAAACTACTGTAGAACTAAATGTTTTAGCAAATAGAAGAACATAACTACATGTATTGGTAGTACAGTACATTAACTGGATATTTCATGGGTTAAACTGTTGAAACTGGAGCAACATTGCATGAATTCAGTGAGTCATCATGGGAATGCCTAACTGTGAGGAGCCATTTCCTGATTTCCTGATAGTGGATAAGAACCCCGTCACAATGACAGACCTCCTGTGTCTCTGCATTTCAGCCTTTCCACATGTTAATCAATGAACACACACACCCACACAAACACTGTAGTGTACACACATACACACACACTTTAGTGTACACAGGTACAGACACGCACACGCACAGCCTGTAGTGTACACAAATACACACACGCACAGACATACACTGTACTATACACACATACACAAACATCTCCCCACACACCTCTCAGGCTCTCTCACTCAATTATGCATGTGGACCTCCATGCTATTATTTGTCATTAGCGGTTAAGTGCGCGTCCTTTCTGTGAGTTCCCCCCTCAGTCGCTCTGTTCTTTCATAAGATGAAACACACCATCCAAAACAGATTCACTTCTCAGCTGAGACAATCACAAAAGGTATCGCGACTCGTACAGCATTTAATTCCTCAACATCTATTTAGCTCATAATTACCCACAGAGAGAGAGAGGTGTGTTTGAAAAAGAAAGAACGCCTTTTCAGTAAAATGCCAACTGCCAACACTTTGAAATAAACATGGACATAATCATAACGTTTCTCTGTAGTTGGTACGCTGGGGCTCTGAAACTAAGAGTTCTTTGCTGGCAGAAAATATTACACTATGGCCCTGGTCAAAAGAAGTATGCTATATAAGGAATTGGGTGCCATTTGTCATTTCAGAGGTTGACAAAAAAACAAACATTTTTTCAGTAGTAATATGCACTCAAATAAAACACTAAAATAAATGTAGCCAGTTACAGTTCCTTGATTTTGTGAATGTCATCCCTGTTTCTCAGCTTAATATTCTAACAGCTCAAGTACAAGTATCTTTAATGACCTTTAGTGGAAAAGATTAGACTATGTCTGTGTTTCAAATGGCACCCTATTCCCTACATCGTGCACCACATTTGACCAGGGCTCGTAGTGTACCATATAGCAAATAGGGTGCCATTTGGGTCGCAACGTGAATGTGGGCGTGAATTCATGTAGCACAAGTCTCTCTGACAATGAGCATTACCTGATATAATAGAATATCACTATGCTAGCACTTTCTTCTCCCCTGCAGAACAACTTTAGCTGTCTGATGATAATCTTAGGCTACTAACATCTAAAGGAATCCTATAAGAAAAAAACAGCTGATAAAAAATTCAGTAACAAGAGCCAGGCACAGTAGCCATTCTGTTTCCTTTCAACATTCCCAACAGTGAAATTACAAATTAATTACAAAGGGTTTTTAACTTCAACAATCAATTTTTGTATTGGATAGTCTATGTCTTATAAGTTTAGTCTCTTTTTTTATCAGTGACTGACAGTGGTATACTCTCTCCTCTCAAATGATCCAATTCTGATCCCTTCCTGTTAAGGAAATTGAAATTTGGCAGCTTGCCCAGAACAGAGTTGGACCACATCCCACTCAAGGTTGTAACTACAGTACATACAGTTTACCATAATGAAGACTGATGTCGTGAGAAGAGTGACTGCTGCTGCTGCTACTGAGTCAATCAGTCCTAAAGGAAACACTGTCACCTATATTGACACGATCATATTGTCATTACCGTAATATGACTGACTGACTGACACACAGGGTTGCACATTTTTGGGAATATTCAGAGGTGAAATTAATGGGAATATATGGTAATTAATGGAAATATATACAGTATTAATAGCATTTAAATGTAAATGTTTTTTGCATTGGATATATTTACCATATCATATGGAGACAGAAATATAAAACTTAAAGAATTAAAGTTGTAACTAAATAGTTGTTATTATTTCTATTGGAAGGATTTAATCATCTGCAATTATGTCTACTTATGATAAGGTAAAATGAGTTGACTCTTCACATGGATGATTTCACTGAACAACAAAAGAAAGGGAATATTGAATGATCCCCAATGATCCATCGCATCTCCCAAAAATGTTTTCAACATACATTTGTAAAATGATAGTCAAGAAACTAAAACTTTGGTTGTCTTCCTCTCAGGCTTCCATGTCTTCTCCCTGGACCTCCTTAATGTCCACCTCTTGAACATCAGACTCTGAGGCCTCATCTTCACTGTCACTTTCCAACCTTGTTGAGGATGAATCGTTGTCAGGCTCAAAAAGCCAAAAATTTGCCTGGATGGCCACCAATTTTTCAACCCTTGTATTGGTCAGCCTGTTGCATGCTTTGGTGTGTGTGTTCCCAAAAAAGGACCAGTTGCACTCTGAGGCGGCTGATGTTGGTGGGATTTGGAGGGTGATGGAGGCAACAGGGGAAAGAGCCTCAGATCCACAAAGTCCCTTCCACCAGGTGGCTGATGAGATATGTTGGCACGACTGCCATGTTGCATCTCCATCCCAAAGCCCTTGCTTGGAAGTGTACTTCGCCGGACTGCCAAGAACCTTGCCCTCATCCAGGCCAAGGTGGCGAGACACGGTAGTGATGACACCATAGGCCTTGTTGATCTCTACACCAGACAGGATGCTCTTGCCAGCATACTTGGGGTTCAACATGTACGCTGCGGCGTGTTTGGGCTTCAGGCAGAAGTCTTCACGCTTTTTGATGTATTTCAGAACTGCAGGTACCTCTGCATGCAGCAATAGTGAAGTGGCAGGGCAGTACGGATTTCTTATCTTACATCTGCAAGCAGAGTCTGAACATCAGACAGGATGGCATTGTCTCCCTCAATCCGTGCAATGGCTACTGCTATTGGTTTCAGGAATTTCACGCTGCTTACCACTCTCTCACAAAATACATCATCCAGGAGGATCCTCTTGAAGGGGCTGTCCATATCGGCAGACTGTGATACAGCCATTTCTTGAAGAGACTCTTTCCCCTCCAAGAGACTGCCAAACATGGTGACAACACCATCCCAATGGGTGTTGCTGGGCAGCTTCAATGTGGTGCTCTTATTCCTCTCACTTTGCTTGGTGAGGTAGATTGCTGCTATAACTTGATGACCCTCACATACCTTGGCTCTCTTGTAGTGTATCCATTGTTTTCAGTGCAATGATGTCCTTGAGGGGCAGATTCAATGTATGAGCAGCACAGCCAATGGGTGTGATGTGAGGGTATGACTCCTCCACTTTAGACCAAGCAGCCTTCATGTTCGGAGCATTGTCTGTCACCAGTGCAAATAACTTCTGTGGTCCAAGGTCATTGATGACTGCCTTCAGCTCACCTGCAATGTAGAGACCGGTGTGTCTGTTGTTCCTTGTGTCTGTGCTCTTGTAGAATACTGGTTGAGGGGTGGAGATGATGTAGTTAATTATTCCTTACCCACTAACATTCGACCACCCATCCGAGATTATTGCAATACAGTCTGCTTTCTCTATTTGCTTGATCTTCACTTGAACTCAGCATCCAGCAAATGAGTAGATAAAGCATGTCTGGTTGGATGGGTGAATGCTGGGCGAAGAACATTCAGAAATCTCTTCCAATACACATTGCCTGTGAGCATCAGAGGTGAACCAGTTGCATACACAGCTCGAGCAAGATATTCATTAGCATTTCTCTGACTACGTTCCTCCATTGAGCTGTTGCTATCGATAAGATGTATGGTACATCATTTTCACCTTGAATAGAAGTAGAGGGACTTTTGTCAGAGGTTGCTTGTTGTGAGCGCTGAGGAAACTTTATGCACTTGGCCAAATAATTCTTCACATATGATTTGGCACAGTTTTTGCAAATGTACACAGCTTTTCCTTTTATATTAGCTGCAGTGAAATGTCTCCACACATCAGATAGTGCCAGTGGTATTTTCCTGTAAAGAAAAAAAAAATACAATTCCATGTACAGATAAATAGTTAACCTGTTGCTTCTACTCGGGACGCTTGCGTCCCAACTAGAGCTCTGGAAATGCAAATGCGCTACGCTAAATGCTAATAGTATTAGTTAAAACTCAAAAGTTCATTAAAATACACATGCAGGGTATCGAATTAAAGCTACACTCGTTGTGAATCCAGGCAACAAGTCAGATTTTTAAAATGCTTTTCGGCGAAAGCATGAGAAGCTATTATCTGATAGCATGCAACACCCCAAAAGACCCACAGGGGACTTAAACAAAATAATTAGCATTTCGGCGTTACACAAACCGCACAATAAAATAGAAAACATTCATTACCTTTCACCATCTTCTTTGTTGGCACTCCTAGATGTCCCATAAACACTATTTGGGTCTTTATTTCGATTAAATCGGTCCATATAAAGCCTAGATATCGTTATATGTAGACTGTGTGATAAACGAAAAAACATTGTTTCAAAACGTAACGTCATTTTTTAAAATTCAATAAGTCGACGATAAACTTTCACAAAACACTTGAAATACGTTTGTAATGCAACTTTAGGTATTAGTAAACGTTAATAAGCGATAAAATTCATCAGGAGGCGATGTAAAGATCATTAGCTGTCCGTCTGGAAAAATGTCCGGCTAGAAACTCAACGAAAATATCCGGTCCTAGACCGGAGGAGATACGGTGTCCTGTATGTGTTTGACCAAGAAAAAACTCGAAGGGAAATGACAAGACTCTAGACACCGTGTGGAAGCTGTAGGTACTGCAACCTCAGTCAATTAATTGTGGTTCACGTTTATCAATGGGTTCAAGTAGCGCATGGATATATTTTCCCATTTTCAGTGATCAGTTTTTCCTGTGCTTTTCGATGTAAATGCCGTTCTGGTAAAGCCACAGCAGTGATTTAACCAGTTTTTTAAACGTCTGAGTGTTTTCTATCCACACAGACTAAGCAAATGCATATACTATATTCCTGGCATGAGTAGCAGGGCGCTGAAATGTTGCGCGATTTTTAACAGAATGTTCAAAAAAGTAGAGGGTCGACTTAAGAGGTTAAGCATGTTTTACAATGAACCATGTCGGGAAACAGGTGAATTATCACTCCTCAGCACGCTCAAGCAAACTAAAACCCACATGGTCGCAAAAACTAACTAGCAGAAATGGTTAATAAGTTAGAAATTCTTTAAACACACTTTGCTGTAGGCTACTATTTACTAGTTATATTTAACTTCCCATGGAAAATTTCCGGAATAATTCTGGAAATTCACCGGAATGTTTCTGACCCTTTGCAACCCTTGAAACACAATATAGTGAAATTTAAACTGTAATCTACAGTGCCTTCGGAAAGTGTTCAGACCCCTTGACTTTTTCCACATTTTGTTACGTTACAGCCTTAATCTAAAATGGATAAAACGTTTAAAAAATCCTCAGCAATTTACACAAAATACCCCATACTGACAAAGCGAAAACACAAAATACCCCATACTGACAAAGCAAAGACATTTTTAGAAATGTATTAAAACAAAAATATAAGTATTCAGACCCTTTGCTATGAGACTTGAAATTGAGCTCAGGTGCATCCTGTTTCCATTGATCATTCTTCAGATGTTTCTACAACTTGATATGAGTCCAATTGTGCTAAATTCAATTGTGGAAAGGCACACACCTCTCTATATAAGGTCCCACAGCTAACAGTGCATGTCAGAGCAAAAAACAAGCCATGAGGTCGAAATAATTATTCGTAGAGCTCCGAGACAGGATTGTGTCGAGGCACAGATCTGGGGAAGGGTACCAAAACATTTCTGCAGCCTTGAAGGTTCCCAAGAACACAGTGGCCTCCCTCATTCTTAAATGGAAGAAGTTTGAAACCACCAAGACTCTTCCTAGAGCTGGCAGCCCGGCCAAACTGAGCAATCAGAGTAGAAGTGCCTTGGTCTGACAGGAGCCTGACAGGAGTCTTCGTCGCTCCTAGTGATTACTTACCCACACACAAAACAAGCAAACAAAGACACAGAGATGCCTGTGTTATACTGGCTTATGGAAGTGGCCTAGGGAGAGGATTAGAGTTGAGAATACACACACACTCACTCACACACACACACACACACACACACACAAACACACTACACTGTCTGTCTGAGTTTGAGTCCTTGACCTCTGCCCCCTCCTTGTCCCCTGGCACTGACTACCCCTTGCTTCTCTTGCTTCACCCACCCGCTCTACACCCTTTGGCAGTGACAAGTGAAAGTGGAGCCAGCCTGGGGAATTACCAGCCACTTTACTGAGGCTGGGGTCTAGCCAACAGAAGCTGCCCCTGCCCTCTATGTGTGTATGTATGTGTGTGTGTGTGTGTGTGTGTGTGTGTGTGTGTGTGTGTGTGTGTGTGTGTGTGTGTGTGTGTGTGTGTGTGTGTGTGTGTGTGTGTGTGTGTGTGTGATGGCCCCTTGGCTGTTTTGGTTGCCCTTCCCTCTGTGCAAAGAGCTGTTAGCCTAGTCTTAGCATTAGTCCTATTATTAGTCCTACCATTAGTCCTATCATTAGTCCTACCATTAGTCCTATTATTAGTCCTACCATTAGTCCTACCATTAGTCCTATTATTAGTCCTACCATTAGTCCTACCATTAGTCCTATCATTAGTCCTACCATTAGTCTACTAGTGCCTGGTAATGGGCTTTAAGAGTAGAGGAGGACCACATCCTCACATATCCCACTAGCATTTAGCCTGTGTGTGGATATTGATGTCTTGAATGGGAATGGGTTTCCACTCAAGACACACACACACACACACACACACAAGAATGAATGTGTACACACACACGCATGCACGAATAGACACATCCACGCACACGCACACACACTCCATTGAGAATTGAGCTAATTATCATATGTGCTGGTTTGACTTGCAAATGCATGTCTGTCTGTCTGCCTGTCTGTCTGTCTGTCTGTCTGTCTGTCTGTCTGTCTGTCTGTCTGTCTGTCTGTCTGTCTGTCTGTCTGTCTGTCTGTCTGTCTGTCTGTCTGTCTGTCTAGAGAGAGAGAGAGAGAGAGAGAGAGAGAGAGAGAGAGAGAGAGAGAGTGTGTGTGTGTGTGTGTGTGTGTGTGTGTGTGTGTGTGTGTGTGTGTGTGTGTGTGCATATATATATATATGTATGTGTATATACTGTTTGTCTGAATGCATATATTCTGTGTGTATGGCTGCCCGAAAGAGATTCTGATTATTATGATGATTGTTTTTTTACAAGAAAAGGCCATAAGGTCCTCAGGGAATAACAGGAACATTCATAAGCTGTTCCTAGAATTCAACATCTCTGCTCAAACTTCTAAGAAAATGTCTTCTAGAACATTGTAACATTTTATGGTGTTTAATCAGGTTTTTAGTACTATGGCCCATGTCAGCCTTGGTGGAATTATCTCTGATGGTCACAGGGGACAGGAGGGTCCCATCAAGCAGGGTTCTGCCCCCCCCCCCCCACACAAAAAAAATGTGCATGCAGGGAGGGGGCAGGGAGGGGGCCCAGGACCTAGGAGGGGGAGATTAACTAGACATGATTTGCTTCCTGTAGTAAGTGAATATAATCCCCCTAGGAAAAAGTAGTTACTGTCATGCAGCATGAGCTAATGCATCAAATTGTAACTTGATATTCCATTAGTCTCCTGCATTAGGCATAGGGGCTAAGGCTAGCCAATTTAGAACATAGTTTGTTTTCATTTGTTTGTCAAATATTATGTACCTTTGAATATATTATTTTACTAGTTTAAAGCTTAGTTGCTACATCCACTTTTGGAAAGATAAATTAATAATAGCAATTGATTATTGACGAATATAATTTGTCTCGTGAGCTTAGTTCAACTGTTGTGGGCCTACCCCATCAGAACCCAACATATAGCTTCTTTTACTCCAATGTTTGTAAACAATATAAATGTAAACAAACACTGTATAGCCTCAAAACATGGTTACAACTCTAATGTTGACATCATGGATGTTCATCCTTTGCATCGATAGATCTAACGTTATGAATTTGATAGTAGCTACATTTCTCAAGGCCCATCCCTAAACGTTTTACCAAAACAAAGGCAGGGAGTCGCTTTGTTTTTGTTCCTTTTAAGGACTCTCGTTTTAATGTTTTTTTTTTTTTCGTGATCCAATTTTTGACAAAATATTTGAAACAAGAAAGTTCTCACCTGGAGCCTCCGACGTCGAATGATTCCAGAGTCATCCATGGCAGTGGCGGGAACATACGAGTCGCGTGCTTTGGAGTAGTAATACCTGGTCTAGTGGCCCCAGTGTGGTCGCCTGGTGTCTCCAGGTAACGGGACAGGGCATGGAGTTCCCGCGTGGCACTGGCTGCCTGCCGTACACTGGCCAAGAACACTCCCGTCTCGCTCCTCTTCACTGGTGCGACAAAGCCTCTAGTCTGCTCAACTCACAAACCAAAAACCCATTCCGCCCAACTAACATCTGGTCCTGTACCCTAAACAGCTGCTCTAGCAAGTGCTAATAAAGCAAGTTCCTGAAGGTACCAGCATGTCCTAATGTTCTTAATACATTGGACTATAGAGAGGAGCCTGAAGTAGGCTAGTCGAATTTTAATTGTAGCCCACTTTTTAAAATGTAGGCTAACACACACATTAAATTAAAATGTATAGACAGAAATAGCATAACAATTATGGAAAGTACTTTAGGTTAAAAGTAGTGCACCTTCAGTAGTGGTTTTCATATGATTATAATTCTTAAATTATTTGATTGAATGTCTGTTGTTTATTTCCATGTTTGTGTTTATTCCTATGGTGATGTTTTCATTGCACTGTGGATGTCCATTCACTTTAGCGATTCGGGATTGCTGTCCATGTGTTTAATTAATCTGGTGTCCAAAAGCCCCCAAAATAACGCAGTTGTTGTTATAATAGCCGAATGTAGACTACTGTAAACTACTAGCATATGCAATGGAGAAACACGCCTTATAGGCTACAATCATAGCTACAGTAAAATGTATGCAGATTGAACCTCCGCGCGCAGATCAAGCGACACGTGTACGCGTCTTCGAATCCTCCCAACACTCAAACCCCATCCGGTACAGTCGTTTGACATCTGTTTGATGTTCTATGGATTCCCATAAGGAGAAAAACACGCAACCTTATACATTCATTTCTGATCCATGCTGAATACTACCCCAGAGTTTACTGCTATAAACAATCCTTGTGTTATCCCACAGATTAGGGCTATTAGCTACATACCGTTTCCTCATCTCACCCGCTCGCAGGTACTGCCATATTATTTTCTGAACGTGTCACTCTCATCCCTTTTAGTTTTAATATCCACTGTATAATGATGTTTACCCTGAAGGCGAGGTGGTTTGTAATATATATCGTGATATATCTCTCGCCATTCCATTCCCTACCTCCCACCCCCTTCTAAACACAACGAAATCACTTTTGGTTTGTTAACCCCTCAGCGACCAGATTTCCCCTCCCTCCCTTGAATCTCCTCGCCATTCTCCATAGTGGAGAGAAATGTAGGTCGTATAGCCAGCCATATGTAATGTAGGTATGTATCACTTTAAGGGACAGGCATTGTTGTATTAAACCTTAATATGAAAGAAAGAAGTCAGAGCCATCTACAGCTATATAAATCATGATGTGAAATGCTAAATAGTTAACAGTCAAGTTAATTGAACATAATGTCCTACGAAAAATAAAGCAAACCTTCAGTTGCATAAAATATGAATTATTAACCATAGATAAGACTTCGCTTTCATCCCATGACACTGCAGTATTACATATTACTGTCTCACAGAGTTTAGGTCAGAACATTCACTGTCTGTCACCATAGGAGGAACATTATACAACCAAACTCCCACCATTTGTTAAGGTTAAAGGGTTATGATGATTGTTAGATATCAACAAGGCTATATCTATCTCCAAGTGGGCAGCTTTGACCTGTTTTTAGCCCTGATTTGGTAATTGGATACGTAAATGAGTCATATACAGTACAGTTTAATTAGATCTTTAGAAAGAGGAGAGGCTCTGTGATACAATATGTTTGTTTTTTATCAGATTTTTTAAGCTAAACTTGTTGCCTGATTAACCTCTGGTGGCAGAGCATTCCATGATGACATAGCTCTATACAAACACTACCGGTCAAAAGTTTTAAAACACCTACTCATTCAAAGGTTTTTCTTTATTTTTACCATTTTCTACATTGTAAGTACACAGCCAACACAATGATAGTGAAGACATCAAAACTATGAAATAACACATATGGAATCATGTAGTAACCAAAAAAAGTGTTAAACAAATCAAAATATATTTTATATTTGAGATTCTTCAAATAGCCACCCTTTGCCTTGATGAGAGATTTGCACATTCTTGGCATTCTCTCAACCAGCTTCAACTGGAATGCTTTTCAAACAGTCTTGAAGGAGTTCTCACATATGCTGAGCACTTGTTGGCTGCTTTTCCTTCACTCTGAGATCCGACTCATCCCAAACCATCTCAATTTGGTTGAGGTCAGGGGATTGTGGAGGCCCGGTCATCTGATGCAGCACTCCATCACTCTCCTTCTTGGTAAAATAGCCCTTACACAGCCTGTAGGTGTGTTGGGTCATTGTCCAGTTGAAAAACAAATGATAGTCCCACTAAGCCCAAACTAGATGGGATGGTGTATCGCTGCAGAATGCTGTGGTAGCCATGCTGGTTTAGTGTACCTTGAATTCTAAATAAATCACTGACAGTATCACCAGCAAAGCACCCCCACACCATAACACCTCCTCCTCCATGCTTTACTGTGGGAAATACACATGCGGAGATTATCCATTCACCCACACCGCGTCTCACAAAGACACAGCGGTAGGAACCAAAAATCTCCCATTTGGACATCCACTGGTCTAATGTGTTTCTTGGCCAATTGTGTTTCTTGGCCCAAGCACGTCTCTTCTTCTTATTGGTGTCCTTTAGTAGTGGTTTCTTTGCAGCAATTCAACCATGAAGGCCTGATTGACACAGTCTACTCTAAACAGTTGATGTTGACATTTTTCTGTTACTTGAACTCTGTGAAGCATTTATTTGAGCAGCAGTTTCTGAGGCTGGTAACTCTAAGGAACTTATCCTCTGAAGCAGAGGTAACTCTGGGTCTTCCATTCTTGTGGCGATCCTCATGAGAGCCAGTTTCATCATAGCGCTTGATGGTTTATGTTACTGCACTTGAAGAAACTGTCAAAGTGTCTTGAAATATTGACTGACCTTTATGTCTTAAAGTAATGATGGACCATCATTTTTCTTTGCTTATTTGAGCTGTTCTTGCCATAATATGGACTTGGTCTTTTACCAAATAAGGCTAGCTTTTGTATACCCTCACTACCTTGTCACAACACAACTGATTGGCTCAAACACATTAAGAAGGAAAGAAATTCCACAAATGAACTTTTCAGGCATACCTGTTAATTGAAATGCATTCCAGGTGACTACCTCATGAAGCTGGTTGAGAGAATACCAAGAGTGTGCAAAGCTGTTATCAAGGCAAAGGGTGGCTATTTGAATAATCTCATATATAAAATATATTTTGATTTGTTTAACACTGTTTTTGTTACTACATGATTCCATATGTGTTATTTCATAGTTTTGATGTCTTCACTATTATTCTACAATGTAGAAAATAGTAAAAATAAAGAAAAACCCTTGAACGAGGAGGTGTTCTAAAATGTTGACCTGTAGTGTAACTGAGCGACGCATTAAATTTGTACCGTGAAGAAACCCATAGTGGCGTGTCTGGTGGGGTATTGTGAAAATATTCAGACCCCTTAATTAACTTTTTCCACATTTTGTTACATTACAGCCTAATTCTAAAATGGATAAAATATATATATAAATTACCTCATCAATCTCCACACACTACCCCATAAAGACAAAGCAAAAACAGGTTTTTAGAAATGTTTGCAAATTTATTATAAATAACAAACTGAAATATCACATTTACATAAGTATTCAGACCCTTTACTCAGTACTTTGTTGAAGCACCTTTGGCAGCGATTACAGCCTTGAGTCTTATTGGGTATGACACTACAAGCTTGGAACACCTGTATTTGGGGAGTTTCTCCCATTCTTCTCTGCAGATCCTCTCAAGTTCTGTCAGGTTGGATGGGGAGCTTCGCTGCACAGCTATTTTCAGGTCTCTCCAGAGATGTTCGATCGGCGTAAAGTGCAGGCTCTGGCTGGGTCACTCAAGGACATTCAGAGAATTGTCCCGAAGCCACACCTGCATTGTGTTGGCTGTGTACTTAGGGTTGTTGTCCTGTTGGAAGGTGAACCTTTGCCTCAGACTGAGGTCTTGAGCCCACTGGAGCAGGTTTTCATCAAGGATCTCTCTGTACTTTGCTCCAGTCATCTTTCCCTCGATCCTAACTAGTCTCTCAGTCCCTGCCGCTGAAAAACATCCCCACAGCATGATGCTGTCACCATCATGCTTCACTGTAGGGATGGTGCCAGGTTTCCTCCAAACATGATGCTTGGCATTCAGGCCAAAGAGTTCAATCTTGGTTTCATCAGACCAGATAATCTTGTTTCTCATGGTCTGATAGTCCTTAGGTGCCTTTTGGAAAACTCCAAGGGGGCTGTCATGTGCCTTTATCTGAGGAGTGGCTTCTGTCTGGCTAATCTACCATACTGGCCTGATTGGTGGAGTGCTGCAGAGATGGCTGTCCTTCTGGAAGGTTCTTCCATCTCCACAGAGGAACTCTGGAGCCCTGTCACCATCAGGTTCTTGGTCACCTCCCTGACCAATGCCCTTCTCCCCCGATTGCTCAGTTCTAAGAAGAGTCTTGGTGGTTCCAAACTTCTTCCATCTAAGAATGATGGAGGCCACTGTATTTTTGGGGACCTTCAATGCTGCAGAAATGTTTTGGTACCATTCCCCAGATCTGTGCCTTGACACAATCCTGTCTCGGAGCTCTACGGACAATTCATTTGAACTCATGGCTTGGTTTTTGCTCTGACAAGTATGGGACCTTAAATAGGCAGGTGTGTGCCTTTCCAAATCATGTCCAATCAAATTCATTTACCACAGATGGAATCCAGTCAAGTTGTAGAAACAGCTCAAGGAATGTCAATGGAAACAGGATGCCCCTGAGCTCAATTTCAAGTCTCATATCAAAGGGTCTGAATACTTGTGTAAATAAAGTATTTCTGTTTTTTATTTGAAATACATTTTCTAACATTTCTAAAAAACTGTTTTTGCTTTGTCATTATGGGGTATTGTGTGTAGTTTGATTAGACATGTAAAAATATATATATATTTCAGAATAAGGCTGTAACTTAACAAAATTTGGAAAAGTATGTCTGTTTGAGTGTATGAAAATAGATTATACAAGTGGTTAGGCATTTTCAACACACATGTGTTTCTTAAAAAGACTAGAACATACGTATTCAATTACTCCTCAACCCTCAGCCATGAAAGACTATCATGCATGTTGTTGGCGTTAGTTCTGTGTGTGTAGTTAAGGACAAGGCGTTCTGCTTTGTTTTGAGCCAGCTGCAGCTTTGCTAGGTCTTTCTTTGCTGCACCTGACCATATCACTGGACAGTATCAAGATGGGACACTGTCAGACCCTGAACAACTAGTACAGTTGATCTTTGTGTTAAAAACGCAGAACATCTTTTTTATAACAGACACACCCCTCCCCATCTTCACAATAAATTTATCAATATGTGGACACACATTCTTATAGGCTTTGATTACAGACATGGTAAATAGGGGTGGCGATGCAGTCTGCTACCATTCTTAATCATTTCCCATCTAGGCTGTCTATACCTGGTGGGTTATCATTATTGATGGATAACAATTGTTTTTCCATCCCTTCCACACAAACTTGACCAAATTCAAAACAGCAATCCTTTTCTTTCATTATTAGATCTTCAATACACAAATATGATGGTTCAATGTTCAATGTTGTCATTTCACTTCTCAGTTTGTCCACTTTACCGGTGAAATAGTCATTGAAATTATTGGCTTTATCAAAAGGTTTTGTTATAAATGATCCATCAACCTAATGATTTGAGTGATCATTGACTTGGTGTTCTAGTTCTCTCTGTCACCAAGGTTACTGGATGAGGACAAGGGCATGTTGCTGAGGGAAAGACAAGTACAAAGTTCATCATGCCCACACAATGTGATACAGCATAAGTATATATTTAGTGTCAGTATGACATTTCATTGTTAAACATTGCCACAATATAAGAGATGCTTACATCAGACACACTTGCAAAGCATACACACACAAGCTCTCTCTCAATCTCAAACCATGCCAATGAAATGGTTTAAGAATGTCAAACTGTTGTTGCCTTAACAAAAGCTTCATCCTCCAGTAAAGAATGTGTCAAATAAACACAATTCTTCGCCAATTTAAGAGGGCAGTTGGTTCCGATCCAGGTTTATAGGGCTGAAGACAGAGGAACTTAGTGGCTTTTAGCATCATTGCCTTAATGGTCTCTGTCTGTCCGTCTGTCTGTGAACAACTTCACTGCATGGCCGGTAGCTCACAGTGACAGCATGTAATTTGGCTGCCCTGAATGCTTCTCTCAGGTTTATGTGTGTGTGTGTGTGAGTGTGTGTGTGTGTGTGCGTGCGTGCGTGTCTGGTTTAGAGACTCTCGCTCTGGGATTTAGCTGCTCTTGATTGATTGGTCTGGGTCTTCTGCCTGTGACCAACTAACTTTCACAGACACAGACACACAGACACAGACACACACACACACATTCAGGAACTGAAATGAACCTGGGCTGCTATTGTTTTAAAACAATGATAATGAAATAGTTTAGTTTAATAGTTTAAGAAATATCAAACTGTTGTTGTCTTAACATCCGATCCTCGTTTGCTAAGTCAAACGACATCGCTGGTTCTGCTCACACTGCCCGACCCTGTGCTCTGACCTCTTTCTCCCCTCTCTCTCCAGATGAAATCTTGCGTCTTGTGACGGCCGGCCGCCCAACAACCTGCCCGCTTGACCCTATCCCCTCCTCTCTTCTCCAGACCATTTCCGGAGACCTTCTCCCTTACCTCACCTCGCTCATCAACTCATCCCTGACCGCTGGCTACGTCCCTTCCGTCTTCAAGAGAGCGAGAGTTGCACCCCTTCTGAAAAAACCTACACTCGATCCCTCCGATGTCAACAACTACAGACCAGTATCCCTTCTTTCTTTTCTCTCCAAAACTCTTGAACGTGCCGTCCTTGGCCAGCTCTCCCGCTATCTCTCTCAGAATGACCTTGATCCAAATCAGTCAGGTTTCAAGACTAGTCATTCAACTGAGACTGCTCTTCTCTGTATCACGGAGGCGCTCCGCACTGCTAAAGCTAACTCTCTCTCCTCTGCTCTCATCCTTCTAGACCTATCGGCTGCCTTCGATACTGTGAACCATCAGATCCTCCTCTCCACCCTCTCCGAGTTGGGCATCTCCGGCGCGACCCACGCTTGATTGCGTCCTACCTGACAGGTCGCTCCTACCAGGTGGCGTGGCGAGAATCCGTCTCCACACCACGTGCTCTCACCACTGGTGTCCCCCAGGGCTCTGTTCTAGGCCCTCTCCTATTCTCGCTATACACCAAGTCACTTGGCTCTGTCATAACCTCACATGGTCTCTCCTATCATTGCTATGCAGACGACACACAATTAATCTTCTCCTTTCCCCCTTCTGATGACCAGGTGGCGAATCGCATCTCTGCATGTCTGGCAGACATATCAGTGTGGATGACGGATCACCACCTCAAGCTGAACCTCGGCAAGACGGAGCTGCTCTTCCTCCCGGGAAGGACTGCCCGTTCCATGATCTCGCCATCACGGTTGACAACTCCATTGTGTCCTCCTCCCAGAGCGCTAAGAACCTTGGCGTGATCCTGGACAACACCCTGTCGTTCTCAACTAACATCAAGGCGGTGGCCCGTTCCTGTAGGTTCATGCTCTACAACATCCGCAGAGTACGACCCTGCCTCACACAGGAAGCGGCGCAGGTCCTAAACCAGGCACTTGTCATCTCCCGTCTGGATTACTGCAACTCGCTGTTGGCTGGGCTCCCTGCCTGTGCCATTAAACCCCTACAACTCATCCAGAACGCCGCAGCCCGTCTGGTGTTCAACCTTCCCAAGTTCTCTCACGTCACCCCGCTCCTCCGCTCTCTCCACTGGCTTCCAGTTGAAGCTCGCATCCGCTACAAGACCATGGTGCTTGCCTACGGAGCTGTGAGGGGAACGGCACCTCAGTACCTCCAGGCTCTGATCAGGCCCTACACCCAAACAAGGGCACTGCGTTCATCCACCTCTGGCCTGCTCGCCTCCCTACCACTGAGGAAGTACAGTTCCCGCTCAGCCCAGTCAAAACTGTTCGCTGCTCTGGCCCCCCAATGGTGGAACAAACTCCCTCACGACGCCAGGACAGCGGAGTCAATCACCACCTTCTGGAGACACCTGAAACCCCACCTCTTTAAGGAATACCTAGGATAGGATAAAGTAATCCCTCTCACCCCCCCCTTAAAAGATTTAGATGCACTACTGTTCCACTGGATGTCATAAGGTGAATGCACCAATTTGTAAGTCGCTCTGGATAAGAGCGTCTGCTAAATGACTTAAATGTAAATGTAAATGTTAACAAAAGCTTCAACCTCCTCCTGCACGGACAATCTGCCAGTAAAAGAAAAACCGAAAAGGGATCCTAGACTACTACCAAGTTGCCTGTTTGTCTAATTCATCCCAAATATGTAGCAACACTTTTCCTCTTCAATAATGAAAAGGAGACACGTTTATTTGACATTTTCATGTTCATTCGGAACTATTGGGATGGAAGGAAACCCAGCGTACCCGAATGGCCCAATGGAATAAAGCCTTAGTGAAAGTCTCCATATACCGCATTCCAACTAGGTCACAGTGCGCACCGTGCCATAGTCCTCAAAGGGGTGATGTCATCCCCTAAATGATGCATGTGGGGGTTGGGGTAACAAAAAGCTTGACAAGGCAAAGCCCTTTAGAATGTGTTTTTTGATATTTTCTCCCTCTCCTCATTCAGTGTCTACAACAAGGGCCACGTCACCTCACATCACTCCAGAAGACAGCTTCTTCCCTTTAGTTTGTATTGGGAACCCTTTTAGGTTCCAGGTAGAACCTGTCGTGGTTCCAGGTAGAACTCTTTTCATTTCCATGTAGAACCCTCTGTGTAACGAGTTCTACATGGAACTCAAAAGGGTTCTACCTGGAACCAAAAGGAGTTCTTCAAAGGGTTCTCCTATGGGGACAGCTGAAGAACGCTTTTAAGTTCTAGATAGCACCTTTTCTTCTAATAGTTTAGCAACAACAAGTAACATGATGCAGAGCGTATTCAGTGAAATTAGGTACAACAACAACGTTGTCAGGTGGGCTAATCAGAGCTAGTGGAGTGTGTCAGTGAGTTAGAGCAGCAGCTAGCCTTTTGTTACAGTAATGTTCTGTACATTGTGTTCATTGTGTTCTTGTCATTGCGCTCTGATTCTAGTGTTTGGCAGTGCGTATGCACAGGCATATACAGATGTAGGATCTTCATTTCAGCCAGTTTGTTACAGCAGGATAAATAATCCTGCAGCAACAGGAAATTACATTTTTTATGTGGATTATAATTAATGGACATGTTTTTGTAGTTGTTGATACATCTTTCTTTTGGGCAAATCAAGTCTGACATTTTAAAGTGGAATTGACAAACTTTAGAAGCCTTAAATACACTACAAGTTTGCATTTCCTGCGGTGTATGAAAATTCTTAACACACACACACACACACACACACACACACACACTCCTCTTCTTCCCTGTGTGGAAGTGGGTCACAGACTACAGCCTTGCTAAAAACCTGGGAGAAGAGAAGAGGCACTAAATAAAATACCAGCAGACTAGAAGTCCCACGGGAGAACCATCGTCAGTCATACTCCATAGACTAGAGGGAGAAGAGAGAGAGAGAGGAAAGAAAGATGGAGAGAGAGAGGGAAAGAGGGAGAGAGAAACAGAAAGAGAACGAAAGTGGAGGAGAGTGAAAGAGAGATGAGGGGAGATAAAGACAGACCTGGACCTAGTTTTGTCCCATGGAATAAATGCTGTGGATCTTAATGTTTTTCCTCATAATCCTGGACTATCGGACCACCATTTTATTACGTTTGCAATTGCAACAAATAATCTGCTCAGACCCCAACCAAGGAACATCAAAAGTCGTGCTATAAATTCACAGACAACACAAAGATTCCTTGATGTCCTTCCAGATTCCCTCTGTCTACCCAAGGACGCCAGAGGACAAAAATCAGTTAACCACCTAACTGAGGAACTCAATTTAACCTTGCGCAATACCCTAGATGCAGTCGCAACCCTAAAAACAAAAAACATTTCTCATAAGAAACTAGCTCCCTGGTACACAGAAAATACCCGAGCTCTGAAGCAAGCTTCCAGAAAATTGGAACGGAAATGGCGCCACACCAAACTGGAAGTCTTCCGACTAGCTTGGAAGGACGGTACCGTGCAGTAACGAAGAGCCCTTACTGCTGCTCGATCATCCTATTTTTCTAACTTAATTGAGGAAAATAAGAACAATCCGAAATTCCTTTTTGATACTGTCGCAAAGCTAACTAAAAAGCAGCATTCCCCAAGAGAGGATGACTTTCGCTTTAGCAGTGATAAATTCATGAACTTCTTTGAGGAAAAGATTATGATTATTAGAAAGCAAATTACGGACTCCTCTTTAAATCTGCGTATTCCTTCAAAGCTCAGTTGTCCTGAGTCTGCACAACTCTGCCAGGACCTAGGATCAAGAGAGACGCTCAAGTGTTTTAGTACTATATCTCTTGACACAATGATGAAAATAATCATGGCCTCTAAACCTTCAAGCTGCATACTGGACCCTATTCCAACTAAACTACTGAAAGAGCTGCTTCCTGTGCTTGGCCCTCCTATGTTGAACATAATAAATGGCTCTCTATCCACCGGATGTGTACCAAACTCACTAAAAGTGGCAGTAATAAAGCCTCTCTTGAAAAAGCCAAACCTTGACCCAGAAAATATAAAAAACTATCGGCCTATATCGAATCTTCCATTCCTCTCAAAATTTTTAGAAAAGGCTGTTGCGTAGCAACTCACTGCCTTCCTGAAGACAAACAATGTATACGAAATGCTTCAGTCTGGTTTTAGACCGCATCATAGCACTGAGACGGCACTTGTCATTTTAATGGCATCGGACCGAGGCTCTGCATCTGTTCTCGTGCTCCTAGACCTTAGTGGTGCTTTTGATTCCATCGATCACCACATTCTTTTGGAGAGATTGGAAACCCAAATTGGTCTACACGGACAAGTTCTGGCCTGGTTTAGATCTTATCTGTCGGAAAGATATCAGTTTGTCTCTATGAATGGTTTGTCCTCTGACAAATCAACTGTAAATTTCGGTGTTCCTCAAGGTTCCGTTTTAGGACCACTATTGTATTCACTATATATTTTACCTCTTGGGGATGTTATTCGAAAACATAATGTTAACTTTCACTGCTATGCGGATGACACACAGCTGTACATTTCAATGAAACATGGTGAAGCCCCAAAATTGCCCTTGCTAGAAGCATGTGTTTCAGACATAAGGAAGTGGATGGCTGCAAACTTTCTACTTTTAAACTCGGACAAAACAGAGATGCTTGTTCTAGGTCCCAAGAAACAAAGAGATCTTCTGTTGAATCTGACAATTAATCTTAATGGTTGTACAGTCGTCTCAAATAAAACTGTGAAGGACCTTGGCGTTACTCTGGACCCTGATCTCTCTTTTATCAAGACCATTTCAAGGACAGCTTTTTTCCATCTACGTAACATTACAAAAATCAGAAACTTTCTGTCCAAAAAATGATGCAGAAAAATTTATCCATGCTTTTGTCACTTCTAGGTTAGACTACTGCAATGCTCTACTTTCCGGCTACCCGGATAAAGCACTAAATAAACTTCAGTTAGTGCTAAATACGGCTGCTAGAATCCTGACTAGAACCAAAAAATTTGATCATATTACTCCAGTGCTAGCCTCCCTACACTGGCTTCCTGTCAAAGCAAGGGCTGATTTCAAGGTTTTACTGCTAACCTACAATGCATTACATGGGCTTGCTCCTACCTATCTCTCTGATTTGGTCCCTCCGTACATACCTACACGTACGCTACGGTCACAAGACGCAGGCCTCCTAATTGTCCCTAGAATTTCTAAGCAAACAGCTGGAGGCAGGGCTTTCTCCTATAGAGCTCCATTTTTATGGAACGGTCTGCCTACCCATGTCAGAGACGCAAACTCGGTCTCAACCTTTAATTCTTTACTGAAGACTCATCTCTTCAGTGGGTCATATGATTGAGTGTAGTCTGGCCCAGGAGTGGGAAGGTGAACGGAAAGGCTCTGGAGCAACGAACCGCCCTTGCTGTCTCTGCCTAGCCGGTTCCCCTCTTTCCACTGGGATTCTCTGCCTCTAACCCTATTACAGGGGCTGAGTCACTGGCTTACTGGGGCTCTCTCATGCCGTCCCTGGAAGGGGTGCGTCACCTGAGTGGGTTGATTCACTGATGTGGTCATCCTGTCTGGGTTGGCGCCCCCCCTTGGGTTGTGCCATGGCGGAGATCTTTGTGGGCTATACTCAGCCTTGTCTCAGGATGGTAAGTTGGTGGTTGAAGATATCCCTCTAGTGGTGTGGGGGCTGTGCTTTGGCAAAGTGGGTGGAGTTATATCATGCCTGTTTGGCCCTGTCCGGGGGTGTCCTCGGATGGGGCCACAGTGTCTCCTGACCCCTCCTGTCTCAGCCTCCAGTATTTATGCTGCAGTAGTTTATGTGTCGGGGGGCTAGAGTCAGTTTGTTATATCTGGAGTACGTCTCCTGTCCTATTCGGTGTCCTGTGTGAATCTAAGTGTGCGTTCTCTAATTCTATCCTTCTCTCTTTCTTTCTCTCTCTCGGAGGACCTGAGCCCTAGGACCATGCCCCAGGACTACCTGACATGATGACTCCTTGCTGTCCCCAGTCCACCTGGCCGTGCTGCTGCTCCAGTTTCAACTGTTCTGCCTTATTATTATTGGACCATGTTGGTCATTTATGAACATTTGAACATCTTGGCCATGTTCTGTTATAATCTCCACCCGGCACAGCCAGAAGAGGACTGGCCACCCCACATATGCTCTCTCTAATTCTCTCTTTCTTTCTCTCTCTCGGAGGACCTGAGCCCTAGGACCATGCCCCAGGACTACCTGACATGATGACTCCTTGCTGTCCCCAGTCCACCTGACCGTGCTGCTGCTCCAGTTTCAACTCTTCTGCCTTATTATTATTCGACCATGCTGGTCATTTATGAACATTTGAACATCTTGGCCATGTTCTGTTATAATCTCCACCCGGCACAGGTAGAAGAGGACTGGCCACCCCACATTGTAACAATACAGAGGCGGATGCAAGATGCAAGCAACGATGGTTTAATGAATACAGGTTACAGCAGCAACAGGACAGACAGACTGTACTCAGACGGAATCCGACCCAGGGACTAGGGCGCATCCTCCTATGTGAGCGTGCTGAGAAACCCAGGGGAGAGTGTCCGGATGGGTAGGAAGGAGCACAGCAGATAATCCACACAAGGGCGGCGAGAGATGAGCACGGACACACGACACAACCTCAGGGAAGTAACAACGATCTGACAACAAGAAACACTGGTTACAGAACATATAAAGGGAAGATAAGTGATTCCAGCTGGCGCAGACAATCAGGCCGAGATTGGGAACCACGCCCACACAAACACGGGAGAGAGAGAGAGAGAGAGAGAGAGAGAAAAGGAAAAGGAGGCAGTGGATTCATGAACCGTGACACACATAGCCTGGTTCCTCTCTAGGTTTCTTCCTAGGTTTTGGCCTTTCTAGGGAGTTTTTCCTAGCCACCGTGCTTCTACACCTGCATTGCTTCCTGTTTGGGGTTTTAGGCTGGGTTTCTGTACAGCACTTTGAGATATCAGCTGATGTACGAAGGGCTATATAAATCCATTTGATTTGATTTGATTTGAGAGAAGGGGTGGAGAGGAGAGATACAGAATGAGGAAGTGATCCTTCCTCCTCGTTTCCTTTCCTTGATCTGCTAAAGCAGGTGGCATAGTTGACAACTGACATAATGCTCAGACCTATCAGATCATTACAGAGACAAGAAGACTGTTAGTGAATCAGATACAGAAATTGAGGAGAGGATGGAAGAGAATTGGAATTGGACTAAAGGTATATTTGAAGAGTTTATTTCCAAAATGCTATTTACACAAATGTTTCCCTTTTGTGTTTTTACATCAGAAATGAATGCTTATGGGTAGCTTTATGAGTTTGTAAAATATGACTATTTTCCAGATTTTAAATGAATAGGTTTCAGATGTGTATTAAAATGGGTTTTGTTGAAAAATGCTATATATCCATTGTTTAGCTGGAATGGAATGTTTGTATCCTGTGTATTTAACATAAACATTCAACCCATCATAAATCTAGCCTCATGCTATAGTGTTTGGTTAGACTTAGGCCTCGTCCCAGATGGCACCCTATTATCTATATAGTGCACTACTTTTGACCAGAGCCCAGATCTCATATTACTGTTTCGTTAAATGTTTAAATACAATATATATATATATATATATATATAAAAAAGTATGTGGACACCTTTTCAAATTACTGCATTCGGCTATTTCAGCCACACCCGTTGCTGTAAAATCGAACACACAGCCATGCAATCTCCATAGACAAACATTGGCAGTAGAATGGCCCATACTGAAGCGCTCAGTGACTTTCAATGTGGCACCGTCATAGGATGCCACCTTTTTAACAAGTCAGTTTGTTAAATTTCTGCTCTGCTAAAGCTGCCCCGGTCAACTGTAAGTGCTGTTATTGTGAAGCGGAAACATCTAGGAGCACCAACGGCTCAGCCGCGAAGTGGTAGGCCACTCAAGCTCACCGAACGGGACCGCTGAGTGCTGAAGCACATAGCGCATAAAAATAATCTGTCCTCGGTGGCAACACTCACTGCCAAGTTCCAAACTGCCTCTGGACGCAATGTCAGCACAAGAACTGTTAATCGGGAGCTTCATAAAATGGGTTTCCATTGCCGTGTAGCCACACACAGGCCTTAGATCACCATGCGCAATGCTTAGCGTCGGCTGGAGTGTTGTAGAGCTCGCCGCCATTGGACTCTTGAGCAGTGGAAACACGTTCTCTGGAGTGATGAATCACGCTTCACCATCGAGCAGTCCGACGGACGCATCTTGGTTTGGCGGATGCCAGTAGAATGCTACCTGCCCAAATGCATAGAGCCAACTGTAAAGCTTGGTGGAGGAAGAATAATGGTCTGGGCTGTTCTTCATGGTTCAGGCTAGGCACATTAGTTCCAGTGAAGGAGCATACAAAGACATTCTAGAAGATTCTGTGCTTTCAAGTTTGTGACGACCATAGGCCCTTTTCTGTTTGTTGTAGGGCTCTACCTGGCTGTGGCATCTGTTGGAGGCCTCTACCTGGCTGTGACATCTGTTGGAGGTCTCTACCTGGCTGTGACATCTGTTGGAGGCCTCTACCTGGCTGTGACATCTGTTGGAGGCCTCTACCTGGCTGTGACATATGTTGTAGGCCTCTACCTGGCTGTGACATCTGTTGGAGGCCTCTACCTGGCTGTGACATCTGTTGGAGGCCTCTACCTGGCTCTACCTGGCTGTGACATCTGTTGTAGGCCTCTACCTGGCTGTGACATCTGTTGTAGGCCTCTACCTGGCTGTGACATCTGTTGTAGGCCTCTACCTGGCTGTGACATATGTTGGAGGCCTCTACCTGGCTCTACCTGGCTGTGACATCTGTTGTAGGCCTCTACCTGGCTGTGACATATGTTGTAGGCCTCTACCTGGCTGTGACATCTGTTGGAGGCCTCTACCTGGCTCTACCTGGCTGTGACATCTGTTGTAGGCCTCTACCTGGCTGTGACATCTGTTGTAGGCCTCTACCTGGCTGTGACATCTGACATCTGTTGTAGGCCTCTACCTGGCTGTGACTGGCTCTACCTGGCTGTGACATCTGTTGTAGGCCTCTACCTGGCTGTGACACCTGGCTGACATTGTTAGGCCTCTACCTGGCTGTGACTGTTGAGGCCTCTACCTATGACATCTGTTGTAGGCCTCTACCTGGCTGTGACATCTGTTGTAGGCCTCTACCTGGCTGTGACATCTGTTGTAGGCCTCTACCTGGCTGTGACATACCTGGCTGTGACATCTGTTGTAGGCCTCTACATCTGTGACATGGCTGTGACATCTGTTAGGCCTCTACCTGGCTGTGACATCTGTTGTAGGCCTCTACCTGGCTGTGACATCTGTTGTAGGCCTCTGACCTGGCCTCTACCTGGCTGTGACATCTGTTGTAGGCCTCTACCTGGCTGTGACATCTGTTGTAGGCCTCACCTGGCTGTGACATCTGTTGAGGCCTCATGGCTGTGACATCTGTTAGGCCTCCACCTGGCTGTGACATCTAGGCCTCTACCTGGCTGTGACATCTGTTGTAGGCCTCTACCTGGCTGTGACATATGTTGGAGGCCTCTACCTGGCTCTACTTGGCTGTGACATATGTTGGAGGCCTCTACCTGGCTGTGACATCTGTTGTAGGCCTCTACCTGGCTGTGACATCTGTTGTAGGCCTCTACCTGGCTGTGACATCTGTTGTAGGCCTCTACCTGGCTGTGACATCTGTTGGAGGCCTCTACCTGGCTCTACTTGGCTGTGACATCTGTTGGAAGCCTCTACCTGGCTCTACTTGGCTGTGACATCTGTTGGAAGCCTCTACCTGGCTCTACTTGGCTGTGACATCTGTTGGAGGCCTCTACCTGGCTCTACTTGGCTGTGACATCTGTTGGAGGCCTCTACCTGGCTCTACCTGGCTGTGACATCTGTTGTAGGTCTCAATCTGGCTGTGACATCTGTTGTAGGCCTCTACCTGGCTGTGACATCTGTTGTAGGCCTCTACCTGGCTGTGACATCTGTTGTAGGCCTCTACCTGGCTGTGACATCTGTTGTAGGCCTCTACCTGGCTGTGACATCTGTTGTAGGCCTCTACCTGGCTGTGACATCTGTTGTAGGCCTCTACCTGGCTGTGACATCTGTTGTAGGCCTCCACCTGGCTGTGACATCTGTTGTAGGCCTCTACCTGGCTGTGACATATGTTGTAGGCCTCTACCTGGCTGTGACATCTGTTGTAGGCCTCCACCTGGCTGTGACATCTGTTGTAGGCCTCTACCTGGCTGTGACATATGTTGGAGGCCTCTACCTGGCTCTACTTGGCTGTGACATATGTTGGAGGCCTCTACCTGGCTGTGACATCTGTTGTAGGCCTCTACCTGGCTGTGACATCTGTTGTAGGCCTCTACCTGGCTGTGACATCTGTTGTAGGCCTCTACCTGGCTGTGACATCTGTTGGAGGCCTCTACCTGGCTCTACTTGGCTGTGACATCTGTTGGAAGCCTCTACCTGGCTCTACTTGGCTGTGACATCTGTTGGAAGCCTCTACCTGGCTCTACTTGGCTGTGACATCTGTTGGAGGCCTCTACCTGGCTCTACTTGGCTGTGACATCTGTTGGAGGCCTCTACCTGGCTCTACCTGGCTGTGACATCTGTTGTAGGTCTCAATCTGGCTGTGACATCTGTTGGAGGCTTCTACCTGGCTGTGACATCTGTTGGAGCCCTGTACCTGGCTGTGTTAAAGACTCGTACTACTCCATCCCTTCCCCTCATCTCTGACTGTGACCGCATGTGAAGATGTCCCTTTGTACACAGCCTGATACCATAATACACTTTAATCCCTCCCCTCTCTGACTCTGTCCCTCCAGCCCCTCCCTCCCTCCCTCCCTCCTCCCTCCCTCCCTCCCTCCCTCCCTCCCTCCCCCTCCCTCCTCCCTCCCTCCAAGACATAAGAACATCACAGGAGCAGTGACTAACAGCATGTCACCATAACCCATTGGGCTTTATTGATGTCTACATCATCCACAGTGATTACTGTAATACAGTGTCACACAAGGTGGTTTACCTACAATACGTGTTCACTACAGTACAACAGCAGCACCTTGTGGTAGAGGGGTGTCCCTGCAGTAAGACTGAGACCATGGGGTTATTAATCTCGGAAATACAGTATTTCAATTACGCGTAATTCCACAAATTAGATGTTACCTAGTCTGTCCACACAAGATTCTCATGAGGTGAATCTCAAATGAAAATCAAATCATACGTTTTTTCTTGAAATGTATATTTTATAAGGGTTTTATATATGTTTGGTATAGTGAAGAGGACACAGAAAAGGAGGGAGAGTTTGTGAGTCAGAAGACCATGGGTCAGAATCGAACCCATGCCAACTAGGAAGCACTAGGAAGTACTTGCGTGTTGGGTTTCGAGGCACTAACCGCTAGGACAGCAAAACTATGTTATTGCGTCCTCTCTCCTCGCCTCCATCTCGGCATCTGTTGGAAGGCAACGATGAAGATAGCAGGGCTCTTTCAGTAAGCAATTTATTGACACTACAACATGTCATAGATCGGAGACCTAATAGGAGGATTTAACCAGATAGATCCATGTCTTCCAGAACATTTGCCTGAATCAGTGTGGACCAGGTGGTCCTTGACACAGAATCACTTGGAATTTCACTTGGAATGTCTACTAATGCCTCTTAACCTGGGACTCTGTTCTTTAACTTGAGATCTATGTAACTCATCTCTATTCTTTTGAACTGGGCATGACCTGATCTGACCACAGAGTATGTATTGCTAGCAGCATAGGCATATCTAACTAACTGGAAAGGTTCCCTGCCTTCTATTCCATCCAAACCAATAGATTACCATGGTGGCCAGCGATGAATTGGATATGACGTGCATGCCATGGACACAATACCACCAGAAAAGATGGAGAAATCAGATACTCTATGGTGTGTCTGAAATGGCACCCTATATCCCATTTAAGAGAAAGGGGGATACCTAGTCAGTTGTATAAATGAATGCATTCAACTGAAATGTGTCTTCCGCATTTAACCCAGCCCCTCTGAATAGTGCATTACTCATCTCTGAATCTCGACTGATCATGTATCGTGTTCATAGCTCCTGTGTCATCAGTGTTGTCCTATACTATTTGATCCTATCTCCAGGGTGGTATCATGAAGGGACTTTAAACATACGCCTATGCATCAGTGGTCTTATTTAGCCTGTTATTCACAATGCCTTAATCATCACTTGATGAGGGCACCACCTGGCTAGTGATGTATTATTGCTTGTAGCTACATTATGAAAAACTGCAATCATGGTTGGGGTCAAATCCCATTTTAATTCCAGTCAATTCAGAAAGGAAACCAAATCCCAATTCCACATTTTCCTCATTGAAAATGGAAAAGTATTGAAGAGAATTGGAATTGGGTTTACTTTCTGGAATTGAAATGGTATTGACCCAAACCCTGACTGGAATTCATCTGATGCTGAGACAATAGGTGGTGGCATATGATAACCTGGGTAGCATAATGGTCGCTGGTTGGAATCCCAGAGCCGACTAGGTGACAATCTGCCAATGTGCTCTTGAGCAAGGTATTTAACCCTAATTGCTCCTGTAGGTCGCTCTGGATCAGAGCTTCTGCTAACTTACTAAAATGTGATACACCCTAAAACCTTGCGATGTTGTGTAATATACAGAAGGTTCTCCCAGATTCAGAGGCCTAATGTCATGACTCATGATGTGTTCAGTGTTCTATGCCAGAAGCGGAAAAGAACAGCCAACATACCAATCTCATTACGACAATTAAGAGCCGCGGGGATTAGGGACCGTGGACCCGGCGTTGTCTAGGTTACCGAGGTAGCCCTATTCCTGGCGCCATGACGCTGTCCGCGGTGCTGAAGGCATGAGCTAAGGGCCGATGTTTCTGCTGTATTGCAGCTATATAACGGCCTACGATTCCAACGTTGCACCTGGTCAGTTATCGTAATTTAGTTGGTTAGGTTCCAACTTCCCAGTCACCTCGACGCACCTTCTGGTCCCGAAACCGTACATTGCCTTGCTTTCTGTGAGGGGAACACGGTTACCGTATAAATGTCTATTTCGCCACTGACACGCGATCCTATTCCACTGATTAAATGCCCCACTGTTTTTATCAAGTTCTGTTCTAGGAAGAAAACATGTGGCTTGTAGGGGAATGTATGACTGTTAGACAAGACACGTGACCTAATCTCACCTATGCCACTGGTTTTACATAAGTGTTTTTCCTTTCTTTATTAGGACAAGCACAGACATGAGCCTATATAAAAAGAGCACTATTAGATTATAAAGCCCCTCTTTTAGATGGCTAGGTAGCCTACTCTCTTGACCTGACCTGTACCATTTCCTTCTGTGTGTTATGGGTTCCACTTTATGAACCCCAGGAGGACCACCAGAGGGCTGTACTACAAAGTAGGAGCAATAATTTAGCCAGCTAACCTGCCTGAATATTTTAAGATAAGCTTTAGAATAGGTATGGTCTAACTGAATCAACAACCAGAAACACATATCTAAGTTTAGCTTTCTTTTTTTCTTTTTTTGTAACAGTATTTTTATTGGAATTTCACAATTTTCACCCATATTAAGAGATACAACAACAGAGACAAAGCAACAACAAAAAAAACACAGCACTCACTTACACATATCTACGCATATATATATATATACACACATATACATATACACATACCCACATGCATATACACATATATATGCATACACACATACATACATACCACACACACTCATACATACGTACACCATTTTCCTCTTCCCGCTCGGTGCTTCTCTCACCCCATCCCCATCATTGCGTCTCTCAATACATACATTTTAAACAAACTTACAAACAGAAATTAAACTAAAAAGCTCAGTTTAAACCAAGAAGTTAGGTTCCACACATGGAACATACAGTGTAGTTCTGAAATACATAGATCCCCGCCATTCTAAGAGAATCCTTGCAGCATAATAGCTGATACCTCGGGTTCTAGGTAATTTAGGTAGGGTTCCCATACTTTGTAGAACTGGTCTGTTTTAGAATGCAATGTACATGTCAGATATTCCAGAGGCACCCATTCAAATAGTATCTTATGCCAATCTTTAATAGAAGGAACCTTATCACTAATCCACTGTAAAAGGATGTTTTTCCTCGCTGCGAAGGTAAGGATGTTGTAAAGCCTCCCTTTACCCACAGAAGTAACATGCCTACTAGGGAGACCTAACAGTAAAGAAACTGGGTCCAATTCTAGATCAACCCCTAGGATCTTTTCAATTTCTTGCAGAACACCAGACCAGTATCTATGTATTTTGGTACGTGACCATAAACAATGTGTTAGGGTGCTTGTATCAGTTTTGCATTTAAGACACTGAGGGGAAAAGGAAGTGGGACTAAAAGCATGTCTGCGATTTGGGGATATATGCAATCTGTGTATTATTCTTAATTGGATTGCTCTAGTACGATTACATATAGATATTGTTTTTGCATATCTCCAAATGTCCTCCCACATCTCTTCGTCAATAGTAACAGACAATTTTTTCTCCCACACTTGTTTCACCCTCTGTGTGTTGACAGCAGAAAATGACCTTAAAGTATCATAAAACAGACTTACAGATATTTTCCTTTGTGGGAAAAAAAGCATTCTTTCAATGACAGACACATCAGGGTTACCAATTAAGGTGGTGCACTTCAGAATATAATGTCTTATTTGTAGGAAGCGGAAAAAGTCCTGCTTTGGGAGTCGATATTTCTCGACCATCTGCTCAAATGACAATAAAATCTTTTCAGCAAATAAGTCATTTAAGTTTAGCTTTCTTAATGAACCAGAATTTTCAGCATTTTTCATATAGCATGCACAACACTGAGGATGGAAACTTTGTACTTATAGTGTGTATACTTTTCAAGTTACAGTATTTCCTTTATAACATTTGTAATGGCATCACAATATAACATTAGTGTACTTTTAGGTCACCTCTGCCCATGTTCTATGTTAGAAATATTGTTCCAATAGTTTCATTTGAAAGTTTTAGATTTTCGGCGGGAAAAATCTTCTTAAGACAAAGGCACATTGAAGAGGGAGATGCTGAATGTTCGGTCCTTGATTTACTATTAACCCCCACCAGTTCCTTCTTCCCCCCCATCTGCAGGTGAGAGGGAGTCTTGTTGAAGTTATTTATTGCAAAGCTGATCTGACCTATTTGGATCCTCACAGGACAGTCATGACACTGATAAAGCTTAGCCCTCTCCAATGTCAGCCAGTTGTCCTAATCTATTTACAATCACATTGACGCAGCCGGACACAGACAGAGCTAACTCAGAGGGATTTGAGGTAGAGCTCCATGGGAACAGGCTTGGGAGGTTATAAAAGGCAGACAGGAGAGACTAGAGGGATCAAGGCTGAACTAGGACATTACTTACTGTGTGGACTGTAGACTGGATGTTTACCTGATTTGAGGCTTCCAGAAGAGGCAGTCAGTGTTGAGTTTCCAGGCCCAGAAACAGCTCTCGAAGTTGGCCGGTGGACCTAGCCTTCAGTATCTGGATGAATGCCTGACTGAGCTCCAGCTGAGAGAGAGAGACCCAGGCAGAGACTGTTGAACGCCAGCTCCAGAAGCAGCTCTCGGAGTGGGCAAGTGGATTTAGCCTCCTCCAGTCCCCGGATGTTTGCCTGAGCTCCACTGGACCAAAGATAGTCCCAGCCCCAGAAGCAGCTCTTTGTGGGGCAAGAGGACTTAACCATCAGCTCCAGAAGTATCTGAGCTCCAGTCTCTACCAGACCACCAGAGAAATCCATGGAGCCCATTGCCCAGACCATGGTGGCCCAGGCTGCAGACCCTGACTCCCTCCCCAGGAGGGCCATGAAGGTAGCCCCCAGAGGGGCCTCCACACAGTTTGTAGGCACATCCATCATCATCCTCTCCTCCTTTGCTGTGTCCACTGTGGCTATGAACATGGGGAAGAAGATAGTGGATTCCAGGCAGAAGGGCAATGAAGGCTAACGGACAATGAATAGGCTAGCTAACGCCTTAGATACGTAGCTGAACACTTGTGCTAACTTGTTATTGTGTGTATTTTGGTCATACCTATAGACACCTGTGTAGACACCAGACTAGTGTCTGCTGAATAAAGCCCAGAAGAAAACTTGGTTGAGATGCAGGGAATTTCAATTTACCCGAGTCACACTCAACTCCCGGGGGGAAAACAGAAGATGGAATTCCTGAAGATTATAAGACTCATGATGTAAACCCGGTTGCCATGTCAACAACAGAGGATGCCCAAGACTGTATGAGTTGAGTTCAGAGATTCAGAGGCAGACAATTACCAGCGGACACTTGATGCAATGCCAAACTCGCTATCTTTTTAGTTAACAAGACAATAGTCAGACTTGTGTACCTAATCTATTGCGTATAAAAGTAATTTACACAACGGTCACTTTATTTACTCTATGCAAATATCACTGGTATTTTCTCAGGGAAACTCAGTATAGTATATCTTGTATTAATATGCATTTTTCATGATAACTGTAGGCCTAGGTATTACTTGTCTTAAGTCTGTCACTGAGTATGAAGCATTAGAATAATAGTAGGCAGTCATAATATGAGCTGTATTTAAGCTTAAACAATGTATTACCTTTATGACTTCCTGGACACTTCCTAATTATTCAAGTAAAAGGTGATTTCCAGTGCCTATGGAACGTTGTGGTGTGTGACTCCTATAAAGGCAACAGCAAGATTGTTCGGGAGAGGATTTACTTGAAAGATATCTTGAAGTATGTTTTTCACCACATGAGGGCAGTATGAGAATATGAAAGTTGAGCATTACCTACCAACCGCAGTATTCAAACAATAAATAATTTAATTAAAATAATAAAAACATACCTGAAGTAAACACTATTTCCTTTCCTGAACACTATGAAAGAAATAGACAATTATTTAGAAACAATATATATTTATTGTTCATTTCACATTAAAGTATTATTCAAATGACAACAAAGCTCATGAAGTTGTGCTTGAATCCTTTTCAATTGATCATTCAATCAGTGGTTTTCACAGCAAACAGTCTATAAAATGTCACTTTTTTTAAAGTTAATATTCTGTTAACTCCAAATAACGCCAAATAATACATTGGAGAGAAAAACCCACAGAAAAGCCCACCTCCTGAGGAGCTGGCAAGTAGGCTGTCTACTCGCTAGAATATTTTAATGACCTGTATACAACCACACCGTTCTGCTGTTGGGGTACAACCACACCGTTCTGCTGTTGGGGTACAACCACACCGTTCTGCTGTTGGGGTACACCCACACCATTCCAACACAGAAAAGCTGCTTTATAACACACTTGATACCCATTTTTGGAAAGAACACTATTTCAGTAATATTGTAATTAAGTATAGATCACATTTCATATACATCTGGAAACAGTGGACAGAGACTTTAAACAGAATGTGTGTGTGTTGTGCACCATGTCTCAGTGTGTGTGTGTTGTGCACCATGTCTCAGTGTGTGTGTGTTGTGCACCATGTCTCAGTGTGTGTGTGTGTTGTGCACCATGTCTCAGTGGGTGTGTGTATTCCTCTCCTTGTCTGGGTGGGTGTGTGTATTCCTCTCCTTGTCTGGGTGGGTGTGTGTATTCCTCTCCTTGTCTGGGTGGGTGTGTGTATTCCTCTCCTTGTCTCGGTGGGTGTGTGTATTCCTCTCCTTGTCTCGGTGGGTGTGTGTATTCCTCTCCTTGTCTCGGTGGGTGTGTGTATTCCTCTCCTTGTCTCGGTGGGTGTGTGTATTCCTCTCCTTGTCTCGGTGGGTGTGTGTATTCCTCTCCTTGTCTCGGTGGGTGTGTGTATTCCTCTCCTTGTCTCGGTGGGTGTGTGTATTCCTCTCCTTGTCTCGGTGGGTGTGTGTATTCCTCTCCTTGTCTCGGTGGGTGTGTGTATTCCTCTCCTTGTCTCGGTGGGTGTGTGTATTCATCTCCTTGTCTCGGTGGGTGTGTGTATTCCTCTCCTTGTCTCGGTGGGTGTGTGTATTCCTCTCCTTGTCTCAGTGGGTGTGTGTATTCCTCTCCTTGTCTCAGTGGGTGTGTGTATTCCTCTCCTTGTCTCAGTGGGTGTGTGTATTCATCTCCTTGTCTCGGTGGGTGTGTGTATTCCTCTCCTTGTCTCAGAGTGTGGCCAGTCTCTGCAGTCTCCTCTCTGTGAAGAAGCGGTGTGTCTGGTGTGTGTTGCCCTGCTGGGCGGAGGTCTTGGAGCCTGTCTTGAAGTAGGAGAGCATGGAGGTGTTGTTCTGACGGGCTGCGGCCTTCTCACCATCCTCCTCATCATCATCCCTGATTACACACAAATACTTATGTGAACTTGTTCTACTGAATGTAGACAAACACAGCTTTCACATTACGCCTCTTCCCTTTTCACAAAGCTGAAACACTTGTATAGTAGTAAAATACATTAGTAGAATATAGGGTAAACACTGAGCACTTTTCACCATCTACCACTCCCTTCCCTGGCCCATCTCTAAGCCCTTCTTCACCTGTACCCCCTCTCTCAACACAGACCCTCATCCCACCCCAGTCCCCCTAGCCCATCTCTAAGCCCTTCTTCACCTGTCAACACAGACCCTCATCCCACCCCAGAGCCCATCTCTAAACACTGTACCCCCCCACAGACCCTCATCCCACCCCAGCCCCCTAGCCCATCTCTAACACAGACCCACAGACCCTCATCCCACCCCAGTCCCCCTAGCCCATCTCTAAGCCCTTCTTCACCTGTACCCCCTCTCTCAACACAGACCCTCATCCCACCCCAGTCCCCCTAGCCCATCTCTAAGCCCTTCTTCACCTGTACCCCCTTCAACTTCATCCCACCCCAGCCCCCTGCCCATCTCTAAGCCCTTCTTCCCTGTACCCCTCTCTCAACACAGACCCTCACCCCACCCCAGTCCCCCTAGCCCATCTCTAAGCCCTTCTTCACCTGTACCCCCTCTCTCAACACAGACCCTCACCCCACCCCAGTCCCCCTAGCCCATCTCTCCTCACCAGTGTACAGTGACAGCCTTGCTGTCCAGCAGGGTCTGTGTGGTGCTCCAGCTGAACCTGACAAACTGAGGGTAGCCAAACACCGGGTCAAGCTCCTTCAACAGCCACGCCTTCGTCTTCGGGTCTGGAGGACACAACAAGAAAAAGGTCCATTCTACTTTATTTTAAACAAATGATACAATTACAGCACTAAAACACGACTGTATTTCTACAAACTTCTATTTAACACAAAAGATGGGCCTCCATCCTTTACCAGCCATGACTTTTAAAATTGCAGAATAATACAACATTTAAACGATGGTCTCTGCACTTCTAGTGTTAAAACACATTCTATTATTAAAGGACAAAAAGAAAGCATCAAATTTGACTAAATTGGGATTCAATACAAGATGCTGAACTTCATATATCGTTCCAGTGTTGCCAAGCCATTAAAAAGTGTGTGTGATGGGTGAAGATTCCCTAACACGCATCCCTACTGACCGTTGGGATAGCCAGAGCCGTAGTCTGCATCCACCTCTCCTAGGTCTTCTGGAAAGTTCCAGTCTTTTACTGAATGGTCCCTGGCCACCTGAGGGAGCAGCAGAGATCATTTAGGGCAGTGATCCTCCTTCTTAGCCTGGTCCCAGGTCTGTTTGTGCGCCTGTCAACTTAATCGCTGTCAGGGTTTGACAAGAAGTTGGCATGATAGCACAAACAAACTGGCACTCAGGCCTCACCTCAAATCCTGCTCCTGAAGAGGACTGCTCATCTGGGACAAAACCCTTCACTCCAGTAACTTTCAGGTCCCTGGTCCCGAGGTACAGGAGACAAAGAGAGGAAACTATTAAAAACAAAGGAAGAGTTTGGCATTAGCGTGACATCTAACCTTGGCACAGATACTGGCAGCACTGACTATGGGGAAGAGGGAGTCAGCTTTGGGTCGTACGGTCACTTCCACCCCGGGGAACCGCTGGGACAGCTTCTCCTGGTACTTCTCTGCAGGACCCACCGTGTCCACAAACACCTGTCACACACAGGGAGGGAGGACAAGGGACAGGGTAGTAATAAATGATTGGTCAAATGAATCAAACGACATTTCATTTGTCACGTGCTTCATAAACAACAGTGAAACGCTTAGTTACGGGTCCTTTTCCAACCATGCAGTTAAAGATACAAAATAAAATAACAAAAACAGAAATAGTGACAGAAGGAATAAATACACAGTAAATAACGAGTAAAAAGAACATGTCTATATAGCTGGAAGGGTAGTGACTACGGTAGAGAGAAAGGGAGAACGCGAGGGAGGGAGACATAAAAAGGAATATAGAGAGACAAAGCCAGAGAAAAGAGGAGGGCAGAAAGAACATCTAGAGGGTTTGTTATGTTGTATGAAGGATATCGGTGTGTTTGTATGGATGGTTTGAAATAACCAAGATGCTTTGTACCGTACCTCTTTGAGCTGCACTCCACTGTCCAGGGCGAACTGTACCAGGCCAATGGCTGCGTCATGAGAGAGAGCATTCAGGTTGTATTTTGACCTGTGGATGAACAGAACGGTTATAATCATCTGTGTGTGTGTTCGGTTGTTCGCTCTGTGTCTCTTTCTCTGTGTGTGTGTGTAGTACAGTATGTGTGTAAATACCTCTGCAGCATGCTGGTAGAGATAGTGTTGGGTGAGAGAATCTGAAGAGCCCAGCCTACAAAGCTCTTGGCCTCGTCCAGGTTGCGGAATAGATCCTCTCTCTGGGCCTCAGTCAATGTCTTCGAGTCTAGAAGAGGAGACACAGTAACTCATCATTGTACAACAAACAGATGCATGAATCAACTTTGTTGATCCTCAAAAGGTTTGTCACTAGAGACACAGACATGTACAATACAGTCACACAGGCATCCTTCACGACACATATATGAAATCATTATTTGACAGATTCCTCTTGAAGGTTATTGCATATCTTTCAAATCAAAAAAATAATAATCATGAACTTACCTGCCACTTTTAAGTCCTTCAGAGCTTCCTTTTTGGCGACGGGACAGAAACATATTCCGTAGACCATGGGTCCTGGTAGGGCGAACGCACCATATTAGCAAGCAACATCAAAGGATGACCAAGCAACTAGATAACAGACATTCAGTGACCTACTAAGTGATCCATGACGTTTGAATAGGAGCCAATCCATTTGTTTAATGGCATCTGCTAAATGACCAAAATGTAAACGTAAAAATAGATGAGTTAACATGGACTAGTGATCCATGACATTTGAAAAGGAGGCCCACTCACCCAGTACAGGCCCCCTGCCGGCTTCATCGATACCCAAACAGCAGTCTTCTGTCTTGCAGACGGCAGGTATTGCTGAAGCCAGGCGACAGCTCACCGAGTTGTCTGCTTCAAACTCACCGAGATCCATGGTGACCTTCCACTGTCTGTTTCTGTAAGTCTGGAATCAACTGTAAACAACAAGATCTGTAAACAACTGTACAGAGAAAGTACACTGTAAACAACAAGTGATCTGTAAACAACTGTACAGAGAAAGTACACTGTAAACAACAAGTGATCTGTAAACAACTGTACAGAGAAAGTACACAGTAAACAACAAGTGATCTGTAGACAACTGTACAGAGAAAGTACACTGTAAACAACAAGTGATCTGTAGACAACTGTACAGAGAAAGTACTGTAAACAACAAGTGATCTGTAAACAACTGTACAGAGAAAGTACACAGTAAACAACAAGTGATCTGTAAACAACTGTACAGAGAAAGTACACTGTAAACAACAAGTGATCTGTAGACAACTGTACAGAGAAAGTACACTGTAAACAACAAGTGATCTGTAAACAACTGTAAAAGATAAGTAGCCTAAACAACTGTAACTAACATTTCAAGGGTCTTGGTGAGTAGCTATGTTGACATTTTGAAACGTGAAATAGCAATCAAATTGTAAACAAGCAATTACAAGATATAGCCAGTTAGAAATAACAGTAGAATAGTGATGGGTGGGTTGACTCATAATCCGCCGTCCCCACGGTTACATCCGCAGGGAGGTGCAGGTTTAGGGTCATTAAATAGTGTGTGGATAAAGGGAGCATGGGTGGACACAGCTGTCTATTTCCTTACAACTGCTAAAACTGCTATCATTTGGAAATGTTGCATAGAAAATAGTTCCTGTTTTTTTTGTTTGTTATAAAATTCTCTCCCTGGTCCCTAAACGTCTTTCCTCTGTGAAAGAAGGAAAAATGACAAAAGAAAACTGATGTCAACTAGATTGAAGCATTCATCCTATCTATATGATTCTGGTGACACTGGTGAGCAAAGGTTTACTTCTAGGGAAACATAATGACAGAAGAGAAGCTGCATGTATCTAATTATAGACAAGTTGACTAACAAATAGCCCACCAAAATGTCAGAAATTATAAGCACAAACATAGGCATAAAAAAATATCTTGCACCCCCTGACAACAACAAATAATTCTGCTGTCTCTGACTGTAGCCTAGACTAGCGGGTTAGGGTCGGATGTGGGCCTCAGATTTCCACTTTATCACATATAGTCAAGCGGTTGTGGATGGCTTATTAGTAATTCTGGGCTGGTGTGGGTGAACAAACAGCTGACCTGTGAACCATTCACAGTAGAACTAACACGTGGATGTGTCGGTAGTAGTGCAAATCCCATGCATGCACGTGGATGTGTCGGTAGTAGTGCAAATCCCATGCATGCACGTGGATGTGTCGGTAGTAGTGCAAATCCCATGCATGCACGTGCATGTGTCGGTAGTAGTGCAAATCCCATGCATGCACGTGGATGTGTCGGTAGTAGTGCAAATCCCATGCATTCACGTGGACTTAAGCTAGTCTGTGGCAGTATTAGTGCAAATCCCATGCATGCACGGGGACTTAAGCTAGTCTGTGGCAGTAGTAGTGCAAATCCCATGCATGCACGGGACTTAAGCTAGTCTGTGGCAGTATTAGTGCAAATCCCATGCATGCACGGGGACTTAAGCTAGTCTGTGGCAGTATGCAAAGTATTTTGGAGGAATGACAACCGTGACCCAGCACTCTAACATCTTTACTTTGGTGAGTTACGGAAGTATATTTAAGCTAGTCACTAAAAGAAGTCAGGCTGATAGTGAGAGTGCAGCAGAACGACGGCCTGGGTCAGAGCAAGATCTCAAACTCTAGGCGGCATTCTGCCTTTCAGTCTTCAGCGGTTAGCTTCGCCCACGACTGGCCCATGTCAACTATACTCAACAAAAACATAAACGCAACATTTCAATTTTCCCATGTTTCATGAGCTGAAATGAAAGATCCCAGTAATGTTCCATACGCACAAAAAGCTTATTTCTCTGTTTACATTCCTGTTCGTGAGCATTTCTCCTTTGCCAAGATAATCCATCCAGCTGACAGGTGTGCAATACCAAGAAGCGGATTAAACAGCATGATCATTGCACAGGTGCACCTTGTCCTGGGGACAATAAAAGACCACTCTAAAAAGTGCAGTTTTGTCACACAACACAATGCCACAGATGTCTCAAGTTGAGGGAGTGTGTAATGGGCATGCTGACAGCAGCAATGTCCACCAGATCTGTTTAATTAACATTCAAGTTCATGTTCATTTCTCTACCATCCTCATTCCAGAGAATTTGGCAGTACATCCAACCGGCCTCACTACCGCAGACCACGTGTATGGCGTTGTGTGGGCGAGGGATTTTCTGATGTTAACGTTGTGAAAATAGTTCCCCATGGTGGGGTTATGGTACGGACAGGCATAAGATATGGACAACAAACACAATTGCATTTTATTGATGGCAATATGAACTGTACTTAAGTAAAGTCTTTGAAATTCTTGCATGTTGCGTTTATATTTTTTGTTCAGTATACAATCCCCACGCTGTGTTTTCACGTTTAGAAACGTCAATCAGCGCTTTGCATACAGCTTTCGAAATATATGGTCCTTATTAGGGTGTCCAATCAAAAACGCATAATTTCACCTCTAAGAAAACCAATGGTCCAAACCTCATGTCTCTATCATAATTCATTCAAAAGTTATTGCAGTTTTTACCCTTTAGGAGGGACAAAATTAGGGTGAATAATTCAATGGAGGCATGAGATAAAAAAGTGTCAAAGAATCTGGAAATCGCACTGCGTCAACTTGGCTGGATGCTGTGCGAGAATTAATACTAACTGACAGGCTCGCCGTTGACCTAGTCATCCTTCTTCTCAAATCCGGGGGCATAAAACAATACAGAGGTAAGCTAGATATCGTTTTTAAGACAACAAACCATAAATAAGTGACATTTCATCACCAAACCTCCTGGGTGGACAGACATCCTACCCTTATTTTTCATCAGCAATAAAGAATCTGTCAAATAAAAAAATATACACTTACTGTAGCAGTTTTGCACAGATCCATACAACTATAGGTGCCTCCATCCAAAGAAACTACACTCCCGGAGTTACGGTTACACACAGAGGTTCGGCAGCCTGCTAGATAGCGAATTAGCACAGGTGGTCGCCTCTGTCTTCCATAAATGTCCCATAAACAAGCGCTGTAACATGGAGATGTGGCCTTGTGGGAACATTCACCCTATAAAAAAGTTATCAATTCAACCTTTCGTTTTTTGAAAAGTATTTATCGCTGGTAAGAAAGAAAGTCCTTATGATTCCAAAACCGTACCTCAAGCGATGCATGTTAATGTTCAGACCAAACATCGTGGCTCTTACAACTACAATATGTAACTTTTTAGGCGACCAGACCAAACTTGTGAGTTAGAGATGTCACTCATTGAAAGTTAGAACAGATCTGTCGCTTACTAGACTATGTGCGCTATTTCTATGCTTCCCGTTCTTAAGTTTCGTTTATGCATCGCACTTTGGGTTTTGTACACCTGCTTCAAACAGTTGAAAATACATTATTTTTGGTTATGGAAAATATATTTCACAGCAGTTTAGAAGGTACATTGATTCTCTACACTATACTTGCTTGTGTGTCACAAACAAGCAATGCAAACCATTAATTTTAGCAACGATGAAATGGCTGAGCGGTAGTGCACCTTTTAAAGCATTATTATGTCACTTTTTGGGTGACCCAGATTCACATAGAAATATAAGTTATAGATCTGTCACTTTCATTAAAGCAAGTCAAATTAGCGGTAGACCTGTGTTATGTGCTCGATTTCTATGCTTCCCGTGCTTGAGTTTCGTTTTTTTACTTTCGGTTTTGTGCACCAGCTTCAAACACCTGGAAAAAACAATATTTTTGTTTATTAAATTGTTTATTAAATATATACTTCACCCCATACAGAAGACGCCTTCGTCAAATGACTTGTGTACTAGTAATGGAACTGAGAGTCGTGATCTAGGGCTAACTGTCTAGCTAAGCAGTTTGTTTAATGCATGTTAGAAACATTTTAGTTTCTTACTTGCGTTTAGTTGAATAATGTACGCCGTTTAGCAAGTGAAAAGGAAAGATAAGCACATAAAATTCCCACTCACCCCGTGTGTTGTCGATGTTCTTGTCTGGTGGTCAGTCAATTTTGGCGCGGAATCGCTGACGTGACCCTCATGCGGGGCTTTGTGGGATTTGTAGTCCCACCCACTGTATCCCTGGGTTGTAATGCCTATTCTTTTAGTGCAGTACCTCTACACTCGGAGGATGGCAGCAACAGTCTTCCACCTTACTGGTCTAACTCAAGGGCTTGCATGTTAATTAAGCATTTCCCTATTTGTGCATGTGACAAATAAAACCTGAAACTTGAACATGAGTGACAACAACAATGTCACTCTGTTGAACGAGATGCTGAGTGTGTGTTTGCACACGTCGGCCCCTGTGAACAACAAATATTTCACACACAAAACAAAATCCCATTGTAGCTACGTACACATGACCGAATCACTTAGGTTGGTATTCAAGCGAATGTTAACATGGTACAACAACAAAAATCACGGCCTTTCCTAAGTGGTCCCTTTCCCCCTCCTCCCCCGCCTCCCCCTCCCTCTTGATGGCCTCGCGGTTGGGATTACACAGTGACATCTAGATTTAATGTAGCCTAATTTACCTGCAGTCCAGATATGTTAGTGGTTATAACCATGTCACAGGATGTCATCTCTGAAAGAACACACTTCTTCTCAAGTCTCTTTTCATGTTTTCTCTCTTCTCACTCTGATAGTACAACATGTCAAACTATTAACCCTTTCCTCATTACACCAACCACCATGATGACTGATATCATTTATTAACCTACATTCATTTGTTGTTCCCACTTGGACGTTCCAATTTCATCCAACGGAACGACAAGTCCCCCTCAATGGGTGCTAATTAGTTAGCAGTGGTTAGCACACGGCTAGCAGCCGTGTGTGTGTGTGTGTGTGTGTGTGTGTGTGTGTGTGTGTGTGTGTGTGTGTGTGTGTGTGTGTGAGAGAGAGCGGTGGTGACCATGAGGACGTACTCATGGAGCATTAGCGTCGTTAGTCATGTTGACCTCTCTGATCCTCCTAGATTGTGTGTGTGTGTGGTCTTTATGGTCCTCTCTGATAATGGTTTGTAGACCAATCACCCTCTTAGACAAACCAGAGGGGTTGTTTTTCTTCTGTGTGTCTCTCTTTTTTTGTGCTCTCTCTCTCATTCACCTCTCCTTCTCTCTCTCTCTGCCTCGACCTCTCTCTGCCTCTACCTCTCTCTGCCTCTACCTCTACCTCGCTCCCCACTCTTCTCTCCCCCCACTCCATCCCTTTGTAATTGACCACTGTGTGTATGGAACTAAGAAGGAGGGCTGGAGGGGGTGACACTGCTACTAAGTGGACTGTCTTCTCTCCCCCCAACCTCCTCTCCCCCTCTCGAGGGTCAGGTGCACTCACTCTCTAGTGGACCCTCTCCCCCCTCCCTTTTTGAGACTGTTCTCAGGGCAGGTCTGCCGGTTTTGATTAGCAGAAGTGACTTTTCATAGCAGGTTAGGATAATTAACGTGGCAGGTTAGGACAATTAACGTGGACGGTTAAGATAATTAGGTTAAGGGAAAGGGTTAGCTTAAATGCGAAAATTGAACATATCAAGCTACAACCAGGCCTGCCCTGAGAACAGTCTTGGTTTCCACTAATGCGATGCTGCTCTTTTTGATGGCCTCGCTGTCGGGTTCCTGTAATGTAGACGAGCACCTGCTGAGGTGATGTCGTAATCCCAGGCGACGTGCGGGGGGAAATGACTTCGCTACTCAGCTAGGGAGGTAAAAAACAAGCTATTGGGCAGTAGCACACCTCATCAGGTCGCTGAGTGTCTCAGTCTATGTGACACAGACGTACGCACGTGGAGACACGCTCAAACGTATACCCTCATGCTCACATACACACACTACATCTTCGTCAGTGTGTAAATAGTGCAAGGTCATCATTTTATTTACATACCAAGGACATCTCTTTCACCTCTCTTCCATCTTACCAAGTTCAGACATCTCTTTCTTCTCTCTTCCACCTTACCAAGTTCAGACATCTCTTTCTCCTCTTAACCACCGTACCAAGTTCAGACATCTCTTTCTCCTCTCTTCCACCTTACCAAGTTCAGACATCTCTTTCTCCTCTCTTCCACCTTACCAAGTTCAGACATCTCTTTCTCCTCTCTTCCACCTTACCAAGGGCAGACATCTCTTTCTCCTCTCTTCCACCTTACCAAGGGCAGACATCTTTCTCCTCTCTTCCACCTTACCAAGGGCAGACATCTCTTTCTCCTCTCTTCCACCTTACCAAGGGCAGACATCTCTTTCTCCTCTCCTCCACCTTACCAAGGGCAGACATCTCTTTCTCCTCTCCTCCACCGTACCAAGGGCAGACATCTCTTTCTCCTCTCCTCCACCTTACCAAGGGCAGACATCTCTTTCTCCTCTCTTCCACCTTACCAAGGGCAGACATCTCTTTCTCCTCTCCTCCACCTTACCAAGGGCAGACATCTGCCAGCATCGAATAGCCCCCGTGATATGCAACTGTTCAGGGAAGTCAGGAACCAATACACGCAGTCAGTCAGGAAAGCTAAGGCCAGCTTCTTCAGGCAGAAGTTTGCATCCTGTTGCTCCAACTCCAAAAAGTTCTGGGACACTGTGAAGTCCATGGAGAACAAGAGCACCTCCTCCCAGCTGCCCACTGCACTGAGGCTAGGTAACACGGTCTCCACCGATAAATCCACGATTATCGAAAGCTTCAATAAGCACTTCTCAACGGCTGGCCATGCCTTCCGCCTGGCTACTCCAACCTCGGCCAACAGCTCCGCCCCCCCCGCAGCTCCTCGCCCAAGCCTCTCCAGGTTCTCCTTTACCCAAATCCAGATAGCAGATGTTCTGAAAGAGCTGCAAAACCTAGACCCGTACAAATCAGCTGGGCTTGACAATCTGGACCCTCTATTTCTGAAACTATCTGCCGCCATTGTCGCAACCCCTATTACCAGCCTGTTCAACCTCTCTTTCATATCGTCTGAGATCCCCAAGGATTGGAAAGCTGCCGCAGTCATCCCCCTCTTCAAAGGGGAGACACCCTGGACCCAAACTGCTATAGACCTATATCCATCCTGCCCTGCCTATCTAAGGTCTTCGAAAGCCAAGTCAACAAACAGGTCACTGACCATCTCGAATCCCACCGTACCTTCTCCGCTGTGCAATCTGGTTTCCGAGCCGGTCACGGGTGCACCTCAGCCACACTCAAGGTACTAAACGATATCATAACCGCCATCGATAAAAGACAGTACTGTGCAGCCATCTTCATCGACCTCGCCAAGGCTTTCGACTCTGTCAATCACCATATTCTTATCGGCAGACTCAATAGCCTCGGTTTCTCGGATGACTGCCTTGCCTGGTTCACCAATTACTTTGCAGACAGAGTTCAGTGTGTCAAATCGGAGGGCATTCTGTCCGGTCCTCTGGCAGTCTCTATGGGGGTGCCACAGGGTTCAATTCTCGGGCCGACTCTTTTCTCTGTATATATCAATGATGTTGCTCTTGCTGCGGGCGATTCCCTGATCCACCTCTATGCAGACGACACCATTCTATATACTTTCGGCCCGTCATTGGACACTGTGCTATCTAACCTCCAAACGAGCTTCAATGCCATACAGCACTCCTTCCGTGGCCTCCAACTGCTCTTAAACGCGAGTAAAACCAAATGCATGCTTTTCAACCGATCGCTGCCTGCACCCGCATGCCCGACTAGCATCACCACCCTGGATGGTTCCGACCTTGAATATGTGGACATCTATAAGTACCTAGGTGTCTGGCTAGACTGCAAACTCTCCTTCCAGACTCACATCAAACATCTCCAATCGAAAATCAAATCAAGAGTCGGCTTTCTATTCCGCAACAAAGCCTCCTTCACTCACGCCGCCAAGCTTACCCTAGTAAAACTGACTATCCTACCGATCCTCGATTTCGGCGATGTCATCTACAAAATGGCTTCCAACACTCTACTCAGCAAACTGGATGCAGTCTATCACAGTGCCATCCGTTTTGTCACCAAAGCACCTTATACCACCCACCACTGCGACTTGTATGCTCTAGTCGGCTGGCCCTCGCTACATATTCGTCGCCAGACCCACTGGCTCCAGGTCATCTACAAGTCCATGCTAGGTAAAGCTCCGCCTTATCTCAGTTCACTGGTCACGATGGCAACACCCATCCGTAGCACGCGCTCCAGCAGGTGTATCTCACTGATCATCCCTAAAGCCAACACCTCATTTGGCCGCCTTTCGTTCCAGTACTCTGCTGCCTGTGACTGGAACGAACTGCAAAAATCGCTGAAGTTGGAGACTTTTATCTCCCTCACCAACTTCAAACATCAGCTATCCGAGCAGCTAACCGATCGCTGCAGCTGTACATAGTCTATTGGTAAATAGCCCACCCATTTTCACCTACCTCATTCCCATACTGTTTTTATACTGTTTTTTTTATTTATTTATTTACTTTTCTGCTCTTTTGCACACCAATATCTCTACCTGTACATGACCATCTGATCATTTATCACCCCAGTGTTAATCTGCAAAATTGTATTATTCGCCTACCTCCTCATGCCTTTTGCACACATTGTATACAGACTGCCCATTTTTTTTTCTACTGTGTTATTGACTTGTTAATTGTTTACTCCATGTGTAACTCTGTGTTGTCTGTTCACACTGCTATGCTTTATCTTGGCCAGGTCGCAGTTGCAAATGAGAACTTGTTCTCAACTAGCCTACCTGGTTAAATAAAGGTGAAATAAATAAAAATAAATCTCTTTCTCCTCTCCTCCACCTTACCAAGGGCAGACATCTCTTTCTCTTCTCCTCCACCTTACCAAGGGCAGACATCTCTTTCTCCTCTTCTCCACCTTACCAAGAGCAGACATCTCTTTCTCTTCTCCTCCACCTTACCAAGGGCAGACATCTCTTTCTCCTCTCCTCCACCTTACCAAGGGCAGACATCTCTTTCTCCTCCACCTTACCAAGGGCAGACATCTCTTTCTCCTCCACCTTACCAAGGGCAAACATCTCTTTCTCCTCTCTTACTTTACGTGAGGGAGTGCCTACGGTACATGCTGCACATTAGTGTGTGTGTTTGTGTGTCACAGGAGATTGGTGGCACCTTAATTGGGGAGGATGGGCTCGTGGTAATGGCTGGAGCGTAATAGAGTGGAATGGTTTCACATACATCAAACACATATGGCTTGATGCCATTCCATTTGCTCCATTCCAACCATTATTATGAGCCGTCCTCTCCTCAGCAGCCTCCACTGGTGTGTGTCCGTCTCTGTGTGTAGTGCATTAAGTTGTATTGCTGCTACTGTGTCAGGCGATTATTAAGTAGAACCAAGTAGCACATGGACAGAATACAAAAAACACACTTTCCCTTGATTGTCAATTAGCTCTTAGAGGCAATCCTTAGGCAAGTCATTACATTTATATGTTAGGCCTTTAGCAGATGCTCTTATCCAGAACTACTGACAATCAGTGCATTCGACTATAGGTAGTATAACCACATACCACAATCATTGCAAGTAAAACTTTCTGCAAGATAGCTACCATCTGCAAAATCAGTGCTCATGTGTCAGTGCTGCTGGCTAGTGGGTACAAAAGGTGAGAGAAAGCAATTCCTGGGTGGAAACACTGTGCTCTTTTTCTGGAATTATCAGAGAAAAATACCCACCATGCACCACACTGCGGAACAGAACAGATTTCACAAAGTTTAACTGGATTAAAGTCTTTACCCATAAATGAGTGAAATTTGGAACGACACGTGTAGATTGGTATCATTAACTTTTTTACTCCCATTAAAGTAACAGGGATGTTTCCTGCTGGTGAAAATACAGTAAGATACCCCTGCAATTCAACTCCAGATTGTTGATTTAATTCCTTCCCCCTTTAAACCTTAATAAAAAGACGGAGAGGCCTGTGGGTGTATATGGGTCTTAAACCTGAGTCTTAGCCAAACAAAAACACAGAAGAAGCCATTTAAACAGGGAGACCAAATCTGTCTGAACAGCAGTGGAAACCGTAAGGCTGAGCCAAGCTAGCCTAAACCAAACGGAATGCTGTGTTCACCATTATGAGAACACCATTCACGTTGGTTTAACCAGGCTAAAGCCAATCCTCAGAGAGGAGGGAGACATTTAAGAGTGGGCCAAATCTTATCCAGAAAATGTGTGATGAGCATGCAGGACCAAGCAAAATGTCAATCAAGACCAGTTAATCCTCTCTGAAATCTTATTATATAGTTGAGGCATATGAGACACACAACAACAGCAGGAGTGAACCAAACCAACACAAGCCACAGAGAGTGGAAGACATTTAATAGGGGGCCAAATCGAATAAGGGCTGCTGTGTGAAAAATGTCATTTGTCAGCCGGTGAGTATTTCATTACCCTGGGCTGGGTTATCAGCTCTGTGAATCACTGATGTGAATCAGTCACTCAGAGAGAAGCAATCACCTTGATACATATTTAGAATGGTGTGTGTGGGGGTCGGCAGGTGTGTATGGGGGGTATATGTGTGTGGTGGGGTGGGGGAGGGTATGTGTGTGTGTGGGGGGGTCGGCAGGTGTGTATGGGGGTGGTGGGGTGGGGGAGGGTATGTGTGTGTGCATTGTATGTGTGAGTGTGTGTCTGTGTTTTGGGCAGTCACACACCGAGGTAGTCATAATGATAGGCAGAAGACTGGGAGGGGGTGGATGTGTTTTGGGCAGTCACACACCGAGGTAGTCATAATGATAGGCAGAAGACTGGGAGGGGGTGGATGTGTTTTGGGCAGTCACACACCGAGGTAGTCATAATGATAGGCAGAAGACTGGGAGGGGGTGGATGTGTTTTGGGCAGTCACACACCGAGGTAGTCATAATGATAGGCAGAAGACTGGGAGGGGGTGGATGTGTTTTGGGCAGTCACACACCGAGGTAGTCATAATGATAGGCAGAAGACTGGGAGGGGGTGGATGTGTTTTGGGCAGTCACACACCGAGGTAGTCATAATGATAGGCAGAAGACTGGGAGGGGGTGGATGTGTTTTGGGCAGTCACACACCGAGGTAGTCATAATGATAGGCAGAAGACTGGGAGGGGGTGGATGTGTTTTGGGCAGTCACACACCGAGGTAGTCATAATGATAGGCAGAAGACTGGGAGGGGGTGGATGTGTTTTGGGCAGTCACACACCGAGGTAGTCATAATGATAGGCAGAAGACTGGGAGGGGGTGGATGTGTTTTGGGCAGTCACACACCGAGGTAGTCATAATGATAGGCAGAAGACTGGGAGGGGGTGGATGTGTTTTGGGCAGTCACACACCGAGGTAGTCATAATGATAGGCAGAAGACTGGGAGGGGGTGGATGGAAGTGAGCTTTGAAAGTATGATTATTTTTGTATTGTTGAAACAAATCCAGAACATGAAATAGCTTTTGTTTCATATAATTAGGCAGCTCCACTCAGATAGTCCTTATGATGGAGATATAAAAGCTGAAAGAAGGGATGATGATGGAAAGAAAGAAGGGATGATGAGGAAAAGAAAGAAGGCATGATGAGGGAAGGGAGGATGATGAAGGAAAGAAAGGGGGATGATGAAGGAAAGAAAGAAGGGATGATGAGGGAAAGAAAGGGGGGATGATGAAGGGGAAAAGGAGGATGATGAGGGAAAGAAAGAAGGGATGATGAGGAAAAGAAAGAAGGCATGATGAGGGAAGGGAGGATGATGAAGGAAAGAAAGGGGGATGATGAAGGAAAGAAAGAAGGGATGATGAGGGAAAGAAAGGGGGGGATGATGAAGGGGAAAAGGAGGATGATGAGGGAAAGAAAGAAGGGATGATGAGGAAAAGAAAGAAGGCATGATGAGGGAAGGGAGGATGATGAAGGAAAGAAAGGGGGATGATGAAGGAAAGAAAGAAGGGATGATGAGGGAAAGGGGGGGGATGATGAAGGGGAAAAGGAGGATGATGAGGGAAAGAAAGAAGGGATGATGAGGAAAAGAAAGAAGGGATGATGAAGGAAAGAAAGGGGGATGATGAAGGAAAGAAAGAAGGGATGATGAGGGAAAGAAAGGGGGGGATGATGAAGGGGAAAAGGAGGATGATGAGGGAAAGAAAGAAGGGATGATGAAGGAAAGAAAGAAGGGATGATGAAGGAAAGAAAGGGGGATGATGAAGGGGAAAAGGAGGATGATGAGGGAAAGAAAGAAGGGATGATGAAGGTAAGAAAGAAGGGATGATGAAGGAAAGAAAGGGGGATGATGAAAGGGAAAAGGAGGATGATGAGGGAAAGAGAAGGGATGATGAAGGAAAGAAAGGGGGATGATGAAGGGGAAAGGAGGATGATGAGGGAAAGAAAGAAGGGATGATGAGGGAAAGAAAGGGGGATGATGACAGTTGGATAGGAGATGACTGGAAGTCAGCTCTGAAATGTATATGTTTTAGTTGTCAAAATAAAACCAGAACAGTGAAACAGTTATTGTTTCATGTAACTACAGTCAGACACAAAACCAATTGTAATGATCGGGAGAGACATGTTTAAAAAGGGCTGAATGGTGGATAGGAACCAGACCATGATTACTTACTGTGTGTTTTTATCTCTTTGGAAATCTAGCTACAATAATTAGGAGATGATATGATTGCGACAAACAAAAGTATGGCTTGAGCGCAATTTGTTGTAAAAAGAAAACGTTTGAGGCTTTCAAAGACTAATTGTGTATCTGTCTACTTTCGATCATGTAGGCCTATATGTCAACTATCCCCATGTCTGTTGATGCCAATATTCAATTCTGAAAACAGCTTCACAATATCCTGTGAGATACTATAGGGCACTGTTACATTCCCATTGTGCTCACAAGGTTGACTCGGAAACAGATACAAGATGACAGCAGTTGAAGAATGTTTAGACATACACTGAGTATACACAACATTAAGAACACCTGCTCTTTCCATGACAGACTGACCAGGTGAAAGCTGTGAACTCTTGTTGATGTCACTTGTTAAATCCACTTCAAGTCACTGTAGATGAAGGGGAGGAGACGGGTTAAAGACACATTTTTAAACCTTGAGACAATTGAGACATGGATTGTGTGTGTGTGCCCTTCAGAGGGTGAATGGGCAAGACAAAAGATTTAAGTGCGTTTGAACGGGGTATGGTAGTAGGTGCCAGGCACACCGGTTTGAGTGTGTCAAGAACTGCAACGGTGCTGGGGTTTTCACACTCAACAGTTTCCAGTGTGTATCAAGAATTCCCACCACCCAAAAGACATCCAGCCAACTGTGGGAAGCATTGGAGTCAACATGGACCAGTATCCCTGTGGAACGCTCTCAACACCTTGTAGAGTCCATGCCTGGACGAATTGAGGCTGTTCTCAGGGCTAAAGGGGGAGGGGGCTGCAACTGAATAGTGAGGAAGGTGTTCCTAATGTTTAGTATATTCAGTGTATATTGCAGATAAGGTCATTCACAACCTTCAGCTTGGCTTTGAATCAATTCAAGAATTGATCACCGATCTTAAATTAGTGCTAAATATTGATATACTGTTTATATACTATGATATAATAGTATATGTTTTTATGCTAAATATCTGCCTATCTGTACCTTGAGTAGAGCCCAAATGAAGCTGGTCCCCCATTATAAGTATCTAGGTATTTGGAATGATGAGAAGCTGTCCTTTAAAACACACATTGATAAGCTGACTAAACAGTGGTGAGTAAAGATTGGTTTCTTGTCTGGAAATAAGTCCTGTCTCACTTTTGAAAATAGGAGGAAGATTGTTCAAGCAACACTCCTAGTAATGGACTATGGCGACTCAATCTACATGCAGCCTCTGTGTTAAAACCTCTAGATTCAGTCTACCACTCAGCCTCTGTGTTAAAACCTCTAGATTCAGTCTACCACTCAGCCTCTGTGTTAAAACCTCTAGATTCAGTCTACCACTCAGCCTCTGTGTTAAAACCTCTAGATTCAGTCTACCACTCAGCCTCTGTGTTAAAACCTCTAGATTCAGTCTAGCACTCAGCCTCTGTGTTAAAACCTCTAGATTCAGTCTACCACTCAGCCTCTGTGTTAAAACCTCTAGATTCAGTCTACCACTCAGCCTCTGTGTTAAAACCTCTAGATTCAGTCTAGCACTCAGATTCAAACTCAGCCTCTGTGTTAAAACCTCACTCAGCCTCTGTGTTAAAACCTCTAGATTCAGTCTAGTACTCAGCCTCTGTGTTAAAACCCCTAGATTCAGTCTACCACTCAGCCTCTGTGTTAAAACCTCTAGATTCAGTCTAGCACTCAGCCTCTGTGTTAAAACCTCTAGATTCAGTCTACCACTCAGCCTTGCGTTTTATCACTGGTGATAAGTTCTGTACGCATCACTGTCTCTTAAATAGTTCTGTTGGCTGGGAGTCTCAGATGACCAGAAGGGCCCCGACATTGGCTGTTATCGTTAATAAGGAACTTCTCCGGAAACTCCCATATTACCTCACCTCACTTCTAAAATGGGAAATCTAGTAACTATTAGACTCTCTAGACTGGATGGTTCTAGAGGTTCCGCGGGTCTCCTCTCAGTTAGGGAAACACAGCTTTCGGTTACTTTGCCCCTCAGGCCTGGAATTACCTACAGGTCTCTCTAAAACTTGATTATTTGTTGCTTACATTGCTTGAACTGTTGTTCTCAGGGCGTCATTTTAAATGAGTCCCTGGTCTCAATGGGTTCCCCTGGTTAAATAAAGTGAATAAAACACTTAGAAGTCACACAGACCTCAGCTATTGTCTATTTATTGTACTCTGTAGAGATCTTTCACAGAAGGCGTGTGTATGCTGTATGGCCAAGGTTAGCAGTACTAACACAGTGCGATACTTGACACCTTACACTTGGGGATGTCTTAAGTTGTCAGTATTGAGGGATTCCAGGGACCTAAAACAGATGGAAAACGATATATTGTGTAAATCCAAAATGACACATATGATGTGTGTTGCCACTTGGCATCCTTGTTAGGGTTTCCAGACCTACACTGTGCTGCCTTTCACACGGATTCCCAAAGAAAGCAATGGCATACAGTACAAAACCATAGTAACCATATCTATTCTGTATCAAATCTAAAATCTCTCCAATGCTGGACTTTCAGAAATGCATATATACCCCACCAGACACACCACTATGGGTTTCTTCACAGTACCCAAACCAAAAAAACAGATTTAATGTGTTGCTCAGTTGTGTTCCGCAGCGGTCTAAGGCACTGCATCTCAGTGCAAGAGGCGCCACTACAGTCCTTGGTTCGAAACCAGGCTGTATCACATCTGGCCGTGATTGGGAGTCCCATAGGGCGGCGCACAATTTGCCCAGCGTCGTCCAGGTTTGGCCGTCATTGTAAATAAGAATTTGTTCTTAACTGACTTGCCTAGTTAAATAAAGGTAAAAAAAATATATTTTATGCATAGAGGCCATGTCATCATGGAATGCTCTGCCACCAGAGGTTACTCAGGCAACAAGTTTAACTTAAAAAACAACAACACACAATGTATCCTCTTCTCTTTCTAAAGATCTAATTAAACTACTGTATATAAAAATATGTAAATACCGTATGAATAGTGTGTAAATAGCATTTTTGCTGTCTCTTGGTGTCTATATACTGTGTGTGTGTGTTTATTTATATTATTTTGGGAATTTAATGTCATGCATTTGTATTTTACGTGGACCCCAGGAAGATTAGCTGCTGCATGCTAATGGGGATCCTAATAAACTAATCAGAACTGTTTAGAATCAGTATTATCTGTGTGGCCTGTAGGTAGTCGGTTTAGAGGGTTTCCAGTCAACCCAGGAGTATGCTGCTGTGTTGCCTTCCCTGACTTCCCATATTGATTTAATCAGATAGAAATCCTCATCCTGCCTCTCCTCTCTCTCCTCATCCTGCCTCTCCTCATCCTGCCTCTCCTCTTCCTGCCTCTCCTCTCCTCATCTTGTGTCTCCTTTCTTCTCATCCTGTGTCTCCTTTCTTCTCATCCTGCCTCTCCTCTCCTCATCCTGCCTCTCCTCTCCTCATCCTGCCTCTCCTCTCCTCATTCTGCCTCTCCTCTCCTCATTCTGCCTCTCCTCTCCTCATCCTGTGTCTCCTCTCCTCATCCTGCCTTTCCTCTCCTCATCCTGTGTCTCCTTTCTTCTCATCCTGCCTCTCCTCTCCTAATCCTGTGTCTCCTTTCTTCTCATCCTGCCTCTCCTTTCCTCATCCTGCCTCTCCTCTCCTCATCCTGTGTCTCCTTTCTTCTCATCCTGCCTCTCCTCTCCTCTCCTCATCCTGTGTCTCCTTTCTTCTCATCCTGCCTCTCCTCTCCTCATCCTGTGTCTCCTTTCTTCTCATCCTGCCTCTCCTTTCCTCATCCTGCCTCTCCTCTCCTCATCCTGTGTCTCCTTTCTTCCCATCCTGCCTCTCCTCATCCTGCCTCTCCTCTCCTCATCCTGTGTCTCCTTTCTTCTCATCCTGCCTCTCCTCTCCTCTCCTCATCCTGCCTCTCCTTCTCATCCTGCCTCTCCTCTCCTCATCCCGTGTCTCCTTTCTTCTCATCCTGCCTCTCCCTCTCCTCATCCTGTTTCCCCTTTCTTCTCATCCTGCCTCTCCTCTCCTCATCCTGCCCTCTCCTCATCCTGTCTCCTTTCTTCTCATCCTGCCTCTCTCCTCTCCTCATCCTCTCCTCATCTCATCCTGTGTCTCCTTTCTTCTCATCCTGCCTCTCCTCTCCTCATCCTGTGTCTCCTTTTTTCTCATCCTGCCTCTCCTCTCGTCATCCTGTCTCTCCTTTCTTCTCATCCTGCCTCTCCTCTCCTCATCCTGCCTTTCCTCTCCTCATCCTGTGTCTCCTTTCTTCTCATCCTGCCTCTCCTCTCCTCATCCTGCCTTTCTTCTCATCCTCCTCATCCTGTGTCATCCTTTCTTCTCATCCTGCCTCTCCTCTCCTCATCCTGCCTCTCCTCTCCTCATCCTGTGTCTCCTTTCTTCTCATCCTGCCTCTCCTCTCCTCATCCTGCCTTTCTCCTCTCCTCATCCTGTGTCTCCTTTCTTCTCATCCTGCCTCTCCTCTCCTCATCCTGCCTCTCCTCTCCTCATCCTGTGTCTCCTTTCTTCTCATCCTGCCTCTCCTCTCCTCATCCTGTGTCTCCTTTCTTCTCATCCTGCCTCTCCTCTCCTCATCCTGTGTCTCCTTTCTTCTCATCCTGCCTCTCCTCTCCTCATCCTGCCTCTCCTCTCCTCATCCTGTGTCTCCTTTCTCCTCATCCTGCCTCTCCTCTCCCCATCCCGTGTCTCCTTTCTTCTCATCCTGCCTCTCCTCTCCTCATCCTGTGTCTCCTTTCTTCTCATCCTGCCTCTCCTCTCCTGCCCTGCCTCTCCTCTTCTCATCCTGCCTCTCCTCTCCTCATCCTGTGTCTCCTTTCTTCTCATCCTGTGTCTCCTTTCTTCTCATCCTGCCTCTCCTCTCCTCATCCTGTGTCTCCTTTCTTCTCATCCTGTGTCTCCTTTCTTCTCATCCTGCCTCTCCTCTCCTCATCCTGCCTTTCCTCTCCTCTCCTCATCCTGTGTCTCCTTTCTTCTCATCCTGCCTCTCCTCTCCTGCCTCTCCTCATCCTGCCTCTCCTTCTCATCCTGCCTCTCCTCTCCTCTCCTCATCCTGTTTCCCCTTTCTCCTCATCCTGCCTCTCTCCTCATCCTGCCTCTCCTCTCCTCATCCTGCCTCTCCTCTCCTCATCCTGTGTCTCCTCTTCTCATCCTGCCTCTCCTCTCCTCATCCTGCCTCTCATTTACATTACATTTACATTTAAGTAATTTAGCAGACGCTCTTGTCCAGAGCGACTTACAAATTGGTGCATTCACCTTATGACATCCAGTGGAGCAGCCACTTTACAATAGTGCATCTAAATCTTTTAAGGGGGGTGAGAAGGATTACTATCCTATCCTAGGTATTCCTTAAAGAGGTGGGGTTTCAGGTGTCTCCGGAAGGTGGTAATTGACTCCGCTGTCCTGGCGTCGTGAGGGAGTTTGTTCCACCATTGGGGGGCCAGAGCCTCTTCTCATCCTGTGTCTCCTCTTCTCATCCTGCCTGTCCTCTTCTCATCCTGCCTGTCCTCTTCTCATCCTGTCTTTCCTCTCCTCATCCTGTGTCTCCTTTCTTCTCATCCTGCCTCTCCTCTCATCATCCATCCTGCCTCTTCTCTCCTCATCCTGTGTCTCCTTTCTTCTCATCCTGCCTCTTCTCTCCTCATCCTGTGTCTCCTTTCTTCTCATCCTGCTCTCCTGTCCTCATCCTGCCTCTCCTCTCCTCAGCCTGTGTCTCCTTTCTTCTCATCCTGCCTCTCCTCTCCTCATCCTGTCTCTCCTTTCTTCTCATCCTGCCTCTCCTCTCCTTTCTCATCCTGCCTCTCCTCTCCTCATCCTGCCTCTCCTCTTCTCATCCTGCCTCTCCTCTCCTCATCCTGCCTCTCCTCTCCTCATCCTGCCTCTCCTCTCCTCATCCTGCCTCTCATCTCCTCATCGTGCCTCTCCTCTCCTCATCCTGCCTCTCCTCTCCTCATCCTGCCTCTTCTCTCCTCATCCTGCCTCTCCTCTCCTCTCCTCATCCTGCCTCTCCTTCTCATCCTGCCTCTCCTCTCCTCATCCTGTTTCCCCTTTCTTCTCATCCTGCCTCTCCTCTTCTCATCCTGCCTCTCCTCTCCTCATCCTTCCTCTCCTCTCCTCATCCTTCCTCTCCTCTCCTTATCATGTGTCTCCTCTCCTCATCCTGCCTCTCCTCTCCTCATCCTGTGTCTCCTTTTTTCCCATCCTGTCTCCTTTCTTCTCATCCTGCCTCTCCTCTCCTCTCCTCATCCTGCCTCTCCTTCTCATCCTGCCTCTCCTCTCCTCATCCCGTGTCTCCTTTCTTCTCATCCTGCCTCTCCTCTCCTCATCCTGTTTCCCCTTTCTTCTCATCCTGCCTCTCCTCTCCTCATCCTGCCTCTCCTCATCCTGTCTCCTTTCTTCTCATCCTGCCTCTCCTCTCCTCATCCTGTGTCTCCTTTCTTCTCATCCTGCCTCTCCTCTCCTCATCCTGTGTCTCCTTTTTTCTCATCCTGCCTCTCCTCTCGTCATCCTGTCTCTCCTTTCTTCTCATCCTGCCTCTCCTCTCCTCATCCTGCCTTTCCTCTCCTCATCCTGTGTCTCCTTTCTTCTCATCCTGCCTCTCCTCTCCTCATCCTGCCTTTCCTCTCCTCATCCTGTGTCTCCTTTCTTCTCATCCTGCCTCTCCTCTCCTCATCCTGCCTCTCCTCTCCTCATCCTGTGTCTCCTTTCTTCTCATCCTGCCTCCTCTCCTGTCTCCTTTCTTCCTCATCCTGTCCTCCTTTCTTCTCATCCTGCCTCTCTCTCCTCATCCTGCCTCTCCTCTCCTCATCCTGTGTCTCCTTTCTTCTCATCCTGCCTCTCCTCTCCTCATCCTGTGTCTCCTTTCTTCTCATCCTGCCTCTCCTCTCCTCATCCTGTGTCTCCTTTCTTCTCATCCTGCCTCTCCTCTCCTCATCCTGCCTCTCCTCTCCTCATCCTGTGTCTCCTTTCTCCTCATCCTGCCTCTCCTCTCCCCATCCCGTGTCTCCTTTCTTCTCATCCTGCCTCTCCTCTCCTCATCCTGTCTCCTTTGTCTCCTTTCTTCTCATCCTGCCTCTCCTCTCCTGCCCTGCCTCTCCTCTTCTCATCCTGCCTCTCCTCTCCTCATCCTGTGTCTCCTTTCTTCTCATCCTGTGTCTCCTTTCTTCTCATCCTGCCTCTCCTCTCCTCATCCTGTGTCTCCTTTCTTCTCATCCTGTGTCTCCTTTCTTCTCATCCTGCCTCTCCTCTCCTCATCCTGCCTTTCCTCTCCTCTCCTCATCCTGTGTCTCCTTTCTTCTCATCCTGCCTCTCCTCTCCTCTCCTCATCCTGCCTCTCCTTCTCATCCTGCCTCTCCTCTCCTCATCCTGTTTCCCCTTTCTCCTCATCCTGCCTCTCCTCATCCTGCCTCTCCTCTCCTCATCCTGCCTCTCCTCTCCTCATCCTGTGTCTCCTCTTCTCATCCTGCCTCTCCTCTCCTCATCCTGCCTCTCATTTACATTACATTTACATTTAAGTAATTTAGCAGACGCTCTTGTCCAGAGCGACTTACAAATTGGTGCATTCACCTTATGACATCCAGTGGAGCAGCCACTTTACAATAGTGCATCTAAATCTTTTAAGGGGGGGGGGTGAGAAGGATTACTTTATCCTATCCTAGGTATTCCTTAAAGAGGTGGGGTTTCAGGTGTCTCCGGAAGGTGGTAATTGACTCCGCTGTCCTGGCGTCGTGAGGGAGTTTGTTCCACCATTGGGGGGCCAGAGCCTCTTCTCATCCTGTGTCTCCTCTTCTCATCCTGCCTGTCCTCTTCTCATCCTGCCTGTCCTCTTCTCATCCTGTCTTTCCTCTCCTCATCCTGTGTCTCCTTTCTTCTCATCCTGCCTCTCCTCTCATCATCCTGCCTCTTCTCTCCTCATCCTGTGTCTCCTTTCTTCTCATCCTGCCTCTTCTCTCCTCATCCTGTGTCTCCTTTCTTCTCATCCTGCCTCTCCTGTCCTCATCCTGCCTCTCCTCTCCTCAGCCTGTGTCTCCTTTCTTCTCATCCTGCCTCTCCTCTCCTCATCCTGTCTCTCCTTTCTTCTCATCCTGCCTCTCCTCTCCTCATCCTGCCTCTCCTCTCCTCATCCTGCCTCTCCTCTTCTCATCCTGCCTCTCCTCTCCTCATCCTGCCTCTCCTCTCCTCATCCTGCCTCTCCTCTCCTCATCCTGCCTCTCATCTCCTCATCCTGCCTCTCCTCATCCTGCCTCTCCTCTCCTCATCCTGCCTCTTCTCTCCTCATCCTGCCTCTCCTCTCCTCTCCTCATCCTGCCTCTCCTTCTCATCCTGCCTCTCCTCTCCTCATCCTGTTTCCCCTTTCTTCTCATCCTGCCTCTCCTCTTCTCATCCTGCCTCTCCTCTCCTCATCCTGCCTCTCCTCTCCTCATCCTGCCTCTCCTCTCCTCATCCTGTGTCTCCTCTTCTCATCCTGCCTCTCCTCTCCTCATCCTGCCTCTCCTCTCCTCATCCTGCGTCTCCTCTTCTCATCCTGTGTCTCCTCTTCTCATCCTGCCTGTCCTCTTCTCATCCTGCCTTTCCTCTCCTCATCCTGTGTCTCCTTTCTTCTCATCCTGCCTCTCCTCTCATCATCCTGCCTCTTCTCTCCTCATCCTGTGTCTCCTTTCTTCTCATCCTGCCTCTCCTCTCCTCATCATGTGTCTCCTTTTTTCTCATCCTGCCTCTCCTCTCCTCATCCTGCCTTTCCTCTCCTCATCCTGTGTCTCCTTTCTTCTCATCCTGCCTCTCTTCTCCTCATCCTGCCTCTCCTCTCCTCATCCTGTGTCTCCTTTCTTCTCATCCTGCCTCTCCTCTCCTCATCCTGTGTCTCCTTTCTTCTCATCCTGCATCTCCTCTCCTCATCCTGTCTCTCCTTTCTTCTCATCCTGCCTCTCCTCTCATCATCCTGCCTCTTCTCTCCTCATCCTGTGTCTCCTTTCTTCTCATCCTGCCTCTCCTCTCCTCATCCTGTGTCTCCTTTCTTCTCATCCTGCATCTCCTCTCCTCATCCTGTCTCTCCTTTCTTCTCATCCTGCCTCTCCTCTCCTCATCCTGCCTCTCCTCTCCTCATCCTGCCTCTCCTCTCCTCATCCTGTGTCTCCTTTCTTCTCATCCTGCCTCTTCTCTCCTCATCCTGTGTCTCCTTTCTTCTCATCCTGCCTCTCCTCTCCTCATCCTGCGTCTCCTCTCCTCATCCTGCCTTTCCTCTCCTCATCCTGTGTCTCCTTTCTTCTCATCCTGCCTCTCCTCTCCTCCTCCTGCCTCTCCTCTCCTCATCCTGTGTCTCCTTTCTTCTCATCCTGCCTCTCCTCTCCTCATCCTATGTCTCCTTTCTTCTCATCCTGCCTCTCCTCATCCTGCCTCTCCTCTCCTCATCCTGCCTCTCCTCTTCTCATCCTGCCTCTCCTCTTCTCATCCTGCCTCTCCTCTCCTCATCCTGCCTCTCCTCTTCTCATCCTGCCTCTCCTCTCCTCATCCTGCCTCTCCTCTTCTCATCCTGCCTCTCCTCTCCTCATCCTGCCTCTCCTCCTCATCCTGCCTCTCCTCTCCTCATCCTGCATCTCCTCTCCTCATCCTGCCTCTCCTCTCCTCATCCTGCCTCTCCTCTCCTCATCCTGTCTCCTTTCTTCTCATCCTGGCTTCTCTTTCTTGCCTTTACTTTCCACATTGATTTTCTTCAGCAGCTTGTGGGCTAATTGCCCTTATCAAAATCATGACCGGTAAATGATCGCCGTCTTTAATCGCCAGGAGCCATTGACATTTAGTCAAATTAATGAAGGTAAGCAGCAAGAGGATTGGGGCTCAGTGACTCAGACCTGGGTTTAATTACGATTAGAAATCATTCAAATACTTTGAGCTTTTGCTTTAGTCTGCCCTCAAGTGCCAGGTGGGTGGGGTCTGCACATGTGAGGCTTTGTAATTGGTTCCATTTCTACAGGCAAGCTCAATCAAGCACAGATAAAGTATTGGAAATGATTTTGAATAGTATTTGAACCCAGTTTAGAAGCGTCTGTTTAGTTGGCAAAATGGTAGCCTCCTTCACACTGAATAACAAGGCAAATTAACAGAGACAGAGAGAGAGGGAGATGGTGAGACAGAGAGGGGAGGAATGTAAGAAAGAGAGAGAGCGAGTGTAATATTTACTGTAAATTTGTTTGTTCATTTCAATTTAGTTTCAATCACGTTTCCCAGTCCAATAAAGCCCCTTAGATTGAGAGAGAGAGAGAGAGAGAGAGACAGAGAGAGAGAGAGAGAGAGAAATATTCATTTTCACCAGCTGCACTATATGCAATCAGGGACTGTGTGTGTGCTGCGTACGCTGCGGGCTTGCGTGTGTGTGCTGCGTACGCTGCGGGCTTGCGTGTGTGTGGACAATTAATTTTCCGTCGCCTACCTGGTTAGAGACTCAGCGAGAAACAGAGCTAATTTGATAAACAATCAATTGATAAACTATCATTTGGGAACACTATTCTGAGAGAATAATAGGCTTCGAGCTGGTGGGAAGATGCAGCTTTCGTGTCCGTGTTTCTTTTCTTCATAAAGGAGCCAATAAACTAAGCTCATTTGTTTCTTTTCCTAGAGCAAACAAAACAACAGAGCTCATGAAACATATGGAAATATTCCAGAAGCCTTTCAAATTCCAAATGGCATCAGTACAAATGTCTCAAATCCTCAAACAGGTGCAGAGTTAAGTATTTGCATATATACACATTCATTCACACATACTGTACTGTATGTCAAAACATGCACCTGTACTATCACACCATATGCTACCCAAACAGCACACTGATTCCCTATACAGTTGATTCCTGTACTGTTGATTCCTGTACAGTTGATTCCTATACAGTTGATTCCTGTACAGTTGATTCCTGTACAGTTGATTCCTATACAGTTGATTCCTGTACAGTTGATTCCTATACAGTTGATTCCTGAACAGTTGATTCCTGTACAGTTGATTCCTATACAGTTGATTCCTGTACAGTTGATTCCTGTACAGTTGATTCCTGTACAGTTGATTCCTATACAGTTGATTCCTGTACAGTTGATTCCTATACAGTTGATTCCTGTACAGTTGATTCCTGTACAGTTGATTCCTTTACAGTTGATTCCTTTACAGTTGATTCCTGTACTGTTGATTCCTGTACAGTTGATTCCTATACAGTTGATTCCTATACAGTTGATTCCGCAGGTATTCAGACCCCTTGACATTTTCAACATTTTGTTACGTTACAGCCTTATTCTAAAATGTATTAAATACATACAAATCCTTATCAATCTACACGCAATAACCCATAATGACAAAGGGGAAAACCGTATTAGTATTCAGATACTTTGCTATGAGACTCGAAATTCATTGATCATCTTTGAGATGTTTCTAGCAATTGAGTCCACTTGTGGTAAATTAAATTGATTGCACATGATTTGGAAAGGCACACACCTGTCTATATTTAAGTCCCACAGTTGACAGTGTATGTCAGAGCAAAAACCAAGCCTTGAGGTAGAAGGAATTGTCCGTATAGCGCCGAGACAGGGTTGTGCCAAGGGCAAGGGTCCCAAAAAATGTTCTGTAGCCTTGAAGGTCCACAAGAACACAGTGGCCTCCATCATTCTTAAATGGAAGAAGTTTGGAACCACCAAGACTCTTCCTAGAGCTGGCCGCCTGGCCAAACTGAGCAATCAGGGGAGTAGGGCCTTAGTCAGGGAGGTGACCAAGAACCTGATGGTCTCTCTGAAAGAGCTCCAGAGTTCCTCTGTGCAGATGGGAGAAACCTTCTAGAAGGACAACCATCTCTGCAGCACTCCACCAATCAGGTTTTTACAGTAGAATGGCCAGAGGGAAGCCACTCCTCAGTAAAAGGCACATGACAGCCTGCTTGGAGTTTGCCAAAAGGCACCTAAAAGACTCTTAGACCATGAGAAAATAGTGGGACTGGGAGAATACTCAGGATTGAGAGAAAGATGAACGGAGCAATGTACAGAGAGGTGTGTGTGTGTTGTTCTCCACATCGGGGGAAGACCGATAACAGATTATGAAAAGTTTATCCAAGGGCACCAAGCTAATTCAGCAATTTAGTGTTTTTTGTAACACTTCTGCTCCAAACAAACAGAGATCTTGTTGTACTTCAACCTGTGTGTGTGTGTGTGTGTGTGTGTGTTCTACCCAATTGATGTCAATATTTATCTCTCACAGCCAAGAGCTCTCAAAACTGGGGAGATAACACCTGAAACATGAACCTTGTCCAACACCCACCATCATTGTTTCACCTCTATTATTTCACAGAGCTGCCGACCCTGATTCCAAGTATATTGAATTATGCAGTGTGAGTCGAGGACTACTTTTGTGAAATTATTTTTTATACAAGAAAATGGTATATGGTGATTCTGCATAAGTGGCAAACATTGCTTTCCCATAAAAGCATTTTTTTTTAATCGTTAAAGCAGCAATATGTAACTTTGTGAGCAACCTGACAGAATTAACCTAGAAATGTAAGTTATAGATCTGTCATTTTCGTTGAAAGCAAGTCTAAGAAGTGATCGATCTGTTCTATGTGGGCTAGTTCTATGCTTTTCGTATTTTTAAGATTTGTTTTTGCGTCTTTTAGTTTGGGTTTTGTACACCAGCTTCAAACAGCTGAAAATACAATATTTTTGGTTATGGAAAATATATTTCACAGTGGTTTAGATGGTATAATGATTATCTACACTATACTTACTTGTTTTGTCAGATAAACTGAAATTAGGCGAACTAATTAGAATTTGAACAACCAGGAAATAGCAGAGTGATTTCTGCAGAGTGCATGTATAAGTCTCCAAACTTAGGACATTATTTATTTACATCATGATGTGTTCAAAGGCAATTACAAACATATTGGTGAATTAATATAGTAGTACAAAGTTATTGTTTAGACACCTATTTTATTGAGAGCTGGCTGTCCCAAACCCTCACTCCTAAACTTTGTGTTGTAAAGTAATTCATGTTTTTTGTAAAAAACAAAAAACTTAACTCTATTTCAATAGAACATCTTGAGTTGTTGTATTATTACATTGAAAGATACTGATCAAATTAGTCGTTTTGTTTATTTAAAGAAATCTAAAAAAAAGATGTCCCACCTGTTGATGTCACTACCAAAACACACATGTCCAACATAAGTCAGTTGTCTAAACTGAACGATCACAACCGAAACAATTTACACTATATATATATATATATATATATATATATATATATATATATATATTGTTTATCAATTGTTTATTGATATATATATATATATATATATATATATATATATATATATATATATATATATATATATATTGGCATCAGTGACAGCATGGGCAGCTCCATTGAGGGCTATCTCCATTTTAAAGTTTCATGTGCCATGCTCTATCAAATGAGCTACAGAGGACCACCATATGGGTAGTGGACAAGTAGCCAGCAGGAAGGCTCCAACTGTACTGTGCTCTACTACTCTACTGTACTTTATTACTCTACTGTACTCTAATGTACTGTACTCTACTACTCTACTGTACTCTACAACTCCTATGCTCTACTGTACTGTGCACTACTACTCTACTGTACTTTATTACTCTACTGTACTCTAATGTACTGTACTCTACTACTCTACTGTACTCTACTCTCCTATGCTCTACAGTACTGTGCTCTACTACTCTACTGTACTCTACTACTCTACTGTACTTTATTACTCTACTGTACTCTAATGTACTGTACTCTACTACTCTACTGTACTCTACTCTCCTATGCTCTACTGTACTGTGCTCTACTACTCTACTGCACTCTACTACTCTACTCTACTGCACTGTACTCTTCTACTCTACTATGCTCTACTCTACTATACTGTACTCTACTACTCTACTGTACTCTACTCCCCTATGCTCTACTGTACTGTGCTCTACTACTCTACTGTACTCTACTACTCTACTCTACTGCACTGTACTCTACTACTCTACTGTACTCTACTCTCCTATGCTCTACTGTACTGTGCTCTACTACTCTACTGTACTCTACTACTCTACTGCACTGTACTCTTCTACGCTCTACTCTACTATACTGTACTCTACTAATCTACTGTACTCTACTCCCCTATGCTCTACTGTACTGTGCTCTACTACTCTACGGTAGTGCTCTACTACTGTACTGTGCTCTACTACTCTACTGTACTGCTCTACTACTGTACTGTGCTCTACTACTGTACTGTGATCTTCTGTACTGTGCTCTACTACTGTACTGCACTGTGCTCTACTACTGTACTGTGCTCTACTACTGTACTGCACTGTGCTCTACTACTGTACTGTGCCCTACTACTGTACTGTACTGTGCTGTACTCTGCTCTACTACTGTACTGTGCTCTACTACTGTACTGTATTGTGCTCTACTACTCTACTGTGCTCTACTACTGTACTGTACTCTACTGTACTCTACTTTAGTTTTTTTTACAATTGAAGAAAAGGCCCATGGACTCTTGATCTAGTGGTCTTGGCCTCGAAACCACATACATTTTGTCTTTAACTTGTCATGGTCTCAACTCTGGATCTTGGACAAATGTCCTGGTATAAATATTGGTCTTGGCTCCTGGATATTAGCTCAGTCTTTGGTTTCCAAATAACATGTCTAAAGTACATCTGTAATATAAGGTAGACCATTATGATCACTACTGTGCATGGTTCTCCCGTTATTGTCGCTTATCACTATGTTTCAAATGTTGTGTGGTGGTCAGAAATTCAGGGAAATATTTCAAGTAAGCAATACAGACAAAGTGTGTGTGTAGTATACTGTATGTCTACCTGACATTTTTATATTTTTTATTTAACCTTTATTTTACTAGGCAAGTCAGTTAAAAACAAATTCTTATTTTCAATGAAGGTTTAGGAACAGTGTGTAAATGCCTTGTTCAGGGGCAGAACAACAGATTTTTTCCTTGTCAGCTTGGGGATTCGAACTGGCCTGATGCTCTGACCACTAGGCTACCTGCCGTACAGTACAGTACCAGTCAAAAGTTTGGACAGACCTACTCATTCACAGGTGTTTCTTTATTTTTACTATTTTCTACATTGTAGAATAGTAGTGAAGACAGTGAAAACTCATTTTAGATTATTAAAAGTAGCCACCCTTTGTCTTGATGAGAGCTTTGCACAATCTTGGCATTCTCTCAACCAGCTTAATGAGTTAGTCACCTGGAATGCATTTCAATTAACAGGTGTGCCTTGTTAAAAGTTCATTTGTGGAATTTATTTCCTTTTTAATGTGTTTGAGCCAATCAGTTGTGTTGTGACAAGGTAGGGGTGGTATACAGAAGATGGCACTATTTGGTAAAAGGCCAAGTTCATATTATGGCAAGAGCAGCTCAAATAAGCAAAGAGAAATGACAGTCTATCATTACTTTAAGACGTGAAGGTCAGTCAATACAGAACATTTCAAGAACTTTGAAAGTTTCTTCAAGTGCAGTCGCAAAAACCATCAAGTGCTATGATGAAACTGGCTCTCATGAGGACCGCCACAGGAAAGGAAGACCCAGAGTTATCTCTGCTGCAGAGGTAAAGTTCATTAGTTACCAGCCTCAAAAATTGCAGCCCAAATAAATGATTCACAGAGTTCAAGTAACAGACTCATCTCAACATCAACTGTTCAGAGGAGACTGTGTGAATCAGGCCTTCATGGTCGAATTGCTGCAAAGAAACCGCTACTAAAGGACACCAATAAAAAGAAGAGACTTGCTTGGGCCAAGAAACACGAGCAATGGACATTAGACTAGTGAAATTAGACATTAGACCGGAGATTTTTGGTTCCAACCGTCGTGTCTTTGTGAGACGCAGAGTAGATGAACGGATGATCTCCGCATGTGTGGTTCCCACAGTGAAGCACAGAGGAGGTGTGATGGTGTGGGGGTTCTTTGCTGGTGACACTGACAGGGATTTATTTAGAATTCAAGGCACACTTAACCAGCATGGCTACCACAGCATTCTGCAGTGATACGCCATCCCATCTGATTTGCACTTGGTGGGAGTATCATTTGTTTTTAAACATGACAGTGACCCAACACACCTACAGGCTGTTTAAAGGCTATTTGACCAAGAAGGAGAGTGATGGAGTGCTGCATCAGATGACCTGGCCTCCACAATCAGCCGACCACAACCCAATTGCAATGGTTTAGGATGAGTTGGACCACAGGAGTGAACTAAAAGCAGTCAACAAGTGCTCAGCCTAAATCAGGTATTTCTAGGTGTGTCCAAACGTTTGACTGGTACTGTATGTGTCGGCCTATTTATTTTCTCTGTATTTCCCTATATTTCTCAAATGAGTCAACTGAATAGCATTGTCCCCTCAAGCTCCCACACTGACAGCTCCAAAAGGCTCATCACTCATCCTTGTAGCGCCGGCTGTGGTATAGGAGACTTACTGCCACTCTTAAAACGGCAAGCTGCCCCCCTGTGGCATAGGGGATTTACTGCCCTCCTGGCTGTGGCATAGGGGATTTACTGCCCTCCTGGCTGTGGCATAGGGGATTTACTGCCCCCCTCCTGGCTGTGGCACAGGGGATTTACTGCCCCCCTCCTGGCTGTGGCACAGGGGATTTACTGCCCCCTCCTGGCTGTGGCATAGGGGATTTACTGCCCTCCTGGCTGTGGCACAGGGGATTTACTGCCCCCTCCTGGCTGTGGCATAGGGATTTACTGCCCCCTCCTGGCTGTGGCATAGGGATTTACTGCCCCCTCCTGGCTGTGGCATAGGGGATTTACTGCCCCCTCCTGGCTGTGGCATAGGGGATTTACTGCCCCCCTCCTGGCTGTGGCACAGGGGATTTACTGCCCCCCTCCTGGCTGTGGCACAGGGGATTTACTGCCCCCCTCCTGGCTGTGGCATAGGGGATTTACTGCCCCCCTCCTGGCTGTGGCATAGGGGATTTACTGCCCCCCTCCTGGCTGTGGCATAGGGGATTTACTGCCCTCCTGGCTGTGGCATAGGGGATTTACTGCCCTCCTGGCTGTGGCATAGGGGATTTACTGCCCCCCTCCTGGCTGTGGCATAGGGGATTTACTGCCCTCCTGGCTGTGGCATAGGGGATTTACTGCCCCCCTCCTGGCTGTGGCATAGGGGATTTACTGCCCCCCTCCTGGCTGTGGCATAGGGGATTTACTGCCCCCCTCCTGGCTGTGGCACAGGGGAATTACTGCCCACCTGGCTGTGGCATAGGGGATTTACTGGCCTCCTGGCTGTGGCATAGGGGATTTACTGCCCTCCTGGCTGTGGCATAGGGGATTTACTGCCCTCCTGGCTGTGGCATAGGGGATTTACTGCCCCCCTCCTGGCTGTGGCATAGGGGATTTACTGCCCTCCTGGCTGTGGCATAGGGGATTTACTGCCCCCCTCCTGGCTGTGGCATAGGGGATTTACTGGCCTCCTGGCTGTGGCACAGGGGAATTACTGCCCTCCTGGCTGTGGCATAGGGGATTTACTGCCCCCCTCCTGGCTGTGGCATAGGGGATTTACTGCCCCCCTCCTGGCTGTGGCACAGGGGAATTACTGCCCTCCTGGCTGTGGCATAGGGGATTTACTGGCCTCCTGGCTGTGGCACAGGGGAATTACTGCCCTCCTGGCTGTGGCATAGGGGATTTACTGGCCTCCTGGCTGTGGCATAGGGGATTTACTGCCCCCCTCCTGGCTGTGGCACAGGGGAATTACTGCCCTCCTGGCTGTGGCATAGGGGATTTACTGGCCTCCTGGCTGTGGCACAGGGGAATTACTGCCCTCCTGGCTGTGGCATAGGGGATTTACTGGCCTCCTGGCTGTGGCACAGGGGAATTACTGCCCTCTTGGCTGTGGCACAGGGGAATTTCTGCCCTCCTGGCTGTGGCACAGGGGAATTTCTACCCTCCTGGCTGTGGCATAGGGGATTTACTGCCCCCCTCCTGGCTGTGGCATAGGGGATTTACTGCCCCCCTCCTGGCTGTGGCATAGGGGATTTACTGCCCCCCTCCTGGCTGTGGCACAGGGGAATTACTGCCCCCCCCCTCTCTGCACTGGTGGATGCTGTTGATACTATTTCTGAATATTTAACTCTAGCAGCGCCAAGGCAGTACTTTTGACTGCATATGAATTTAACATTTCAAATCTCTGACATGTTTAAAGTCCTTTTCCTAAAAAGAAGTCTATTTAACAACCGTACATCACTGGGGCCAAGCGCCCTGGTATCCAGGACCTCAGAGGAAGGCCCTGAAGAATGGCAGACTCCAGCCACCCAAGTCATAGGCTATTCTCTCTGCTACCGCATGGCAGGTGGTATCAATGCACCAAGTCTGGAGCCAACAGGAACCTGAACAGCTTCTACCCCGAGCTATAAGACTGATAAATAGTTCACCAAATAGCTGCCTGGACTGTCTGCGTTGACCCTTTTTGCACAAACTTTTGACTCATCACATGACGCTGCTGCTACTATTTGCTATCTGTCACTTATTCCTATTTATATGGACATCCACTTGAAGTCGTACGTTTACATACACCTCAGCCAAATCTATTGAAATTCAGTTTTTCACAATTCCTGACATTTAATCCTAGTAAAAATTCCCTGTTTTAGGTCAGTTAGGATCACCACTTTATTTTAAGAATGTGAAATGTCAGAATAATAGGAGAGAGAATGATTTATTTCAGCTTTTATTTCTTTCATCACAGTCCCAGTGGGTCAGAAGTTCACATACACTCAATTAGTATTTGGTAGCATTGCCTTTAAATGGTTTAACATGGGTCAAACGTTATATGTTGCCTTCCACTATAAGTTGGGTGAATTTTGGCCCATTCCTCCTGACTCCTGTAACCGAGTCCGGTTTTTTAGGCATCCTTGCTCGCACACGCGTTTTCAGTTCTGCCCATACATTTTCTATTGGATTGAGGTCAGAGCTTTGTGATGGCCACTCCAATACCTTGACTTTGTTGTCCTTAAGCCATTTTGCCACAACTTTGGAAGTATGCTTGGGGTCATTGTCCATTTGGAAGACTCGTTTGCGACCAAGCTTTAACTTCCTGACTGATGTCTTGAGATGTTGCTTCAATATATCCACATAATTTTCTCCTCCCTCATGATGCCATCTATTTTGTGCACCTGTCCCTCCTGCAGCAAAGCACCCCCATGCTTCATGGTTGGGATGGTGTTCTTCGGCTTGCAAGCCTCCCCATTTTTCCTCCAAACATAACAATGGTCTTTATGGCCAAACAGTTTTGTTCAGATGAGAACATTTCTCCAAAAAGTACAATCTTTGTCCCCATGTGCAGTTGCAAACCGTAGTATGGCTTTTATGGCGGTTTTGGAGCAGTGACTTCCTCCTTGCTGAGTGGCCTTTCAGGTTATGTCGATATAGAACTCGTTTTACTGTGGATATAGATACTTTTGTACCCGTTTCCTCCAGCATCTTCACAAGGCCCTTTGCTGTTGTTCTGGGATTGATTTGCACTTTTCACACCAAAGTACGTTCATCTCTAGGAGACAGAACGCGTCTCCTTCCTGAGCGGTATGGCGGCTGGTCCCATGGTGTTTATACTTGCGTACTACTGTTTGTATAGATGAACGTGGTACCTTCAGGCGTTTGTAAATTGCTCCCAAGGATGAATCAGACATGTGGAGGTCTACAAATTGTTTTCTGAGGTCTTGGCTGATTTCTTTTGATTTTCCCATGATGTCAAGCAAAGAGGCACTGAGTTTGAAGGTAGGCCTTGAAATACATCAACAAATACACCAATTGACTCAAATTATGTCAATTAACCTATCGGGAGCTTCTAAAGCCATGACATAATTTTCTGGAATTTTCCAAGCTGTTTAAAGGCAGTCAACTTAGTGTATGTAAACTTCTGACCCACTGGAATTGTGATACAGTGAATGATAAGTGAAATAACAATTGTCATGCACAAAGTAGATGTCCTAACAGACTTGCCAAAACTATAGTTTGTGTCACGTCCTGACCTTAGTTCCTTTTTCATGTCTCTGTTTTAGTTTGGTCAGGGCCTGAGTTGGGGTGAGCATTCTGTTTTGTATTCTGTTGTATTTCTGTGTTTGGCCTGGTATGGTACCCAATCAGAGGCAGCTGTTTATCGTTGTCTCTGATTGAGAACCATACTTAGGCAGCCTGTTTTCCCCCTATGATTTGTGGGTAGTTGTTTTCTGTGTCTGTGTTTCACCATACAACACTGTTTCGATTTTCATTTATTTCACTTTGGTTATTTTGTTATTTCAGTGTTCATGAAATAAATATGGACACATACCACGCTGTGCATTGGTCCGATCCTTCCTACTCCTCCTCAGAAGAGGAGGAAAATCATTACAGTTTGTTAGTAAGACATTTGTGGAGTGGTTGAAAAACAAGTTTAATTGACTCCAACCTAAGTATATGTAAACTTCCGACTTTAACTGTACATGTATCCCTTACATTTACATTTACATTTAAGTAATTTAGCAGACGCTCTTATCCAGAGCGACTTACAAATTGGTGCGTTCACCTTAAGACATCCAGTGGAACAGCCATTACAATAGTGCATCTAAATTTTTAAGGGTAAATTGAGAAGGATTACTTTATCCTATCCTAGGTATTCCTGAAAGAGGTGGGGTTTCAAGTGTCTATGAAGGTGGTGATTGACTCCGCTGTCCTGGCGTGTGATTGGGAGTTTGTTGTATTGGGGGCCAGAGCATATTGATAATAGTTTTGACTGGGATGAATATTGGGAACTGTACTTCCTCAGTGGTAGGGAGGCGAGCAGGCCAGAGGTGGATGAACGCAGTGCCCTTGTTTGGGTGTAGGGCCTGATCAGAGCCTGAAGGTATTGATGTCACAGAATATTGCATATGGTCTTGTAGTATTGATGTGAATATTCAACTGGAAGCCATGGATAGAGTATAGTGTAGGAGTGGGGTGATATGTATAGTGAGAGAACTTGGGAAGGTTGACACCAGACGGGCTGTATAGTGTTCTGGATGAGTTGTGTTTATTGGCACAGGCAGGGAGCCCAGACAGCGAGTTGCAGTAATCCAGACGGGAGATGATAGTGCCTGGATTAGGATGCGCTGCTTCCTTCAATTTCCTTCCTTCAATTGAGTTATTTCACCTTACTGGAATAATCTCAGACTGCTCTGAAACTGGATGATTGATGTGTCTAGGGTAAATTGAAGGCTTATTGAAAAGTGTTTTACTGAAGAATGTGTTTATTTTCTATGACTGTATTTCGCTTTTGTGTATTGATATGTATAGTGTATTGATGTGAATATTGATATGTATAGTGTATTGATGTGTATATTGATATGTATAGTGTATTGATGTGAATATTGATATGTATAGTGTATTGATATGTATAGTGTATTGATGTGTATATTGATATGTATAGTGTATTGATGTGAATATTGATATGTATAGTGTATTGATGTGTATATTGATATGTATAGTGTATTGATGTGTATATTGATATGTATAGTGTATTGATATGTATAGTGTATTGATGTGAATATTGATATGTATAGTGTATTGATGTGAATATTGATATGTATAGTGTATTGATATGAATATTGACATGTATAGTGTATTGATATGTATAGTGTATTGATGTGAATATTGATATGTATAGTGTATTGATATGTATAGTGTATTGATATGTATAGTGTATTGATGTGAATAATATTGATATGTATGAATATTGATATGTATAGTGTATTGATGTGAATATTGATATGTATAGTGTATTGATATGTATAGTGTATATTGATATGTATAGTGTATTGATGTGAATATTGATATGTATAGTGTATTGATGTGAATATTGATATGTATAGTGTATTGATATGTATATTGTATATGTGATGTGTATATTGATATGTATAGTGTATTGATGTGAATATTGATATGTATAGTGTATTGATGTGAATATTGATATGTATAGTGTATTGATGTGAATATTGATATGTATAGTGTATTGATGTGTATATTGATATGTATAGTGTATTGATGTGAATATTGATATGTATAGTGTATTGATGTGAATATTGATATGTATAGTGTATTGATGTGAATATTGATATGTATAGTGTATTGATGTGAATATTGATATGTATAGTGTATTGATGTGAATATTGATATGTATAGTGTATTGATGTGAATATTGATATGTATAGTGTATTGATGTGAATATTGATATGTATAGTGTATTGATAGTGTATTATATTGATATGTATAGTGTATTGATGTGAATATTGATATGTATAGTGTATTGATGTGAATATTGATATGTATAGTGTATTGATGTGAATATTGATATGTATAGTGTATTGATGTGAATATTGATATGTATAGTGTATTGATGTGAATATTGATATGTATAGTGTATTGATGTGAATATTGATATGTATAGTGTATTGATGTGAATATTGATATGTATAGTGTATTGATGTGAATATTGATATGTATAGTGTATTGATATGTATAGTGTATTGATATGTATAGTGTATTGATGTGAATATTGATATGTATAGTGTATTGATGTGAATATTGATATGTATAGTGTATTGATATGTATAGTGTATTGATATGTATAGTGTATTGATGTGAATATTGATATGTATAGTGTATTGATGTGAATATTGATATGTATAGTGTATTGATGTGAATATTGATATGTATAGTGTATTGATATGTATAGTGTATTGATGTGTATATTGATATGTATAGTGTATTGATGTGAATATTGATATGTATAGTGTATTGATGTGAATATTGATATGTATAGTGTATTGATGTGAATATTGATATGTATAGTGTATTGATGTGAATATTGATATGTATAGTGTATTGATGTGAATATTGATATGTATAGTGTATTGTGTATATTGATATGTATAGTGTATTGATGTGAATATTGATATGTATAGTGTATTGATGTGAATATTGATATGTATAGTGTATTGATGTGAATATTGATATGTATAGTGTATTGATGTGAATATTGATATGTATAGTGTATTGATGTGAATATTGATATGTATAGTGTATTGATGTGTATATTGATATGTATAGTGTATTGATGTGAATATTGATATGTATAGTGTATTGATGTGAATATTGATATGTATAGTGTATTGATGTGAATATTGATATGTATAGTGTATTGATGTGTATATTGATATGTATAGTGTATTGATATGTATAGTGTATTGATGTGAATATTGATATGTATAGTGTATTGATGTGAATATTGATATGTATAGTGTATTGATGTGAATATTGATATGTATATGTGAATATTGATATGTATAGTGTATTGATGTGTATATTGATATGTATAGTGTATTGATGTGAATATTGATATGTATAGTGTATTGATGTGTATATTGATATGTATAGTGTATTGATGTGTATATTGATATGTATAGTGTATTGATGTGTATATTGATATGTATAGTGTATTGATGTGAATATTGATATGTATAGTGTATTGATGTGAATATTGATATGTATAGTGTATTGATGTGAATATTGATATGTATAGTGTATTGATGTGAATATTGATATGTATAGTGTATTGATGTGAATATTGATATGTATAGTGTATTGATGTGAATATTGTTATGTATAGTGTATTGATGTGAATATTGATATGTATAGTGTATTGATATGTATAGTGTATTGATGTGAATATTGTTATGTAGTGTATTGATGTATATTCAGGGCTCATCTGTAACAGAGACCTTGGTCTCAGCATGTCTCCCTGTCAAAATAAAGGCTAAATACATGAAACAAAATGATAATGCAGCAACAAAGGCTCTCCACTTATGGAGGTCTTTGGCCAACTCTCTTTACCAATGTCTGGTCAGTGGACAGACACTCTACTTCCTGTTGCACCGTGTCAACACACCAACCCTTGTATCTCCCCTCGCTCTGCCAGCTGTCTGCTTATTATGAAATGTTTGACCAAGATACATACATAACATGCGTCATGTAGTAAATGACTGCCCTCTGAGAAACGTGATGGGTGTAAATAGGTGTTCACACGTTCCTTTATTTGATTTGAACATTTTGTGTCATTGCTGTGTCACTACTATTAAACAAACTTGATCTGGATTTTCATGACTTCATAGTTTAATCTATGCCATAAACTCCATGGTTAGCAAAAATCAACTAAATAAGATGAAGCTAATCAATATACTGTTTAATCTATGCCATAAAAACAAAAATCAACTAAATAAGATGAAGCTAATCAATATACTGGAGAAGTATAGAATCTGAAAATTACAATGGGGAAATACACACATGGCCAACAGTATGTGGACATTAAAATGAGTGAGTTTGGCTATTTTAGCCACACCCGTTGTTGACAGATGTATAAAATCGAGTGCACAGCTATGCAATCTCCATAGACAGACATTGACAGTATTTTTTATTTTATTTTTATTTTACCTTTATTTAACCAGGTAGGCAAGTTGAGAACAAGTTCTCATTTACAATTGCGACCTGGCCAAGATAAAGCAAAGCAGTTCGACAGATACAACGACACAGAGTTACACATGGAGTAAAACAAACATACAGTCAATAATACAGTATAAACAAGTCTATATACAATGTGAGAAAATGAGGTGAGAAGGGAGGTAAAAAAGGCAAAAAAGGCCATGGTGGCAAAGTAAATACAATATAGCAAGTAAAACACTGGAATGGTAGTTTTGCAATGGAAGAATGTGCAAAGTAGAAATAAAAATAATGGGGTGCAAAGGAGCAAAATAAATAAATTAATTAAATACAGTTGGGAAAGAGGTAGTTGTTTGGGCTAAATTATAGGTGGGCTATGTACAGGTGCAGTAATCTGTGAGCTGCTCTGACAGTTGGTGCTTAAAGCTAGTGAGGGAGATAAGTGTTTCCAGTTTCAGAGATTTTTGTAGTTCGTTCCAGTCATTGGCAGCAGAGAACTGGAAGGAGAGGCAGCCAAAGAAATAATTGGTTTTGGGGGTGACTAGAGAGATATACCTGCTGGAGCGTGTGCTACAGGTGGGAGATGCTATGGTGACCAGCGAGCTGAGATAAGGGGGGACTTTACCTAGCGGGGTCTTGTAGATGACATGGAGCCAGTGGGTTTGGCGACGAGTATGAAGCGAGGGCCAGCCAACGAGAGCGTACAGGTCGCAATGGTGGGTAGTATATGGGGCTTTGGTGACAAAACGGATTGCACTGTGATAGACTGCATCCAATTTGTTGAGTAGGGTATTGGAGGCTATTTTGTAAATGACATCGCCAAAGTCGAGGATTGGTAGGATGGTCAGTTTTACAAGGGTATGTTTGGCAGCATGAGTGAAGGATGCTTTGTTGCGAAATCGGAAGCCAATTCTAGATTTAACTTTGGATTGGAGATGTTTGATATGGGTCTGGAAGGAGAGTTTACAGTCTAACCAGACACCTAAGTATTTGTAGTTGTCCACGTATTCTAAGTCAGAGCCGTCCAGAGTAGTGATGTTGGACAGGCGGGTAGGTGCAGGTAGCGATCGGTTGAAGAGCATGCATTTAGTTTTACTTGTATTTAAGAGCAATTGGAGGCCACGGAAGGAGAGTTGTATGGCATTGAAGCTTGCCTGGAGGATAGTAGAATGGCCTTACTGAAGAACTCAGTGACTTTCAATGTGGCACCATCATACAGTAGGATGCCACCTTTCATCAAATGTCTGCCCTGCTAGAGCTGCCCTGGTCAACTGTAAGTGCTGTTATTGTGAAGTGGACACATCCAGGAGCAACAACTGCTCAGCTGTGAAGTGTTAGGCCACACAAGCTCACAGAAGGGGACCGCCGAGTGCTGAAGCATTGTCCTTGGTTGCAACACTCACTACCGAGTTCCAAACAGCCTCTGCAAGCAACGTCAGCACAAGAACTGTTAGTTGGGAGCTTTTATGAAATGGGTTTCCATGGCCGAGCAGCTGCACACAAGCCTAATATCGCCATGCGCAATGACAAGCGTCAGCTGGAGTGGTGTAAAGTTCACTGCCATTGGACTCTGGAGCAGTGAAAAACGTGTTCTCTGGAGTGATGAATCACGCTTCTCCATCAGGCAGTGCGACGGACTAATCTGGGTTTGGCGGATGCCAGGAGAACGCTACCTGCCTCAATGCATAGTGCCAACTGTAAAGTTTGGTGGAGGAGGAATAATGGTCTGGGGCTGTTTTTCACGGTTCCGGCTAGGCTCCTTTGTTCAAGTGAAGGGAAATCTTAACGCTACAATATATCAAATCAAATCAAATCAAATTTATTTATATAGCCCTTCGTACATCAGCTGATATCTCAAAGTGCTGTACAGAAACCCAGCCTAAAACCCCAAACAGCAAACAATGCAGGTGTAATAGCACGGTGGCTAGGAAAAACTCCCTAGAAAGGCCAAAACCTAGGAAGAAACCTAGAGAGGAACCAGGCTATGTGGGGTGGCCAGTCCTCTTCTGGCTGTGCCGGGTAGAGATTATAACAGAACATGACCAAGATGTTCAAATGTTCATAAATGACCAGCATGGTCGAATAATAATAAGGCAGAACAGTTGAAACTGGAGCAGCAGCACAGTCAGGTGGACTGGGGACAGCAAGGAGTCATCATGTCAGGTAGTCCTGGGGCACGGTCCTAGGGCTCAGGTCCTCCGAGAGAGAGAAAGAAAGAGAGAATTAGAGAGAGCATATGTGGGGTGGCCAGTCCTCTTCTGGCTGTGCCGGGTGGAGATTATAACAGAACGTGGCCAAGATGTTCAAATGTTCATAAATGACCAGCATGGTTGAATAATAGTAAGGCAGCACAGTTGAAACTGGAGCAGCAGCATGGCCAGGTGGACTGGGGACAGCAAGGAGTCATCATGTCAGGTAGTCCTGGGACATGGTCCTAGGGCCCAGGCCAGTTGAAACTGGAGCAGCAGCATGGCCAGGTGGACTGGGGACAGCAAGGAGTCATCATGTCAGGTAGTCCTGGGGCATAGTCCTAGGGCTCAGGTCCTCCGAGAGAGAGAAAGAAAGAGAGAAGGAGAGAATTAGAGAACGCACACTTAGATTCACACAGGACAACGAATAGGACAGGAGAAGTACTCCAGATATAACAAACTGACCCTAGCCCCCCGACACATAAACTACTGCAGCATAAATACTGGAGGCTGAGACAGGAGGGGTCAGGAGACACTGTGGCCCCATCCGAGGACACCCCCGGACAGGGCCAAACAGGAAGGATATAACCCCACCCACTTTGCCAAAGCACAGCCCCCACACCACTAGAGGGATATCTTCAACCACCAACTTACCATCCTGAGACAAGGCCGAGTATAGCCCACAAAGATCTCCGCCACGGCACAACCCAAGGGGGGGGCGCCAACCCAGACAGGCTGACCACAACAGTGAATCAACCCACCCAGGTGACGCAACCCCCCCAGGGACGGCATGAGATAGCCCCAGTAAGCCAGTGACTCAGCCCCCGTAACAGGGTTAGAGGCAGAGAATCCCAGTGGAAAGAGGGGAACCGGCCAGGCAGAGACAGCAATATACAATGATATTCTAGATAATTCTGTGTTTCCTACTTTGTGGCAACAGTTTGAGGAAGGCTCTTTCCTGTTTCAGCATGGCAATGCCCCCATGCACAAAGTGAGGTCCATACAGAAATGGTTTGTCTAGATTGTTGTGGAAGAACTTGACTGGCCTGCACAGAGCCCTGACCTCAACCCCATCGAACACCTTTGGGATGAATTGGAACACCGACTGCAAGCCAGTCAGTGCTCAACCTCACTAATGACCTTATGGCTGAATGGAAGCAAGTCCCGCAGTAATGTTCCAGCATCTAGTGGAAAGCCTTCCCAGAAGAGTGGAGGCTGTTATAGATGCAAAAGGGGGGAACAACTCCATATTAATTCCCATGATTTTGGAATGTGATGATCGACAAGCCCGTGTCCACATACTTTTGGCTGTGTAGTGTATATCACCATTGAAATATACATTCAGAGCAGATGCATGGGTGCTTCAATAATTCTGCATCAATGAAAAAAATACATTTAAAAACACATCAACTTCCATCAAGCGGTAAGAGAAAATAACAGTGCTGTGCTTTTAACCCATGGGGAGTGTCAGAGCATAGGCTGTTTCGGTCGAAGTAGAACATTTGCTACTAATGCTATGACATTAGTGGAAGGTTTGAAATTAACATATCAGGTTTCGAGTAGCGTAACCTTTTACTAATGCTATGACATGCACTCACTTTCAATGAGTAAACAAAACCGAAAATAGCCATGTCTGCTGTGGGTTGAGCCGATGGGGACTATCAGTCTTTAGGTGATCTATAGGTATCTGTATTTACTCAAAGTAGGACCTTTGTTAATGCTATGATATTAGTGCAAAGTCTGAAACAAACAGAATAGACATGGTCTACGTCCCAAATGGCACCCTGTTCCCTATGAAGTGCACTAGCTTTGACCCTGTTCCCTATGAAGTGCACTAGCTTTGACCCTGTTCCCTATTAAGTGCACTAGCTTTGAACCTGTTCCCTATGAAGTGCACTAGTTTTGACCTGGCCCATAGGGATTCAGCCATTAAGTAACCCTATATCCACTATCCATGATATAAACGCTATCAGACAACCTTTTTTTAATGTTATGCCAGGCGGCTGGAGTATGTACCCTGCTGAGATCGGAGAGTGGATGGGCAACCTGTGTGTGTGTGTGTGTGTGTTTGAGAGGGAGATTATGTGCATGCAGGCGGGCATGTGTGTGTCTCAAATCGATCAGGAGGGGGATGGATGAATGGAGGGGGTCGAGGTCACCGGTTCACCGGTTCATCTTTGTTTCATGAGTTCTAATGCATTTTCAAAAAAAACTCCCCATTCGTGTCCCCTCACGTCTGGCTGGGCTTTTCAAGCATCAAATGACCCTGAAGGTAGCATGATCTGCTGGTTATTGTCTGGTAGCATTATCTGCCGATATTTGTTGTTGTGGTGATTAGCGGGGGAGGACACCATCAAGGTGGATCAGTGGGGGTTGAGCTGAGGCTCTTCTTGTAGGAGGAATTGAATTGAAGAGGCTGTTGTAATGTGCACACACACACTAACACATGCGTACACACACACGCGCGCGCACACACACCGGGTGCACCATATAGGGGATCAGCAGGGGGGTTGAGCAAAAGTTCTAGGAATTGAAAAGGCAGTTCTAGCGGGCTGTTCTGTTCTTGTGAATTACCAACAGGGTTGGGTTTGAATGTGTCAAGATCTAACATCCATCATGGTTATCTTACTTGATCTGTTTCCAAGTTTAACTCGCAGTTTAGAGACACAAGAAAACAACAACAACAACACCCACACACGAACACACACAAACACACACGTGCACACACAAACACACACGAACACACACAAACACACACGTGCACACACACACACACACACACACACACACACACACACACACCATATTTTCTCTTTTCTCCCTCTAAACACCTCATCATCACTTGACATTTCATGATGTGAAGCGTCCAGCTGTAGTTCACTGGGTGGATGACAGAGACAAACACGCGTGTGTATGTGTGAACACCACCAGCTGTGTAGTATTTGAGGATGGCAGAGTGTGGCCCGAATGGCACCCTATGGTTCCTGGTCAAAAGTAGGGCACTATGTAGGGAATATGGTGCCATTTAAGATGCAGCCATTGTCTTCTCCACTACACCTCTTGTAACCTCTTCAGGGATATGCCATAGGGAAATACATTCAGTGAAATACTTCTCTCTTTGTCTAGGCAATAGAGACTTTCACTCCAGGCAAATATAAATGCACACCTATAGATACAGTGGCTTGCAAAAGTATTCACCCCCTTGGCATTTTTCCTATTTTGATGCCTTACAACCTGGAATTAAAATAGATTTTGGGGGGGCTTGTATCATTTGATTTACACAACCTGCCTACCACTTTGCAGATGCAAAATATTGAAACAAACAAAAATGAGACAGGAAAGCTGAACTTGAGTGTGCATAACTATTCACCCCCCCCAAGTCAATACATTGTAGAGCCACCTTTGCAGCAATTACAGCTGCAAGTCTCTTGGGGTATGTCTCTATAAGCTTTGCACATCTAGCAACTGGGATTGTTTTCTTCAAGACAAAACTGCTCCAGAAATCTTTAAGTCATATCACAGATTCTCAATTGGATTGAGGTCTAGGCTTTGACTAAGCCATTCAAAGACATGTAAATGTTTCCCCTTAAACCACTCGAGTGTTGCTTCAGCAGTATGCTTAGGCTTATTGTCCTGCTGGAAGGTTAACCTCCGTCCCAGTCTCAAATCTCTTGAAGACTGAAACCGGTTTCCCTCAAGAATTTCCCTGTATTTAGCGCCATCCATGATTCCTTCAATTCTGACCAGTTTCCCAGTCCCTGCCAATGAAAACATACCCACAGCATGATGCTGCCACCACCATGCTTCATTGTCGGGATGTTGATCTCTGGGTGATGAGAGGTTTTGGGTTTGCGCCAGACATAGCATTTTTCTTGATGGTCAAAAAGCTCAATTTTAGTCTCATCTAACCAGAGTACCTTATTCCATATGTTTGGGGAGTCTCCCACATGCCTTTTAGTGAACACCAAACGTTTTTGCTTGTTCTTGTCATTAAACAATGGCTTTTTTCTGGCCACTCTTCCGTTAAGCCAAGTTCTGTGGAGTGTACAGCTTAAAATGGTCCTATAGACAGATACTCCATTCTCCGCTGTGGAGCTTTGCAGCTCCAGGGTTATCTTTGGTCTCATTGTTGCTTCTCTGATTGATGCCCTCCTTGCCTGGTCTGTGAGTTTTGGTGGGCGGCCCTCTCTTGGCAAGTTTGTTGTGGTGCCATATTCGTTAAATTTTTTAATAATGGATTTAATGGTACTCCGTGGGATGTTCAAAGTTTCTGATATTTTTTACCTTTACCCTTACTCTAAACCGGGTTCATATCCTGTACCCAACCCTACCCCCAAACTATACCCTTTCCCTAAACTGGGTTCGTATCTTGTACTCAACCCTACCCTCCAAAACCGTTTCCCTTACTCTAAACCGGGTTCGTATCCTGTACCCAACCCTACCCCCAAACTATACCCTTTCCCTAAACTGGGTTCGTATCTTGTACTCAACCCTACCCTCTAAAACCGTTACCCTTACTCTAAACCGGGTTCGTATCCTGTACTCTACCCCCAAACTATACCCTTTCCCTAAACTGGGTTCGTATCTTGTATTCACCCCTACCCTCCAAAACTTTTACCCTTACTCTAAACTGGGTTCGTATCCTGTACCCAACCCTACCCCCAAACTATACCCTTTGCCTAAACCTGGTTAATATGCTATACCCAACCCTAAACTGGGTTCGTATCCTGTACCCAACCCTACCCTCTAAACCTTTACCCTAAACATGGTTCGTATCCTGTACCCAACCCAACCCTACTCTCTAAACCTTTACCCTAAACATGGTTCGTATCCTGTACCCAACCCTACCCCCAAACCTTTATCCTTACCCTAAACCGGGTTCGTATCCTGCACCTAACCTTACACAAAACCTTTACCCTTTCCCTAAACTGAGTTAATATGCTATACCCTACCCCTAAACCTTTACCCTTACTCTAAACTGAGTTAATATGCTATACCCTACCCCTAAACCTTTACCCTTACTCTAAACTGAGTTAATATGCTATACCCTACCCCTAAACCTTTACCCTTACTCTAAACTGAGTTAATATGCTATACCCTACCCCTAAACCTTTACCCTTTCCCTAAACTGAGTTAATATGCTATACCCTACCCCTAAACCTTTACCCTTACTCTAAACTGAGTTAATATGCTATACCCTACCACTAAACCTTTACCCTTACTCTAAACTGAGTTAATATGCTATACCCTACCCCTAAACCTTTACCCTTACTCTAAACTGGGTTCATATCATGTACCCAACCCTACCCCTAAACCTTTACCCTTACTCTAAACTGAGTTAATATGCTATACCCTACCCCTAAACCTTTACCCTTACTCTAAACTGAGTTAATATGCTATACCCTACCCCTAAACCTTTACCCTTACTCTAAACTGAGTTAATATGCTATACCCTACCCCTAAACCTTTACCCTTACTCTAAACTGGGTTCATATCATGTACCCAACCCTACCCCCAAACCTAAACCCTAAACCGGGTTTGTATCCTATATCCAACACAACCTTACCCTCACTTTTATGTCAATATCTTCATTATTCTGTACACCTTTTAAACCCAAGAAAGTTTGTTTTAATAAAAGTCAAGTTGAGAACAACAAGAAAAGGTGAACTACAATGTCCCTCCGCCCTAGTCTCCCACCCAACCCCAAACCTCAACCTGGAAACCGAAAAGAGAGATATAAGAATCCCTGAGCTGTCACTACCAGAATCAAAGTCTCTCTCTCTGTGTGTGTGTGTGTGTGTGTGTGTGTGTGTGTGTGTGTGTGTGTGTGTGTGTGTGTGTGTGTGTGTGTGTGCGTGTGTGTGTGTGTGTGTGTGTACACTGTTCCACCATAAAGGATTCATTTATAACTTTCACTGAACAGTCAACAGTTCAATAATCTACATTCCAACTTCAGTTACAGAGCTTGATAGCGATTTGAATTCAGGTGGTACAAGGCAACTTAAATAATTTAACCATAATGTCTAGATATCTTTTATACATTTGGAGTGCCCTTGAATAAACTGCTATATATTCCACTGTGAATATTTTATTTGACCTACTTACTTTTTTATTAACTGAAGGCCAATAAAATATATATACAGTACATATACAGTGCCTTCGGAAAGTATTCAGACCCCTTAATTTTTCCACCATTTTGTTACATTACAGCCGTATTCTAAAATGGATTAATAAAAATTCTCAGCAATCTACACACAATACCCCATAATGATGAAGTGAAAACAGGTTTTCAGAAGTGTTTGCAAATGTATAAAACAGAAATACCTTATTTACATAAATATTCAGACCCTTTGCTATGAGACTCAAAATTGAGCTCAGGCGCGTCCTGTTTCCATTGATCATCCTTGAGATGTTTCTACAACTTGATTGGAGTCCACCTGTGGTAAATTCAATTGATTGGACATGATTTGGAAAGGCACACACCTGTCTATATGAAGTCCCACAGTTGACAGTGCATGTCAGAGCAAAAACCAAGCCATGAAGTTGAAGTAATTTTCCGTCCAACCATCTCTGCAGCACTTCACCAATCAGGTCTTTATGGTAGAGTGGCAAGATGGAAGCCACTCCTCAGTAAAAGGCACATGACAGCCCACTTGGAGTTTGCCAAAAGTCGCCTAAAGACTCTCTATGACCATGAGAAACAAGATTCTCTGGTCTAATTAAACCAAGATTGAACTCTTTGGCCTGAATGCCAAGTGACACGCCTGGAGGAAACCTGACACCATCCTACAGTGAAGCATGGTTGTGGCAGAATCATGCTGTGGGGATGTTTTTCAGGGGCAGGGACTGGGAGACTAGTCAGGATTGAGGGAAAGAAGAACGGAGCAAAGTACAGAGAGATCCTTGATGAAAACCTGCTCCAGAGCGCTCAGGACCTCAGACTGGCCCACCCAGAGCAGTGACGCTCCCCATCCAACCATCCAACCAGACAGAGCTTGAGAGGATCTGCAGAGAAGAATGGGAGAAACTTCCCAAATACAAGCTTGTAGCGCCATACCCAAGAAGACTCGAGGCTGTACTTGCTGCCAAAGGTGCTTCAACAAAGTACTATGTAAAGGGTCTGAAAACGTATGTAAATGTGATATTTAAGTTTTTTTTGTCCACCTCATTTTTCCATTGTCATTATAGGGTATTGTATGTCGATTGATAAGAGAAAAAAACAATGTAATCAATTTCAGAATAACGTAAAAGTCAAGGGGTCTGAAAGCCATATCTCAGACTGGACAATAAAAAGAAAAGATTAAGATGGGTAAAAGAACAGACACTGGCCAGAGGAACTCTGCCCAGAAGGCCAGCATCCCGGAGTCGCCTCTTCACTCTTGACGTTGGGACTGGTGTTTTGCGGGTACTATTTAATGAAGCTGCCAGTTGAAGACTTGTGAGGCATAAGTTTCTCAAACTAGACACTCTAATGTACTTGTCCACTTGCTCAGTTGTGCACTGGGGCCTCCCACTCCTCGTTCTATTCTGGTTAGAGTCAGTTTGCGCTGTTCTGTGAAGGGAGTAGTATACAGCGTTATATAAGATCTTCAGTTTCTTGGCAATTTCTTGCATGGAATAGCCTTCATTTCTCAGAACCAGAATAGACTGATGAGATTCAGAAGAAAGTATCTTTGTTTCGGGCCATTTTGAGCCTGTAATCAAACCCACAAATGCTGATGCTCCAGATACTCAACTAATCTAAAGAAGGCCAGTTTTATTGCTTCTTTAATCAGAACAACAGTTTTCAGCTGTGCTAACATAATTACAAAAGGTTTTCTAATGATCAATTAGCCTTTTAAAATGATAAACTTGTATTAGCTAACACAACGTGCCATTGGAACACAGGAATGATGGTTGCTGATAATGGGCCTCTGTACATCTATCTAGATATTCCATAAACAATCAGCCGTTTCCAGCTACAATAGTCATTTACAACATTAACAATGTCTACACTGTAAATCTGATCAATTTGATGTCATTTTAATGGACAAAAACATTTGCTTTTCTTTCAACAACAAGAACATTTCTAAGTGACCCCAAACTTTTGAACGGTAGTGTATATTAAAAATGACTTGCCTACTACCAGTACAGTATGTTTAACTGAAGGCCGAGGCTGAATGATTGGGCGAATCAACAATAAATTAAATGCTGATTAAAACTCCTGAAAGGCTCCACAGGTACTGAAATCTGTTGCCTTGTATTTGGTGTTCATTTTCTCAAATGTTCTCCCTAGTAGGGAGTGCTAATGGCTTCTAAATATGACTCTACATCATTCGAATAAGGTTTTGGCTATTCCCAACTCCCTTGGGTACCAGTTGGTTGCCATTAGCGACACGTGGTCACTGGTGCGATCTTACGAAATGTGATTGTAACTAAACTAAGTGAAAAATGTTCTCAAACATTTGACTGTTTTTCTAAGGCCTGTTTTCCACCGTCATTACTGAGAGAGGGAGAGAGATGGGGGAGAGAGAGAGAGATGGGGGGGGGAGAGGGAGAGGGAGGGAGAGAGATGGGGGAGGGAGAGAGAGAGGGGAGAGAGAGAGAGATGGGGGAGGGAGAGAGAGAGGGGGAGAGAGAGAGAGATGGGGGAGGAGAGAGAGAGGGGGAGAGAGAGAGAGAGATGGGGGGAGAGAGAGAGAGATGGGGAGGGAGAGAGAGAGGGGGAGAGTTGACCTCTTCATTGCTATTCTCTCCACTGTGAGTCATTTGCATGTTCTATGATTCTATGATTCCGTTTCTCTTTTATCATTAAGGTCATTAGTGATAATAGATTGACTGATAGCTGTGTGACACCCACACACTCACACACACACACACACACACACACACACACACACACACACACACACACACACACACACACACACACACACACACACACACACACACACAGTGTTCATTTGTTCTCCAGAGGGCCATGTGCAGGAAAGCCCAAGTTCACATGTATTGATAATATTCCTTCGTAATATTCCTTCCAGTTTCAGGAAAATGTTTCCACAGCAACAGGAAATGTGAATTATTATGTGGATTATAATTCAGGGACATTTCTGTAGGGGTTGATATATTTTTCTTAACGGAAAATAAAGTCTGAAATGTCAAAGTGGAAATGACAAACTTCAGAAGCCTTCTTAAACCTCAAATACACTACGAGTTTTAAATGTCCTGCACTGCAGGAACATTCTCCTGCAACAGGGTGATCACATTAAGATCCAACACCAGACGGAAAGGTGAAAGGTTAATAGTAGTGATGAATATGAGTTATATTTCATGATCTCTCAGGTAGGGACAGTATGTGCAAAAGGCATCAGTCAACATTTAAGTGAAGATATACCAGTCAGTTATGCTTTTAACTCTGCGTGCTTCCTACTTCAACATAGCTACTTCAGGGAAGGGAAGATAATATATGCCATTTAAGCAGATGCTTTTAACCCAGAAGTGAGTGCATTTTCGTAGCAGGAATATCTTTATGAAGGCCATATGTTTCTCAACTAGCATCATAAAGGACCACGATATACAGCATTCACCTCAAAGGACCTATGAACATAACATAAGTTACTATCTGTGGGGTTGCTATCTACACAGCCAGCTGGCTGTTTTTATGCCATTTCCTTGTCATTATTTGCTGTCATGCTATAGATAGATAGATTTTGGTGTCACTTAGAATTGTCCTTGTTTTCCATGAAAGCGTACATGAAATTAGTTGCAAAATGAATAGGAAATATAGTCAAGACGTTGACAAGGTTATAAATAATGATTTTTAATTGAAATAGTAATTGTGTCCTTCAAACTTTGCTTTGTCAAAGAATCCTCCATTTGCAGCAATTACAGCCTTGCAGACCTTTGGCTTCTAGTTGTCAAGTTGTTGAGGTAATCTGAAGAGATTTCACCCCATGCTTCCTGAAGCACCTCCCACAAGTTGGATTGGCTTGATGGGCACTTCTTACGTACCATACGGTCAAGCTGCTCCCACAACAGCTCAATAGGGTTGAGATCCGGTGACTGTGCTGGCCACTCCCTTATAGACAGAATACCAGCTGACTGCTTCTTCCCTATAATAGTTATTGCGTAGTTTGGTGCTGTGCTTTAGGTCATTGTCCTGTTGTAGGAGGAAATAGTCTCCAATTAAGCGCTGTCCACAGGGTATGACATGGCGTTGCAAAATGGAGTGATAGCCTTCCTTCTTTTACCCTGTACAAATCTCCCACTTTACCACCACCAAAGCTTCCCCAGACCATCACATTGCCTCCACCATGCTTGACAGATGGCGTCAAGCACTCCTTCAGCATATTTTCATTTTATCTGCGTCTCACGAATGTTCTTCTTTGTGATCTGAGTACCTCAAACTTAGATTAGTCTGTCCATAACACTTTATTCCAATCTTCCTCTGTCCAGTGTCTGTGTTCTTTTGCCCATCTTAATCTTTTATTTTTATTGGACAGTCTGAGTTATGACTTTTTCTTTGCAACTTTTCCTAGAAGGCCAGCATGCCGGAGTCGCCTCTTCACTCTTGACGTTGAGACTGGTGTTTTGCGGGTACTATTTAATGAAGCTACCTGTTGAGGACAGTTACTCAAACTAGACAGTCTAATGTACTTGTCCTCTTGCTCAGCTGTGCATCGAGGCCTCCCACTCCTCTTTATATTCTGGTCAGAGCCCGTTTGCACTGTTCTGTGAAGGGAGCAATTTCTCGCATGGAATAGCCTTCATTTCTCAGAAAAAGAAGTTTCAGAAGAAAGTTTCAGAAGAAAGTTCTTTGTTTCTGACCATTTTAAACCTGTAATCGAACCCACAAATGCTGATGCTCCAGATACTCAACTAGTCTAAAGAAGGCCAGTTTTATTATTCCTGTCACGCCCTGGTCGAAGTATTTTGTGTTTATCTTTATTTATTTGGTCAGGCCAGGGTGTGGCATGGGTTTTTGTATGTGGTGTGTATATATGGGGGATTGTAGCTAGTGGGGTGTTCTAGATAAGTCTATGGCTGTCTGAAGTGGTTCTCAATCAGAGGCAGGTGTTTATCGTTGTCTCTGATTGGGAACCATATTTAGGCAGCCATATTCTTTGAGTTTGTTGTGGGTGATTGTCCTTAGTGTCCTTGTTCCTGTCTCTATGTTAGTTTACACTAGTATAGGCTGTTTCGGTTTTCATTACGTTAAGTTTGTTGTTTTGTAGTGCATTTGTATTGATTCGAGTTTTACGTTTTTCATAAAACATGGATCGCAATCTACACGCTGCGTTTTGGTCCGACTCTCCTTCACCACACCTAGAAAACCGTTACAGAATCACCCACCACAAACGGACCAAGCAGCGTGTCAACAGGCAGGAGCAGCCCAAAGAGGAGATGCGTAATAAGGATTTCTGGACATGGGAGGAGATCCTCGACGGGAGAGGACCCTGGGCTAAACCAGGGGAGTGTAGCCGCCCAAAGGTGCAACAGGAGAAGAGGCAACAGAGGCAGCAGCAGCAGGAGAAGAGGCAACAGAGGCAGCAGCAGCAGGAGCAGCAGCAGCTACAGTGGGAGAGGTTGCACCACCTGGAGAAATGGACATGGGAGGAGGAACTGGACGGTAAAGGACCCTGGGATCAGCCTGGAGATTATTGTCGCCCCAAAGCCGAGCTGGAGGCAGCAAAAGCAGAGAGGCGGCATTATGAGGAGCTAGCACGGCAGAGCGGATGGAAGCCCGGGAGTCAGCCCCAAAAAATTCTTGGGGGGAGGCTCACAGGGAGAATGGCTACGCCAGGTAGGAGACCTGCGCAAACTCCCTGTGCTTACCGGGGGGCTAGAGAGACCGGGCAGGCACCGTGTTATGCAGTGGTGCGCACGGTGTCCCCAGTGCGGGTGCATAGCCCGGTGAGGTATATTCCAGCTCCTCGGATCGGCCGGGCTAGAGTGGGCATCAAGCCAGGTACGGTTGGGCAGGCTCGGTGCTCAAGAGCTCCAGTGCGCCTGCACGGTCCGGTCTATCAAGTACCACCTCCACACCCCAGCCCTCCGGTAGCAGCCCCCCGCACCAGGCTTCCTGTGCGTGTCCTCGGTCCAGTACCACCAGTACCAGCACCACGCATCAGGCCTACAGTGCGCTTCGCCTCTCCAGCGCTGTCGGAGCCTTTCTCCTCTCCTGCGCTGCCGGAGTCTCCCATCTGTTCAGCGCTGCCAGAGTCTTCCTCCTCTACAGCGCTGCTGGAGTCTCCCGCCTGTTCAGTGCAGCCAGAGCCTGTCTCCTCTCCTGCGCTGCTGGAGTCTCCCGCCTGTTCAGCGCAGCCAGAGCTGCCAGCCTGCATGGAGAAGCCAGAACTGCTAGCCTGCATGGAGCAGCCAGAGATGTCAGTCTGCATGGAGCAGCCAGAGATGTCAGTCTGCATGGAGCAGCCAGAGCTGTCAGTCTGCATGGAGCAGCCAGAGCTGTCAGTCTGCATGGAGCAGCCAGAGATGTCAGTCTACATGGAGCTGCCAGTGTGCATGAAACAGCCAGAGATGTCAGTCTGCATGGAGCAGCCAGAGCTGTCAGTCTGCATGGAGAAGCCAGAGCTGTCAGTCTGCATGGAGCAGCCAGAGCTGTCAGTCTGCATGGAGCAGCCAGAGCTGTCAGTCTACATGGAGCAGCCAGAGCTGCCAGTTTGCATGAAGCAGCCAGAGCTGTCAGTCTGCATGGAGCAGCCAGAGCTGCCAGTCTGCATGAAGCAGCCAGTCTGCATGGAGCAGCCAGAGCTGTCAGTCTACATGGAGCAGCCAGAGCTGCCAGTCTGCATGAAGCAGCCAGAGCTGTCAGTCTGCATGGAGCAGCCAGAGCTGCCAGTCTGCAAGGAGCAGCCAGTCTGCATGGAGCTACCAGTCTGCAAGGAGCAGCCAGAGCTGTCAGTCTACATGAAGCAGCCAGTGCCGCCAGTCTGCCCAGAGCCGCCAGTCGGCCCAGCGCCGCCAGTGCCGCCAGTCTGCCCAGCGCTGCCAGCGCCCCCAGTCTGCCCAGCGCCGCCAGTGCTCCCAGTCTGCCCAGCGTCGCCAGTCTTCCCAGCGTCGCCAGTCTGCCCAGCGTCGCCAGTCTGCCCAGCGCCGCCAGTCTGCCCAGCGCCGCCAGTCTGCCCAGCGTTGCCAGTCTGTCAGGATCAGTTAGATCCACCAGTCAGCCAGGATCCACCAGTCTGCCAGGATCCGCCAGAAGTGCCAGTCAGCCAGGATCCGCCAGTAGCACCAGTCAGCCAGGATCCGCCAGTCAGCCAGGATCCGCCAGTCAGCCAGGATCTTCCAGATCTGCCAGTCAGCCAGACTCTTCCAGATCTGCCAGTCAGCCAGACTCTTCCAGATCTGCCAGTCAGCCAGACTCTTCCAGATCTGACAGTCAGCCAGACTCTTCCAGATCTGACAGTCAACCAGACTTCCAGATATGCCAGTCAACCAGACTCTTGCAGATCTGCCAGTCAACCAGACTCTTCCAGATCTGCCAGTCAACCAGACTCTTCCGGATCTGCCAGTCAGCCAGGATCCGCCAGTCGGCCAGGATCTGCCAGTCAGCCAGGATCCGCCAGTCGGCCAGGATCTGCCAGTCAGCCAGGATCTGCCAGTCAGCCAGGATCTGCTGAAACCACCAGCCAGCCAGGATCTGGTAGATTTATCTACCTGCCTGAGCTTCCTCTCACTCCTGAGCTTCCTCTCACTCCTGAGCTTCCTCTCACTCCTGAGCTTCCCCTCAGTCCCGAGCTGCCTCAGTCCCGAGCTGCCCCTCAGTCCCGATCTGCTCCTCAGTCCAGTGGGTTTCTGGGTGGGTTTCTGAGGACTACTAGGCCATGGTCGGCGGCGAGGGTGGACTATCCAGGGACGCGAGGAGAGGGGACTAAGACATTAATTGAGTGGGGTCCACGTCCCGCGCTGGAGCCGCCACCATGGACAGACGCCCACCCGGACCCTCCCTATTTGTTTTGAGGTGCGTTCGGGAGTCCGCACCTTAGGGGGGGGGGGGTTCTGTCACGCCCTGGTCGAAGTATTTTGTGTTTATCTTTATTTATTTGGTCAGGTCAGGGTGTGGCATGTGTTTTTGTATGTGGTGTGTATATATGGGGGATTGTAGCTAGTGGGGTGTTCTAGATAAGTCTATGGCTGTCTGAAGTGGTTCTCAATCAGAGGCAGGTGTTTATCGTTGTCTCTGATTGGGAACCATATTTAGGCAGCCATATTCTTTGAGTTTGGTGTGGGTGATTGTCCTTCGTGTCCTTGTTCCTGTCTCTATGTTAGTTTACACTAGTATAGGCTGTTTCGGTTTTCATTACGTTAAGTTTGTTGTTTTGTAGTGCATTTGTATTGATTCGAGTTTTACGTTTTTCATTAAACATGGATCGCAATCTACACGCTGCGTTTTGGTCCGACTCTCCTTCACCACACCTAGAAAACCGTTACAGTTCCTTTAATCAGAACAACAGTTTTCAGCTGTGCTAACATAATTGCAAAAGGGTTTTCTAATGATCAATTCGCATTTTTAAAATGATAAACTTGGATTAGCTAACACAATGTGTCATTGGAAAACAGGAATGATGGTTTCTGATAATGGGCCTCTGTAAGCCTACAGTATGTAGATATTCCATTTAAAAAATCAGCCGTTTCCAGCTACAATAGTCATTTACAACATTAACAATGTCTACACTGTATTTGTGGTCCATTTGAGGTTATTTTAATGGACAAAAAAGTGCTTTTCTTTCAAAAACAAGAACATTTCTAAGTGACCCTAAACTTTTGAACGGTAGTGTAGATAGAGGAAGCGAAACAGCATAAAGTCCCCACAGTCATTGTAGCCTATGGATCATCACACTGGGGAAGAATGTTGACAAAAGACACATCACTACTCACCTAATCAAATGAAACCCTGAAGTTAGTTTTATGAGTCTGGGAAACGTGGAGAGGGGTGTTCTTTACTTCCAGCCGAGTCTAGCTCACAATTATCATTCTTCTCTCTGTACAGAGAGGGGACTTCTGGGAGATGGTTTCCATGGTGATGGGATAAATGCGACGAGGAAGAGGAGGCTTAATGTGACAATATTTCAGCCGCAATATCCCAGAGACCCATAACTAGGATTTCAAAAGGAGGGTATATTACTGGAGACCTTCAAAGTTTAGCACTAAACTATAAGGATTTGATCTAATCTAGCACATCACATCTAGTGGCTCTTTGGGGTACTTCACAGTGTCACAGGTATGTAAATATGTGTGGCCTTATCACATGTCAAATATATCAAATAATTGAATAAGATAAAAAGTTGTAAAGCTGTAAAACGTTATCTGAAATATAAACCATCAACTTAGTGATTGGTGTTTAATTTGAGGGTTTCAGTATGAAACATCCCTACATGTTTTTTCACAAACTTTTTTACTATATCAATATGTATTTGTTGTAAATGTTTTGGTGTCAAACTGGTGGCAGTTGTGAAAAAAGTCATTAGTTGCAAGAGTTGCAGAGTTAATTGACAATAATGTCATTGTTGATCAGCATCATTAATGAAAAGGATCATCTATTTTCTCTTGAATAGTATGATCTATGTACTAGAAAATCATGGATAATATGGACACAGATATAATAAATTAATACTATTTATGAATATGTATATTTTTTGTTATTCAATTATAAATGACCCAAGTTCTGATAGATTGCCATAGATTTTCTGTTAATTACCAAAATGACTGAAGATTGCGGTAACTTTGCTAAATAGCCAGTAGCTTTGCAACCCTACCCATTATGAATGAATTCCACTCAATCGCTCTGGTAGGCAGCAACAGAGGGTGAAATAGAAAAACACGTCCGCAGAGAGAAGAGAGTATAATGGTCTTTTTAAGACATTAACATTTCTACTTGATTGAGCAGCTATGCTAAAACATGCATCTATGCTCTTGAACCAAAGTTTACTTTTATTTCTCAAACTTTGAGACTTTATTAATGTTCTGACTCAGGGTTGTAATCCCACTTTGAGCACTAGCCTTCTCTCCCTTCTTGGTAATAGATATGTGGACCTTTAGGGCTGAGTAAGTCTGGGTATTGAGAAAAACAATATGGAGTGAAAATAGGTTTCTTTTCCGCAAAGCCTTCCACACCGCGGGTGTACGCACGTCTATAGAGAAAGAAAGGGAAAGAGAGGGGGAGAGAGAGATGAAAGGAGAACAAAATCCATCTAAAGCCCTGTGATCTGGAAAAAAAAGGGTTCTGAGGAGAGACGGAGTGTGAGGGCAGTCAGGTCACTCGAGATCCAAGGCGATATTCGACGTTCATCCATGTCCCCAGGATGTCGGGAGATGCCTTCAAAACCGGCCATTAGAGGCAACGGTGAGCTCCATTACCATCAAGTAGGCTTGCGGCAAGGGCGATGTGGATGGCGGATAAGCTGCGAACTCGGGGCACCGAGGGTCATGTGTTCAATGCCAGTGCTAGGCAGGTCTTGAACCCTAACTCAAACCTTAACCCTTAACTCAGCCATTCAGAATGAATGCCTATATTTAACAGTCAAAATGTGACGTTTATCCCCTCCCCCCTTGACAAACGTTGAATACTGAAGTCAAACCGTGAGATGTTGTTGGTGAGCTCTGTAAAAGGGTTCTGATGAGAGGAGGGGTGAGAGGGAATATGAAAGAGGAAAATAGAGAAAGTGTCTATGAGAAAAATAAAATGAGTGAGAGGGAAGAAGAGAAGGAGACAGATATCAAGAGAAAGACCGAAGAGTGATAGAAATCCTGACAAAGCTAGAGAGCGAGAGCGCGAGAGAGCAAGTGAGTGAGAGAGCGAAGGAGAGAGAAAAAGGGAGAGAGAGAAAAAGAAAGAGTAAAAAGAGAGGTCATGCCCTGGGCTAATGGCCACCACAACCACATTAGCCACACAATACGGGTCAGCCACACACACAGACACAGACACAGACACAGACACACACACACACACACACACACACACACACACACACACACACACACACAGGTTGTGAGATGTCATTAACCCTCCCAACAGCTGCACTGTGTGAGTGATATACCCAAAATAAACAGGCACCAAAATAAATGGTGCAAAATAGCTCACTACACCATCCGTGTTAGATGGACTTGTGTGTGTGTGTGTGTGTGTGTCATCTGGCCTGGCGGGCGGTCATGGCTGGCGACAGTGTCAATGGAAACGTAATTAATGTTTGTGTTGCAGGGATAATGGCATCATTTTTCCGGTTGCTCTTGTTGCAGTGTGTGATGTCGTATAGTGGAGTGTGTGGTGGGGGGACGGGATGGGACAGTGAGGGGTGTGTGTGTGAGAGCGTGCCTATTGTGCCTGCCCATAAGCATGTAAGTGTGTGGGACGTGACACATTTTTTTACTAAATCAATAATAATGACTGTCACAAGTCCAGCCACCATGATATTGTACACAAACACCAACCCCCAGAGTTTATGAAATGTTCTGAAACATAAATACACTATATTACACCTATATGCCTACATTTTATTATTATGTTTGTTCTCTCACTCTGTTGAAGTGTAATAAAATGTGTTCTTCTCGAAATTGAAAAAATGTCAATACATATATATATATATTTTTAAAAAAACTCTCTGGTTTTGAGAGTCGGGAGGCAGCTCTGGCCGATCCGTCTAAATCAATAACGAATTTAAGACGTTAGTGCTCGGGCCTCTACCTCATTGCTTTAGCTCATTATTTACAAGCTTGGCACGACTGTTCCTGGATGGATGGAAAGTGTTTTACTCAAGAATCCCCCACATTCTCTCTCACTCTCTCTCTACCTCTCTCTCGCTCTACCTACCCGTCTCTCTCTTTGTCTGACTCTCTCTCTCTGCTTCTCTTTCTTTTTCTCTTTGTCTCTGTCTTTCTCTAACTATTTCTCTCTTTCAATTAATTTCAACAGTAAATATTACACTCGCAAAATAATAGAGCTGTTGCAAATTTCGTATTATGCCTATACAGTGTTGTAACGAAGTTCAAATAGTTAAAGTAGAAAAAGGAAAATAAATAAATATAATTATGGTTTGTATTTACAATGGTGTTTGTTCTTCACTGGTTGCCCTTTTCTTGTGGCTACAGGTCACAAATCTTGCTGCTGTGATGGCACACTGGAATTTCATCCAATAGATATGGGAGTTTATCAAAATTGGATTTGTTTTCAAATTCTTTGTGGATCTGTGTAATCTGAGGGAAATATGGTCGGATTTGGCAGGAGGTTAGGAAGTGCAGCTCAGTTTCCACCTCGTCTTTCTCTAACTATCTGTCTCTCTCTGTCGCCCTCTTTCTCTAACTATCTCTGTCTCTTTCTCTCTTTTCTTTCTCTATTCTTTCTCTCTCTCTCAGGCTCTGTCTCTCTTTCTCTCTCTAACTCTCTCTGTCTCTTTCTCTCTCTAACTATCTCTGTCTCTTTCTCTCTCTAACTCTCTCTGTCTCTTTCTCTCTCTAACTATCTCTGTCTCTTTCTCTCTCTAACTATCTCTGTCTCTCTTTCTCTCTCTAACTCTCTCTGTCTCTTTCTCTCTCTAACTATCTCTGTCTCTTTCTCTCTCTAACTATCTCTGTCTCTTTCTCTCTCTCTCAGGCTCTGTCTCTCTTTCTCTCTCTAACTCTCTCTGTCTCTTTCTCTCTCTAACTCTCTCTGTCTCTTTCTCTCTCTAACTATCTCTGTCTCTTTCTCTCTCTAACTATCTCTGTCTCTTTCTCTCTCTAACTCTCTCTGTCTCTTTCTCTCTCTAACTATCTCTGTCTCTTTCTCTCTCTAACTCTCTGTCTCTTTCTCTCTCTAACTCTCTCTGTCTCTTTCTCTCTCTAACTATCTCTGTCTCTTTCTCTCTCTAACTATCTCTGTCTCTTTCTCTCTCTAACTCTCTCTGTCTCTTTCTCTCTCTAACTCTCTCTGTCTCTTTCTCTCTCTAACTCTCTCTGTCTCTTTCTCTCTCTAACTATCTCTGTCTCTTTCTCTCTCTAACTCTCTCTGTCTCTTTCTCTCTCTAACTCTCTCTGTCTCTTTCTCTCTCTAACTCTCTCTGTCTCTTTCTCTCTCTAACTATCTCTGTCTCTTTCTCTCTCTAACTATCTCTGTCTCTTTCTCTCTCTAACTATCTCTGTCTCTTTCTCTCTCTGTCTCCCTCTCAATTCAATGTCAGGGCTTTTTGACATTGGAAACATATGTTTACATTTCCAAAGCAAGTGAAATGGATAAACAATACAAAAATAAACATTATACTTACAAAAGTTCCAAAAGAATAAAGACATTTGAAATGTCATTATGTCTATATACAGTGTTGTAATTATGTGCAAATTGTTAAAGTACAAAAAGGAAAATATATATGTATTTAACAATGGTGTTTGTTCTTCACTGTTTTCCCTGTCTCTCTCACTCTCTAACTATCTGTAACTCTCTCTCTCTCTCTAATTATCTCTCTAACTATATCGCTCTCTCTCTCTCTCTCTCTCTCTCTCTCTCTCTCTCTCTCTCTCTCTCTCTGTGCATGCTGGGAGTTTTGGGGGATTCTGAGTGTTTGGTGTGGAGTTACATCACCTGTGTTTTATTTTTTTTAAATCATTTTCCTGGTGGTTTTCCTTCTTCTAGGCATGATTAAGGTTATCATTACTTTAAAAAGTTATTGCATTTTGGGAAGTTTGCAAGTTGAATTAAAATGGTCCCTTTGGGTTGCAAACACCCGGCTCTGAAACGGGTTATGTCGTTTCAAACACCCGGCTCTGAAACGGGTTATGTGGTTTCAAACACCCGGCTCTGAAACGGGTTATGTCGTTTCAAACACCCGGCTCTGAAACGGGTTATGTCGTTTCAAACACCCGGCTCTGAAACGGGTTATGTCTTTCACACACCCGGCTCTGAAACGGGTTATGTCTTTCACACACCCGGCTCTGAAACGGGTTATGTCGTTTCAAACACCCGGCTCTGAAACGGGTTATGTCGTTTCAAACACCCGGCTCTGAAACGGGTTATGTCGTTTCAAACACCCGGCTCTGAAACGGGTTATGTCGTTTCAAACACCCGGCTCTGAAACGGGTTATGTCGTTTCAAACACCCGGCTCTGAAACGGGTTATGTCATTTCAAACACCCGGCTCTGAAACGGGTTATGTCGTTTCGGCGACAGGTGTTTGTTTTCGGACTCACCGGAGCAGACTTTGTAGTTATTGTTTTCAAGTATGACAGCAGACTGTGTATGGCTTATGCTAGTACGGTTAGTTAACGCTGTTTTGAGTGTGGGGATGTTGGCCATAAGCGACATGCTTGCCCGAAAAGGGAGAAGGCGGAGGGAGGGGTGCAGGTGGTCCTCGTAACGCCTGGGTCCACTGATGTAGGGACAGGTGGTCCGACAGTGATGGAGCAATCACAAGCACCTGTTGCTGAGGAACAAGCTGTCCGTGTTGAGGGTACGGAGTTGCAGCTTGTACCAGAGGAGAACATAGTGTCTGTTATGCAGCAGAAAATTATTGTTGTAGGAGGTAAGGATGGATTTGGGGAGGCAATTCCCCAGACTGGTGAGGAGATGCTCAGTATGAGTAATGGGGTTCAGGTGGGGCTAGTCTCCCAAGTAGTGGAGGAGATGTCCACTACAAGTAATGGGGTTCAGGTGGGGCTAGTCTCCCAGGTAGAGGAGGAGATGTCCACTCCGAGTAATGGGGTTCAGGTGGAGCTAGTCTCCCAGGTAGAGGAGGAGATGTCCACGACGGGTAATGGGGTTCAGGTGGGGCTAGTCTCCCAGGTAGTGGAGGAGATGCCCACTACGGGTAATGGGGTTCAGGTGGGGCTAGTCTCCCAGGTAGTGGAGGAGATGTCCACTACGAGTAATGGGGTTCAGGTGGAGCTAGTCTCCCAGGTAGTGGAGGAGATGTCCACTACGAGTAATGGGGTTCAGGTGGAGCTAGTCTCCCAGGTAGTGGAGGAGATGTCCACTATGAGTAATGGGGTTGAGGTGGGGCTAGTCTCCCAGGTAGTGGAGGAGATGCCCGGTACAAGTGATGGGGTTCAGGTGGAGCTAGTCTCCCAGGTAGTGGAGGAGATGCCCACTACGAGTAATGGGGTTCAGGTGGGGCTAATCTCCCAGGTAGTGGAGGAGATGCCCGGTACAAGTAATGGGGTTCAGGTGAAGATAATCTCCCAGGTAGTGGAGGAGATGTCCCCTATGAATAATGGGGTTGAGGTGGGGCTAGTCTCCCAGGTAGTGGAGGAGATGCCCGGTACAAGTGATGGGGTTCAGGTGGAGCTAGTCTCCCAGGTAGTGGAGGAGATGTCCCCTATGAGTAATGGGGTTGAGGTGGGGCTAGTCTCCCAGGTAGTGGAGGAGATGTCCACTACGAGTAATGGGGTTCAGGTGGAGCTAGTCTCCCAGGTAGTGGAGGAGATGTCCACCATGAGTAATGGGGTTCAGGTGGAGCTAGTCTCCCAGGTAGTGGAGGAGATGCCCACTATGAGTAATGGGGTTGAGGTGGGGCTAGTCTCCCAGGTAGTGGAGGAGATGCCCGGTACAAGTGATGGGGTTCAGGTGGAGCTAGTCTCCCAGGTAGTGGAGGAGATGCCCACTACGAGTAATGGGGTTCAGGTGGGGCTAATCTCCCAGGTAGTGGAGGAGATGCCCGGTACAAGTGATGGGGTTCAGGTGGAGCTAGTCTCCCAGGTAGTGGAGGAGATGTCCCCTATGAGTAATGGGGTTGAGGTGGGGCTAGTCTCCCAGGTAGTGGAGGAGATGCCCGGTACAAGTGATGGGGTTCAGGTGGAGCTAGTCTCCCAGGTAGTGGACGAGATGTCCACTACGAGTAATGGGGTTCAGGTGGGGCTAATCTCCCAGGAAGTGGAGGAGATGTCCACTACGAGTAATGGGGTTCAGGTGGAGCTAGTCTCCCAGGTAGTGGAGGAGATGTCCACTACGAGTAATGGGGTTCAGGTGGAGCTAATCTCCCAGGAAGTGGAGGAGATGTCCACTACGAGTAATGGGGTTCAGGTGGGGCTAGTCTCCCAGGTAGTGGAGGAGATGTCCACTACGAGTAATGGGGTTCAGGTGGAGCTAGTCTCCCAGGTAGTGAAGGAGATGTCCACTATGAGTAATGGGGTTCAGGTGGAGCTAGTCTCCCAGGTAGTGGAGGAGATGCCCACTATGAGTAATGGGGTCGAGGTGGGGCTAGTCTCCCAGGTAGTGGAGGAGATGCCCGGTACAAGTGATGGGGTTCAGGTGGAGCTAGTCTCCCAGGTAGTGCAGGAGATGTCCACTACGAGTAATGGGGTTCAGGTGGGGCTAATCTCCCAGGAAGTGGAGGAGATGTCCACTATGAGTAATGGGGTTGAGGTGGGGCTAGTCTCCCAGGTAGTGGAGGAGATGCCCACTACGAGTAATGGGGTTCAGGTGGGGCTAATCTCCCAGGTAGTGGAGGAGATGCCCGGTACAAGTGATGGGGTTCAGGTGGAGCTAGTCTCCCAGGTAGTGGAGGAGATGTCCCCTATGAGTAATGGGGTTGAGGTGGGGCTAGTCTCCCAGGTAGTGGAGGAGATGCCCGGTACAAGTGATGGGGTTCAGGTGGAGCTAGTCTCCCAGGTAGTGGACGAGATGTCCACTACGAGTAATGGGGTTCAGGTGGGGCTAATCTCCCAGGAAGTGGAGGAGATGTCCACTACGAGTAATGGGGTTCAGGTGGAGCTAGTCTCCCAGGTAGTGGAGGAGATGTCCACTACGAGTAATGGGGTTCAGGTGGAGCTAATCTCCCAGGAAGTGGAGGAGATGTCCACTACGAGTAATGGGGTTCAGGTGGGGCTAGTCTCCCAGGTAGTGGAGGAGATGTCCACTACGAGTAATGGGGTTCAGGTGGAGCTAGTCTCCCAGGTAGTGAAGGAGATGTCCACTATGAGTAATGGGGTTCAGGTGGAGCTAGTCTCCCAGGTAGTGGAGGAGATGCCCACTATGAGTAATGGGGTCGAGGTGGGGCTAGTCTCCCAGGTAGTGGAGGAGATGCCCGGTACAAGTGATGGGGTTCAGGTGGAGCTAGTCTCCCAGGTAGTGCAGGAGATGTCCACTACGAGTAATGGGGTTCAGGTGGGGCTAATCTCCCAGGAAGTGGAGGAGATGTCCACTACGGGTGATGGGGTTCAGGTGGGGCTAGTCTCCCAGGTAGTGGAGGTGATGTCCACTACGGGTGATGGGGTTCAGGTGGAGCTAATCTCCCAGGTAGTGGAGGAGATGTCCACTACGAGTAATGGGGTTCAGGTGGGGCTAATCTCCCAGGAAGTTGAGGAGATGTCCACTACGGGTGATGGGGTTCAGGTGGGGCTAGTCTCCCAGGTAGTGGAGGTGATGTCCACTACGGGTGATGGGGTTCAGGTGGGGCTAGTCTCCCAGGTAGTGGAGGTGATGTCCACTACGAGTAATGGGGTTCAGGTGGGGCTAATCTCCCAGGAAGTGGAGGAGATGTCCACTACGGGTGATGGGGTTCAGGTGGGGCTAGTCTCCCAGGTAGTGGAGGTGATGTCCACTACGGGTAATGGGGTTCAGGTGGGGCTAGTCTCCCAGGTAGTGGAGGTGATGTCCACTACGGGTGATGGGGTTCAGGTGGAGCTAATCTCCCAGGTAGTGGAGGAGATGTCCACTACGGGTGATGGGGTTCAGGTGGGGCTAGTCTCCCAGGTAGTGGAGGTGATGTCCACTACGGGTGATGGGGTTCAGGTGGAGCTAGTCTCCCAGGTAGTGGAGGTGATGTCCCCTATGAGTAATGGGGTTCAGGTGGAGCTAGTCTCCCAGGTAGTGGAGGTGATGTCCACTACGGGTAATGGGGTTCAGGTGGGGCTAGTCTCCCAGGTAGAGGAGGAGATGTCCACTACGGGTGATGGGGTTCAGGTGGAGCTAGTCTCCCAGGTAGTGGAGGTGATGTCCACTACGGGTGATGGGGTTCAGGTGGGGCTAGTCTCCCAGGTAGAGGAGGAGATGTCCACTACGGGTAATGGGGTTCAGGTGGGGCTAGTCTCCCAGGTAGTGGAGGTGATGTCCACTACAGGTGATGGGGTTCAGGTGGAGCTAATCTCCCAGGTAGTGGAGGAGATGTCCACTATGGGTGATGGGGTTCAGGTGGAGCTAATCTCCCAGGTAGTGGAGGAGATGTCCACTACGGGTGATGGGGTTCAGGTGGGGCTAGTCTCCCAGGTAGTGGAGGAGATGTCCACTATGGGTGATGGGGTTCAGGTGGGGCTAGTCTCCCAGGTAGTGGAGGTGATGTCCACTACGGGTGATGGGGTTCAGGTGGAGCTAGTCTCCCAGGTAGTGGAGGTGATGTCCACTACGGGTGATGGGGTTCAGGTGGAGCTAGTCTCCCAGGTAGTGGAGGAGATGCCCGGTACGAGTGATGGGGTGCAAGTGGGGAGTGTTCAGAGGGATGTAGCTGAGGGGAATCAGTGGTCTGTGGCCTCAGTTGAGGAAGATCAGGAGAAGGATATGGACATCTCTGTTGATATGATAGCAGCTGGTGACGACTCAATTTAGAGGATGTAAATGGGTTCCTGGATCAGACTTTAATGATAAGTTTGTGAGGTCAGTTGTGGTGTTACAGGTGACAGTGTGGTTAGACCAGCTGAGTGAGAAGAAACGGTTCCGCTTGAGGAAATGTGTTACTGCTGTCACGGCAGAAAAAGGTAGTGGGAAACGTGGTCAGGTTCAGAGAACATTAAAACAATGATGATGATCATGCCTCATGGGGTGTTTTTCTCTCATTTCTCTGTGGTTTCTTCTGTTTTTTCCTTTCACTTTTCTATTCGGCAATCAATTACAAGGATCCTCAATCAACGTAGACAAACTGAGCGTGATATATAATCGTACAGTACACAGCAAACTCACTTGGATTACATTGGCTTTGAAGCCTTGCATTTAGTTTTCAAAGTGGGTGACAGAAGCAAAACGGCCACATTTTTACCGAGATGTGCTCGGCATGAAGATTTTGCGTCACAATATTTGCGTTTCAAAGAGTTTAAAGAAGGCAACTTGTAAGGGCCGTTATGATGGAAAATGGTCGGCTTCAGGCCAGAGGATGATGACTTTATGGCTGAACTGATCTACAATTATGGAGTGGGAGGATATCGCCTAGGCAATGACTTCCTCGGTTTGACTCTGCAGTCTAGCCAGGCTGTCAGCAATGCTAAGTGGCTTGGTTGGCCCCTCACTGAGGTTGGAAAGGGCCTCTGGCTGAGGCCCCAGGAGGTTATCGCTTCTACCTTCTACCTAGGTTCATGCTCTACAACATCCGCAGAGTACGACCCTGCCTCACACAGGAAGCAGCGCAGGTCCTAATCCAGGCACTTGTCATCTCCCGTCTGGATTACTGCAACTCGCTGTTGGCTGGGCTCCCTGCCTGTGCCATTAAACCCCTACAACTCATCCAGAACGCCGCAGCCCGTCTGGTGTTCAACCTTCCCAAGTTCTCTCACGTCACCCCGCTCCTCCGCTCTCTCCACTGGCTTCCAGTTGAAGCTCGCATCCGCTACAAGACCATGGTGCTTGCCTACGGAGCTGTGAGGGGAACGGCACCTCAGTACCTCCAGGCTCTGATCAGGCCCTACACCCAAACAAGGGCACTGCGTTCATCCACCTCTGGCCTGCTCGCCTCCCTACCACTGAGGAAGTACAGTTCCCGCGCAGCCCAGTCAAAACTGTTCGCTGCTCTGGCCCCCCAATGGTGGAACAAACTCCCTCACGACGCCAGGACAGCGGAGTCAATCACCACCTTCCGGAGACACCTGAAACCCCACCTCTTTCAGGAATACCTAGGATAGGATAAAGTAATCCTTCTCACCACCCCCCTTAAAAGATTTAGATGCACTATTGTAAAGTGGCTGTTCCACTGGATGTCTTAAGGTGAACGCACCAATTTGTAAGTCGCTCTGGATAAGAGCGTCTGCTAAATGACTTAAATGTAAATGTACCTGGTGGACAAAGAACAGCCTCCCAATGATCCTGTACAGAAGGTGTGTCTAGCAGGGTCTGACCTGCAGAAATCAATACGCTGCTCCTCCCTTCTGGGGATGAAGGTGAAAGAGAGAAATGAGGAGAAGAAGACTGTGCTGATGGGATGCACAGACACTCCGTGTAAACTAGAGATTCACAACATTGTTGGGACTGTAGATCATGGGACAGCCTTCGAGTGGATAGCATTCCAGTGTCCATGTGAGCAGTTGGCAGATCTTGAACCCTTGATGACAAAAATCTGTACTCTCTTGGTTAGCCTGGAAACCCCTGGGAAGGCTATAGTAGAAGTGGTCATTTGGGCTAACTCTCTCTCTCTCTCTCTCTCTCTCTCTCTCTCTCTCTCTCTCTCTCTCTCTCTCTCTCACTCACTCACTCACTCACTCACTCACTCACTCTCACTCACTATCTCTGCTTTATGGGTAAATATGGGTTGTATTTACAATGGTGTTTGTTCTTCACTGGTTGCCCTTTTCTTGTGGCAACAGGTCACACATCTTGCTGCTGTTTTGGCACACTGGTATTTCACCCAAAAGATATGGTAGTTTATCAAAATCGGGTTTGTTTTTCGAATTCTTTGTGGAACTGTGTGATCTGAGGGAAATATGTGTCTCTAATATGGTCATACATTTGGCAGGAGGTTAGGAAATGCAGCTCAGTTTCCACCTAATTTTGTTGGCAGTGTGCACATAGCCTGTCTTCTCTTGAGAGCCAGGTCTGCCTACTGTGACCTTTCTCAATAGCAAGGCTATGCTCACTGAGTCTCTACATAGGCAAAGCTTTCCTTAAGTTTGGATCAGTCACAGTGGTCAGGTATTTTGCCACTGTGTACTCTCTGTTCAAGGCCAAATAACATTCTTGTTTGCTCAGGTTTTCTGTTAATTCTTTCCCAATGTGTCAAGTAATTATCTTTTTGTTTTCTCATGATTTGGTTGGGTCTAATTGTGTTGCTGTCCTGGGGCTCTGTGGGGTCTATTTGTGAACAGAGCCACACGACCAGCTTGCTTAGGGGACTCTTCTCCAGGTTCATCTCTCTGTAGGTGATGGCATTGTTATGGAAGGTTTGGGAATCGATTCCTTTTAGGTGGTTGTAGAATTTAACGTTTTTTTTCTATATTTTGATATTTAGTGGATATCGGCCTAATTCTACTCTGCAGGCCTTATTTGGTGTTTTACGTTATACACTGAGGATATTTTTGCAGAATTCTGTATGCAGAGTCTCAATTTGGTGTTTGTCCCATTTTGTGAATTCTTGGTTGGTGAGCGGACCCCAGACCTCACAACCATAAAGGGCAATGGGTTCTATAACTGATTCAAGTATTTTTTAGCCAGATCCTAATTGGTATGTCACATTTTATGTTCCTTTTGATGGCATAGTAGGCCCTTCTTGCCTTGTCTCTCAGGTCGTTCACAGCTTTGTGGAGGTTACATGCGCTGATGTTTAGGTCAAGGTATGTGTGCTCTAGGACAACGGTGTCTAGATGGAATTTGTATTTGTGGTCCTGGCGACTGGACAATTTTTGGAACACCATTATTTTTGTCTTACTTAGATTTACTGTCAGGGCTCAGGTCTGGCAGAATCTGTGCAGAAGATGTAGGTGCTGCTGTAGACCCTCATTGGTTGGGGACAGAAGCACCAGATCATCAGCAATAGACCCTTTGACCTCAGATTCTAGTAGGGTGAGGCAGGGTGCTGCAGACTGTTCTAGTGCCCTCGCCAATTCGTTGATATATATGTTGAAGAGGGTGGGGCTTAAGCTGCATCCATGTGTCACCCCACTGCCATGTGGGAAGAAATGTGTGTTTTTGCCCATTTTAACCGCACACTTGTTGTTTGTGTACATGGAATTTATAATGTCGTATGTCTATCTATCTCTCTATCTATCTCTCTATCTATCTATCTCTCTCTGCTTCTCTTTCTCTCCCACAGTCTATCTCTCTTACACACACTGTCCTTTAATTCAATTTGATTCAAAGGGCTTTACAGGCATAGGAAACATATGTTTACATTACCATAGCAAGTGAAATGGATAATGAACAAAAGGAAAATAAACCATCAGAAATTAACAGTGAAACATTACCCTCACAAAAGTTTTGAAATAATATAGACATTTCAAATGACATTATTGGCTATGTGCGGTGTTGTAACAATGTGCAAATAGTTGAAGCACGAAAGGGAAAATCAATAAACCGATATAAATAGGTTGGATTTACAGTGGTGTTTGTGCTCTACTGGTTGCCCTTTACTTGTGGCAACAGGTCACAAATCTTGCTGCTGTGCTTGCACACCTAATAGATATGGGAGTTTATCAAAATTGGATTTGTTTTCAAATTCTTTCTGGGTCTGTGTAATCTGAGGGCAATATCTGTCTCTGATATGGTCATACATTTGGCAGGAGGTCAGGGAGTGCAGCTCAGATTCCATCTAATTTGTGCACATAGTCTGTCTTTTCTTGAGAGCCAGCGGTCTCTATCAGCGGCCTCTATCGATAAGAGGCTATGCTCACTGAGTCTACAACTGAGTCTACAACGACACAGGATGAGACCCAGATGCAGACACAGGATGTGACCCAGATGCAGACACAGGATGAGACCTAGATGCAGACACAGGATGAGACCCAGATGCAGACACCGGATGAGACCCAGATGCAGACACCGGATGAGACCCAGATGCAGACACCGGATGAGACCCAGATGCAGACACCGGATGAGACCCAGATGCAGACACCGGATGAGACCCAGATGCAGACACCGGATGAGACCCAGATGCAGACACCGGATGAGACCCAGATGCAGACACCGGATGAGACCCAGATGCAGACACCGGATGAGACCCAGATACAGACACCGGATGTGACCCAGATGCAGACACCGGATGAGACCCAGATGCAGACACCGGATGAGACCCAGATACAGACACCGGATGAGACCCAGATGCAGACACAGGATGAGACCCAGATGCAGACACAGGAAGCAGATGGTTCGAGTCTCAGAGAGGTATTAGATACAGTTGAAGTCGTAAGTTTACATACACTTGGAGAGCCTTTGTTGCTGCCTTATTTTTTAAATGTATTTATTTACCTTTATTTTGACAGGGAGACATGCTGAGACCAAGGTCTCTGTTACAGATGAGCCCTGAATATACATCAATACACTATACATATCAATATTCACATCAATACACTATACATATCAATATTCACATCAATACACTATACATATCAATATTCACATCAATACACTATACATATCAATATTCACATCAATACACTATACATATCAATATACACATCAATACACTATACATATCAATATTCACATCAATACACTATACCTATCAATATACACATCAATACACTATACATGTCAATATACACATCAATACACTATACATATCAATATTCACATCAATACACTATACATATCAATATTCACATCAATACACTATACATATCAATATTCACATCAATACACTATACATATCAATATTCACATCAATACACTATACATATCAATACACACATCAATACACTATACCTATCAATATACACATCAATACACTATACATGTCAATATACACATCAATACACTATACATATCAATATACACACCAATACACTATACCTATCAATATACACATCAATACACTATACATGTCAATATACACATCAATACACTATACATATCAATATTCACATCAATACACTATACATATCAATATTCACATCAATACACTATACATGTCAATATACACATCAATACACTATACATATCAATATTCACATCAATACACTATACATATCAATATTCACATCAATACACTATACATATCAATATTCACATCAATACACTATACATGTCAATATACACATCAATACACTATACATATCAATATTCACATCAATACACTATACATATCAATATTCACATCAATACACTATACATATCAATATTCACATCAATACACTATACATATCAATATTCACATCAATACACTATACATATCAATATTCACATCAATACACTATACATATCAATACACTATACATATCAATATTCACATCAATACACTATACATATCAATATTCACATCAATACACTATACATGTCAATATACACATCAATACACTATACATATCAATATTCACATCAATACACTATACATATCAATATTCACATCAATACACTATACACATCAATATACACATCAATACACTATACATATCAATATTCACATCAATACACTATACATATCAATATTCACATCAATACACTATACATATCAATACACTATACATATCAATATTCACATCAATACACTATACATATCAATATTCACATCAATACACTATACATATCAATATTCACATCAATACACTATACATATCAATACACTATACATATCAATATTCACATCAATACACTATACATGTCAATATTCACATCAATACACTATACATGTCAATATACACATCAATACACTATACATATCAATATTCACATCAATACACTATACATATCAATACACTATACATATCAATATTCACATCAATACACTATACATGTCAATATTCACATCAATACACTATACATATCAATACACTATACATATCAATATTCACATCAATACACTATACATATCAATACACTATACATATCAATATTCACATCAATACACTATACATATCAATATTCACATCAATACACTATACATATCAATATTCACATCAATACACTATACATATCAATATACACATCAATACACTATACATATCAATATACACATCAATACACTATACATATCATCAATCACATCAATACACACAATATCAATACACTATACATATCAATATTCACATCAATACACTATACATATCAATATTCACATCAATACACTATACATATCAATCAATACACATCAATACACTATATCAATACACTATATTCAATATTCACATCAATACACTATACATATCAATATTCACATCAATACACTATACATATCAATATTCACATCAATACACTATACATATCAATATTCACATCAATACACTATACATATCAATATTCACATCAATACACTATACATATCAATATTCACATCAATACACTATACATATCAATATTCACATCAATACACTATACATATCAATATTCACATCAATACACTATACATGTCAATATTCACATCAATACACTATACATGTCAATATACACATCAATACACTATACATATCAATATTCACATCAATACACTATACATATCAATATTCACATCAATACACTATACATATCAATATTCACATACAATATTCACTATACATATCAATATTCACATCAATACACTATACATATCAATATTCACATCAATACACTATACATGTCAATATTCACATCAATACACTATACATGTCAATATACACATCAATACACTATACATATCAATATTCACATCAATACACTATACATATCAATATTCACATCAATACACTATACATATCAATATTCACATCATCACTATACACAATATCACATCAATACACTATACATATCAATATTCACATCAATACACTATACCTATCAATATACACATCAATACACTATACCTATCAATATACACATCAATACACTATACCTATCAATATACACATCAATACACTATACATATCAATATTCACATCAATACACTATACATATCAATACACAAAAGCGAAATACAGTCATAGAAAATAAACACATTGTTCAGTAAAAAAGGTTTTCAATCAGCCTTCTGAATGACCCTAGAGACACCAATTCATCCAGTTTCAGAGCGAGTCTGAGATGATTCCAGTAAGGTGAAAGAAGTAGAATTAACTCTAAAAGTAGATTTAACTCGGTGTCGAGTGAAGGGACATGTCCATACATGTAACATTTGAAGTCAGAAGTTTACATACACGTAGGTTGGAGTCATTAAAACTCATTTTTCAACCACTCCACAAATGTCTTGTTACAAACTATAGTTTTGGAAAGTCGGTTAGGACATCTACTTTGTGCATGACACAAGTCCTTTTTCCAACAATTGTTTACAGACAGATTATTTCACTTATCATTCACTGTATCACAATTCCAGTGGGTCAGAAGTTTACATACACTAAGTTGTGTGCCTTTAAACAGCTTGGAAAATTCCAGAAAATGACGTCATGCTTTAGAAGCTTCTGATAGGCTAATTGACATTATTTGAGTTAATTGGAGGTGTACCTGTGGATGAATTTCAAGGCCTTCCTTCAGACTCAGTGCCTCTTTGCCTGACATCATGGGAAAATCATAAGAAATCAGCCAAGACCTCAGAAAACAATTGTAGACCTCCAGTAGTCTGGTTCATCCTTAGGAGCAATTTCCAAATGCCTGAAGGTACCACATTCATCTGTACAAACAATAGTACGCAAGTATAAACACCATGGGACCACGCAGTCGTCATATCAGTCAGGAAGGAGACGCGTTCTGTCTCCTAGAGATGAACGTACTTTGGTGCGAAAAGTGCAAATCAATCCCAGAACAGCAGCAAAGGACCTTGTGAAGATGCTGGAGGAAACGGGTACATAAGTATCTATATCCACAGTAAAACGAGTCCTATATCGACATAACCTGAAAGGCTGCTCAGCAAGGAAGAAGCCACTGCTCCAAAACAATCATAAAAAAGCCAGACTACGGATTGCAACTGCACATGGGGACAAAGATCGTACTTTTTGGAGAAATATCCTCTGGTCTGATGAAACAAAAATAGAACTGTTTGGTCATAATGACCATCGTTATGTTTGGAGGAAAAAGGGGGCTTGCAAGCCGAAGAACACCATCCCAACTGTGAAGCACGTGGTTGGCAGCATTATGTTGTGTTGGTGCTTTGCTACAGGAGGGACTGATGCACTTCACAAAAGAGATGGCATCATGAGAAGAAAATGATGTGGATATATTGAAGCAACATCTCAAGACATCAGTCAGGAAGCTAAATCTTGGTCGCAAATGGGTCTTCCAAATGGACAATGACCCCACATACTTCCAAAGGTGTGGCAAAATGGCTTAAGGACAACTAAGTCAAGGTATTGGAGTGGCCATCACAAAGCCCTGACCTCAATCCTATAGAACATTTGTGGGCAGAACTGAAAAAGCGTGTGCGAGCAAGGAGGCCTACAAACCTGACTCAGTTACACCAACTCTGTCTGGAGGAATGGGCCAAAATTCACCCAGCTTATTGTGGGAAGCTTGTGGAAGGCTACCCGAAATGTTTGACCCAAGTTAAACAATTTAAAGGCAATGCTCCCAAATACTAATTGAGTATATGTAAACTTCTGACCCACTGGGAATGTGATGAAAGGGAACTGGGAAGACTAAAGAGAAGGAAAAACACGCTGGGACAACTTGACGAACTGGCAACAGACCAACAGAAAACGCAGGTATAAATACACAAGGGATAATGGGGAAAATAGGAGACACCTGGTGGGGGGTGGAGACAAGCACGAGACAGGTGAAACAGATCAGGGTGTGACAGAGTCTGTACATCGTCAAAGCTTTTCTTAATTTTGGGTCAGTCACAGTTGTCAGGTGTTCTGCTACTGTCTACTCTCTGTTTAGTGCCAAAAAGCTTTCCAGTTTGCTCAGTTTTTAGGTGCAGTAATTATCTTTTTGTTTTCTCATGATTTGGTTGGGTCTAATTGTATTGCTGTCCTGGGGCTTTGTGGGGTCTGTTTTTGTTTGTGAGTCCCAGTACCTCTTTCTCTATCTCCCTCTCTCTTGCTCTTCCTGTCTGTAACTCCACTCACAAGGACAGAACAAGCTGCTCCTTCCATGTCACTGTGATACTGTAGATATCTCCCCAAACAAAAATATATTCCTACCACCCCTCCTCTGATTCTAAAATTGGTCTAATGCCCAAGTCTTCTCCCTTACAAAATATGTTGTTGGTTTTAGAAGGCAAGAGGTGGAGCAACAGAAAGTGATAGTGAGTGAGCAAAAGAAAGGGAGAAGGAAAGAGAGAGCGAGTTGTCTAGACACCCTACTCTTCTCGAAACTCTTCACCATATGTCACGTTATGTACAGAACATCCTAACCCTAATCATGGAGCAGGGGATGCATCCCAAATGACACCGTATTCCCTATATTGTGCACTTCTTTTGACCAGAGCCCCATGGGCCTGTGTAGTGAATAGGGTGCCAATTGGGAGTCCGCCTCCTTCCTCCTAGCTCGCCAGTGTTTACCCAATCTGTTTAATCAGGAAGTGACTACCCACGGATTGGAACTGGGGATGGGGACAGGAGTACAGGTTCAAATTCATTTGACACACTGTAGCAAAATGTTTTGCAACAGGAAATTAAAACGAGCATTTCTTATTGGACTAGTTCAGGTAAAGACCTCCCATTTGTCTGTTTTTTGTTGTTGTTGAAACATTTGATGCATAATGAACCAGACCCAGAAGAACAGGAGTACAGAGTACCTTCTAGAGCTGCCAAATGAAGCAGTGTATATGTGTGTGTTAATGTACGATGTGTACTAGACCTACTAGAGCTGCCAAATGAGCCAGCAGAATCAGGCTAATCTATATGAGCTGCGCTTACAATGCTACGGGTGAGGGTTCCCCTTACATTCTCGCCCATTTTTGTTCTCTTGCTATATTTTCTCTATCGTATCTCTCTCTCTCTCTCTCTCTACCCATCTCTTTCTTTCTCTACCTCAGTCTCTCTCTTATCCTCCTTCACCATCCATCTTTCTCTCTATTTTACTCTCCCCTTCCATCGTTGTCTTTCTCTCCAAAATAGACTTTGAAATGTGTCTTTCAAATCTGAGGACAAGTGTCTCCTGTCGCCTGATTCACCATAGAACATTGTTGATTCCACCCCCCTTTCAGGACAAGACAGACAGGTAGGACTATCTGTCTGTTTGATGCTGCTAGGTGTAAATTGCAGGAAATTACATTTACCGCCATTCCCCCACGAGTATTGACAATACCTCTCCCTTTATTCAAATACCGCTTTTATGTTTGACTTCGTCCCAAATGGCCACCTATTCACTATATGGTGTTCTAGGGCCCACAGGGTTCTGGTCAAAAGTAGTGCACTATATAGGCAATAGGGTGCCATTTGGGATGCTACCCTGTAAATTGAGTGGGGGGAGGAAGGGAGGAAAGAAAAATGGTATAAAAACTGAATGCTCACACCGCATGAATGATAATTGTGTTTCTGTGGGTTGCTTGGTTACCGTTCACATGAAATTGGAGGTTGTGGAGAATTGTGATTCCGCTGTGGGTTTCCTTGCGCTGCTGTGCGTGAGCCGGCGCAAACACACTCCAGGAAATAGCACCATCACTTTGATATCATTTTTGAAAACAGTTTATGGGAGAAAGAGAGTTTGCAGAGAGGCAGAATAGGCTGTCTGACCTGTCTGTGCAGACAGATCAGACATTCTTCAACTGTTGTTTAGTCATTTCGTGGAGAAAGCTGGCGTGCCAAAACTTGGATCACATTTTCAGTAGCATAAAGACACATGGATATTTATGATAATATATTCTGTGCTCTTTCATGTCAGTCCAGAGAACAAACTAAAGGACCCAATGTACCATCCAGACAATGCATTTGTTATTGGCATTGACATACATATACACACACACACACACACACACACTTCTGTTAATGACTGGCATCCTTTAACGAAGTACGACTCGCATCGCACCTCATTTGCACATTCTAACCTTCACCCATAGACCCAATACATCTCCTCTCTCAGTATTTCTGCCAGGAAGATCAATAATTTAGGAGAGGCGAGGGAGATGAGAACAGGGGGGGAGGAGGGGAGAGATAAAGAGGAGGGGAGAGATAAAGGGAGGAGAGGAGAGGGGAGGAGGAGGAGAAGAGGACAGGACAGCCCAGGCGACGGAGAGGAGGGGAGAGATAAAGGGAGGAGAGGAGAGGGGAGGAGGAGAAGAGGACAGGACAGCCCAGGCGACGGAGAGGAGGGGAGAGATAAAGGGAGGAGAGGAGAGGGGAGGAGGAGAAGAGGACAGGACAGCCCAGGCGACGGAGAGGAGGGGAGAGATAAAGGGAGGAGAGGAGAGGGGAGGAGGAGAAGAGTAAAGAAGAGGAGATGTAACATTCTAAATGTTCTGTCTGGTACAGTGATCTAATGACCAGTGGTATTTTCTAATAGGCACAATACACCTATTCCCCCCCCAAAAGTATTTGCCTATTTGAGGTCAAGTAGTCCACCTACCGAATGTGATGAAAATGTATGGTAATCATAATTAACTTAAGTTAATGAGAACTACTTATTGACATATTCACATTCAACTTCCCTCATCTCTTTTGTCTAATTGTGTGCCTGTTTTTTTTATATATATGTGTGTGTGTGTGTGTGTGTGTGTGTGTGTGTGTGTGTGTGTGTGTGTGTGTGTGTGTGTGTGTGTGTGTGTGTGTGTGTGTGTGTGTGTGTGAGAGAGAATGAGTGCATGCCTGCGTCCCCGTGTTTGGGTATAAGACCAGTATTGCTGGATGATTGAACCCAATTGATGAGGCCAAGAGCCTTTGCTGCATAACATTACTGGGGACTCGGGGTGGTTTGGGTCGTGGGTAGATTCCAGTGGAGGCTGGTGGGAGGAGCTATAGAGGGGCGGGCTCATTGAAATGGCTGGAATGGAATCAACGGAACGGTATCAAACATATTGAAACCACATGTTTGACTCCATTACATTTATTCCACTCCAATGAGCCCGTCCTCCTATATTTCTTCCCACCTGCCTCCACTGGTAGATCCTTGGCATGGGAATAAGGTATTGCTGGATTCCCACGTGACTAACCTAACAGCCTTTGTAGCCTAGCTAGCATTATTGTGCCTTGGTTGTGCTGGAATCCCAGGTGACTAACCTAACAGCCTTTGCAGCCTAGCTAGCATTACTGTGCCTTGGTTGTGCTGGATTCCCAGGTGACTAACCTAACAGCCTTTGCAGCCTAGCTAGCATTACTGTGCCTTGGTTGTGCTGGATTCCCAGGTGACTAACCTAACAGCCTTTGCAGCCTAGCTAGCATTACTGTGCCTTGGTTGTGCTGGTGGTGGTGGTGGGAAGTACATTCTGGACATAAGAATAGTAATATTGGATGATGCATATTGGTTTATCCCACTATATGGCTCTGGTCTTGGGGTATCACTTCTTCCTATTGGAACATCTTTCATGACTATCGGAGCTCTGCTGCTTGCATCATAATCCATTTCTCAGAAAAAATTGAAATGACAAAATACTGTTCTTGGAAATAGTGACAAGATACACTATGTGAATATAAAAAACGATGTCCTAATGCAACCTGCCAGCCCATATGGAAAAGCGAATTTAACAGGATTCTTATGTTTTCCTGAAACTTGTACATATGGCAGCAAATACACATGCAAGATTCATAGAATGTTCTAGTAATATATACTTATATGAGTAGATAAAATGTATACTTTACAAAATGCTGCGTGTATTATAAAAAAACATACAAGCTAAGCCTTCTGAGGTCTCACATACATGGGACACTGTCTGATACATTGAAGAAAGGAGAGGAGGAGGAGGAGGAGGAGCCAGAAAAAGGAGGAGAAGAGGGAGAAGAGGAGGAATGACTTTCATAGCAGTAGTGAATCTATTTCTATTTAGTGGATATCTCTCAACAATCATTCTCATGAAAGCACATTGGTCAGCAACAATGACAAATATCAAGGCTAAGCAGGGCTAGGTTAGGGAGACCGTAGATAAATGAACTGTCCAGTAGAAGGTGTTGCCCAGCTTTAACCATGGAAACTCATATCTGAAAATGTACACTGAGTGTACAAAACATTAGGAACACCTGCTCTTTCCATGACATAGACTGACCAGGTGAATCCAGGTGAAAACTATGATCCCTTATAAATGTCACTTGTTAAATCCACTTCAGTCAGTATATATGAAGGGGGGGAGACAGGTTAAAGGATTTTTAAGCCTTGAGACGATTGAGACATGGATTGTGTATGTGAGCCATTCAGAGGGTGAAGGAGCAAGACAAACGATTTAAGGGCCTTTGAACAGGGTATGGTAGTAGGTGCCAGGCACACCGGGTTGAGTGTATCAAGAACTGAAATACTGCTGGTTATTTCACGCTCAACTGTTTCCTGTGTGTATCAAGATGGTCCACCTCCCAAAAGACATCCAGCCAACTTCACACAACTGTGAGAAGCATTGGAGTCAACAGAGGCCAGCATCCCTGAGGAAGGCTTTCGACACCTTGTAGAGTCCATGCCCTGACGAACTGAGGCTGTTCTGAGGACAAACTCAATGTGTTCCTAATGTTTTGTACACTCAGTGTATATACAAATATTGGAATGTTCTTATAGTTTTTTATATGTTAAATTATAAAAACAATGTTAAACCTATAACGCATTTATTTTGTAGAATTGACATTGTCAGAACATACAATTGTATTATAATATTCATAGATGACTCATGTAATTAATATATTTTGTCTCAAATATGTCATACCATGTTCATGTAGGAAATTCACCACAATCGTGTAATCAATTGTGTTTAAGGCATATAAGTTAACACATAATCAACTACACCCCTGACAATCAGCGCCTTCGGAAAGTATTCAGACCCCTTGACTTTTTCCACATTTTGATACATTACAGCCTTATTCTGAAATGGATTAAATAAAACAATTTCCTCACCAATCTATACACAATACAATCTACACACAATACAATCTATACACAATACAATCTATACACAATACAATCTATACACAATACAATCTACACACAATACAATCTACAATCTATACACAATACAATCAATACAATCTACACAATACAATCTACACACAATACAATCTATACACAATACAATCTATACACAATACAATCAAATCTATACACAATATCTACACAATACAATCTATACACAATACAATCTATACACAATACAATCTATACACAATACAATCTATACACAATACAATCTATACACAATACAATCTACACACAATACAATCTACACACAATACAATCTATACACAATACAATCTATACACAATACAATCTATACACAATACAATCTATACACAATACAATCTCTACAATCTATACACAATACAATCTATACACAATACAATCTACACAATACAATCTATACACAATACAATCTATACACAATACAATCTACAATCACAATACAATCTATACACAATACAATCTATACACAATACAATCTATCACAATACAATCTATACACAATACAATCTATACACAATACAATCTATACACAATACAATCTACACAACACACAATACAATCTACACACAATACACACAATCTATACACAATACAATCTATACACAATACAATCTACACACAATACAATCTACACACAATACAATCTACACACAATACAATCTATACACAATACAATCTATACACAATACAATCTACACACAATACAATCTATACACAATACAATCTATACACAATACAATCTATACACAATACAATCTATACACAATACAATCTACACAATACAATCTATACACAATACAATCTACACACAATACAATCTACACACAATACAATCTACACACAATACAATCTATACACAATACAATCTACACACAATACAATCTATACACAATACAATCTACACACAATACAATCTATACACAATACAATCTATACACAATACAATCTATACACAATACAATCTACACAATACAATCTATACACAATACAATCTACACACAATACAATCTATACACAATACAACACACTACAACACACAATACAATCTATACACAATACAATCTATACACACAATACACAATACAATCTATACACAATACAATCTATACACAATACAATCTATCTACACACAATACAATCTATACACAATACAATCTATACACAATACAATCTATACACAATACAATCTATACACAATACAATCTCAATATCTACACAATACAATCTACACACAATACAATCTATACACAATACAATCTATACACAATACAATCACACAATACAATCTACACACAATCTATACACAATCTACACACAATACAATCTATACACACATACAATCTATACACAATACAATCTATACACAATACAATCTATACACAATACAATCTATACACAATACAATCTATACACAATACAATCTATACACAATACAATCTATACACAATACAATCTACAATCTATACACAATACAATCACACAATATCTACACAATACAATACAATCTATACACAATACAATCTATACACAATACAATCTATACACAATACATCTATACACAATACAATCTATACATAATAATCTATACACAATACAATCTATACACAATACAATCTATACACAATACAATCTCTATACATCTATACAATCTATACACAATAATCTACACACAATACAATCTACACACAATACAATCTATACACAATACAATCTACACACAATACAATCTATACACAATACACTATACACAATACAATCTACACACAATACAATCTATACACAATACAATCTATACACAATACAATCTATACACAATACAATCTCATAACAATCTACACAATACAATACACACAATCTACAATACAATCTACACACAATACAATCTATACACACACAATACAATCTACACACAATACAATCTATACACAATACAATCTATACACAATACAATCTATACACAATACAATCTACACACAATACAATCTACACACAATACAATCTACACACAATACAATCTATACACAATACAATCTATACACAATACAATCTATACACAATACAATCTACACACAATACAATCTACACACAATACAATCTATACACAATACAATCTACACACAATACCCCATAAAGACAAAGCGAAAACAGGTTTTTGAAAATGTTGGCAAATGTATTAAATCCAAAAACCAGAAATACCTGATTTACATAAGTATTCAGACAATTTGCTATGGGACTCGAAATTGAGCTCAGGTGCATCCTGTTTCCATTGATCATCCTTGAGCCATTTCTACAACTTGATTGAAGTCCACCTGTGGCAAATTCCATTGATTGGACATGATTTGGAAATGCACACACCTGTCTATATAATGTCCCACAGTTGACAGTGCATGTCAGAGCAAAAACCAAGCCGTGAGGTCGAATGAATTGTCCTTGGAGCTCCGAGACAGGATTGTATCGAGGCACAGATCTGGGGAAGGGTACCAAAATATTTCTGCAGCATTGAAGGTCCTCATGAACACAGTTGCCTCCATCATTCTTAAATGGAAGAAGTTTGGAACCACCAAGACTCTTCCTAGAGCAGGCCACCCGGCCAAACTGAGCAATCGGGAGAGTAAGGCCTTGGTCAGGGGGGTGACCAAGAACCCGACGGTTACTCTGACAGAGCTCCAGAGTTCCTCTGTGGAGATGGGAGAACCTTCCAGAAGGACAACCATCTCTGCAACACTCCACCAATCACACCTTTTATGGTAGAGTGGCCAGACAGAAGCCACTACTCAGTAAAAGGCACATGACAGCCCGCTTGGAGTTTGCCAAAAGGCACCTAAAGACTCAACAAGATTCTCTGGTCTGATGAAACCAAGATTGAACTCTTTGGCCTGAATGCCAAACGACACGTCTGGGGAAACCTGGCACCATCCCGACGGTGAAGCATGATGGTGGCAGCATCATGCTGTGGGAATGTTTTCCAGTGGCAGGGACTGGGAGACTTATCAGGATTGAGGCAAAGATGAACTGAGCAAAGTACAGAGCGATCCTTGATGAAAACCTGCTCCTGGGTTCTCAGGACCTCAGACTGGACTGAAGGTTCACCTTCCAACAGGACAACGACCCTAAGCACACAGCCAAGACAACGCAGGAGTGGCTTCGGGACAAGTCTCTGAATGTCCTTGAGTGGCCTAGCCAGAGCCTGGACTTGGACCAGATCGAATGTCTCTGGAGAGACCTGATAATAGCTATGCAGCAACGCTCTCCATTCAACCTGACAGAGCTTGAGAGGATCTGCAGAGAAGAATGGGAGAAACTCCCCAAATACAGGGTCTGAATACTTTCTGAAGGCACTGTATCAGGAAAACCATTCAACATCTTACCAGATACTTATTAGATTTTTGTACAAATCCTCTCCTGCAATACAAGGCTCTAATTTGATTTTCAGGATTCGTTTCCTTAAAATCTATAGTATATGATCAAATGCAGCTGGTCATCGGGGTCCATAGATACACATATAACAACTAATAAACAATGCAAAAAAAATGACAGATGATAAAATTCCACCAGGTGGGTCCATATTTAATAACCACACCACGAGATCAAATGACCAACCAGGTCCACACATTTTACATCAACTGATAAACAATGAAAATGTAATAGTAGATTATCTAATGCCAACAACAGTGAACGAGTGACCTTTCAACCCTCTCTAGCATTAGTGGAGGAGGATGCTAAAGGTGGATGAAGTCCAAGAGTCTGACAAAGTCCCAGCGCAAATCAGCCGCTGATGTCTGAATCATCTGTCACCTCTCCTTATAATGTACCCTTCCCTTTACTGAACATAATGGCTGGAAGGCTTAGCTGAATATAACACAACTATTACACACACACACACTGTCATCTCATATCTCAAGTATGGAACATACTGTACATAAGAGAGAGAGAGAGAAATATGTGTACATGCCTGCGTGTGTGTTCACACACGTGTTCTGTATGCAAGGTGCACGTATGCGCTTGCATGTGTGTGTGTGTGTGTGTGTGTACTAGCGAACCTAATGGAGGTCGTAGCACCTGGGTGATTACACCCCTCCAAGTATCCCTCTCATGGGTAATTTGGAGCTGCGTGTTCTAGAACACGCTGACAGACAGGAAACGTAACCATGACAAATAAGGCATTTCTCCAAGTTGTAATGTGGGGATAATGGGCCTGCTACAGGTCCACTCCATTATGGATGGATGGTTGGTTCTCCCCCTCAGTGTTGTGTGTTGATATGAATCACCATAATGGCTGTTGTTTTAGACTGATGAATTAGACTTGGCGTTTTAATGGATTATGTACAAGTTCAGTGAGTGTACGTGTGTTTGGTTGTCAGGCTGAATTTAAGATGGAAATGAGTATTTTTGTGTCCTGTAGAGTCGAGGACTTGTATGAGTCATTGTAATAGATGTTGTTTTCAACAAGATGTATGTGTTCGACACGTGACAGACTGAAATTCCTATTATTTAACATACACTGCTCAAAAAAATAAAGGGAACACTAAAATAACACATCCTAGATCTGAATGAATGAATGAAATATTCTTATTAAATACTTTTTTCTTTACATAGTTCAATGTGCTGACAACAAAATCACACAAAAATGATCAATGGAAATCAAATTTATCAACCCATGGAGGTCTGGATTTGGAGTCACACTCAAAATTAAAGTGGAAAACCACACTACAGGCTGATCCAACTTTGATGTAATGTCCTTAAAACAAGTCCAAATGAGGCTCAGTAGTGTGTGTGGCCTCCACGTGCCTGTATGACCTCTCTACAACGCCTGGGCATGCTCCTGATGAGGTGGCGGATGGTCTCCTGAGGGATCTCCTCCCAGACCTGGACTAAAGCATCCGCCAACTCCTGGACAGTCTGTGGTGCAACGTGGCGTTGGTGGATGGAGCAAGACATGATGTCCCAGATGTGCTCAATTGGATTCAGGTCTGGGGAACGGGCGGGCCAGTCCATAGCATCAATGCCTTCCTCTTGCAGGAACTGCTGACACACTCCAGCCACATGAGGTCTAGCATTGTCGTGCATTAGGAGGAACCCAGGGCCAACCGCACCAGCGTATGGTCTCACAAGGGCTCATCTCGGTACCTAATGGCAGTCAGGCTACCTCTGGCAAGCACATGGAGGGCTGTGCGGCCCCCCAAAGAAATGCCACCCCACACCATGACTGACCCACCGCCAAACCGGTCATGCTGGAGGATGTTGCAGGCAGCAAAACGTTCTCCACGGCGTCTCCAGACTCTGTCATGTCTGTCACATGTGCTCAGTGTGAACCTGCTTTCATCTGTGAAGAGCACAGGGCGCCAGTGGCAAATTTGCCAATCCTGGTGTTCTCTGGCAAATGCCAAACGTCCTGCACAACCCCCACCTGTGGACGTCGGGCCCTCATACCACCCTCATGGAGTTTGTTTCTGACCGTTTGAGCAGACACATGCACATTTGTGGCCTGCTGGAGGTCATTTTGCAGGGCTCTGGCAGTGCTCCTCCTGCTCCTCCTTGCACAAAGGCGGAGGTAGCGGTCCTGCTGCTGGGTTGTTGCCCTCCTACGGCCTCCTCCACGTCTCCTGATGTACTGGCCTGTCACCTGGTAGTGCCTCCATGCTCTGGACTACGCTGACAGACACAGCAAACCTTCTTGCCACAGCTTGCATTGATGTGCCATCCTGGATGAGCTGCACTACCTGAGCCACTTGTGTGGGTTGTAGACTCCGTCTCATGCTACCACTAGAGTGAAAGCACCACCAGCATTCAAATGTGACCAAAACATCAGCCAGGAAGCATAGGAACTGAGAAGTGGTCTGTGGTTACCACCTGCAGAACCACTCCTTTATTGGCGGTGTCTTGCTAATTGCCTATAATTTCCACCTGTTGTCTATTCCATTTGCACAACAGCATGTGAAATGTATTGTCAATCAGTGTTGCTTCCTAAGTGGACAGTTTGATTTCACAGAAGTGTGATTGACTTGGAGTTACATTGTGTTGTTTAAGTGTTCCCTTTACTTTTTGGAGCAGTGTAGTTGTATGAAGCACTGTTAAGAACGACTGTTGTTTTGGACTCAACCAACAGTCAACGAATCATATTCCTGAACTTTACAGTCGTCACATTGAAGTTGAGAATGAAACCCCTAGAACTTTATGCCGTTGTAGAGTTCAGTGACTGTACGTTTTGTCACGTTCCTTTTTCACATTCCTGTCACGTACACAAAAAACATAGTATGTCACAGCTGTGTTCAAATCCAAGGGTTCCTTCATCTTGGAGCTGTGGAGCATCTTACTCATTTGAAATAATTATGCAAAAATGTAACGTAGAGAGTATGCAAATATAATGTATCCACTGAGTAAAATGTGACAAATTTCAACCCTGTTAGCACACTCAGTACCATGTTTTCATGAAATTCAGAGTAAACTGACATGTACAGCTAATCTCTCTACGTATTAAGCCCTTTACACACACACACACACACACACACACACACACACACACACACACACACACACACACACACACACACACACACACACACACACACACACACACACACACACACACACACACACACACACACACACACACACACACACACACACGTGGGTGTGCATAATCACACACCTTCCTTTGGGATCCCTTTTAGTCCAGTATGATTCCTTCCAAGTATACTGTGTTCGGGTTGTGGTGTGGGTCTGGCTTGCTATTGGTCTGGAGATAGCTGAATAGGCCAATCGGTGACGTGCAGAGGTTGTCTCAGTGGGGGCAGGTTCATCCTGTAGACATGGTTTATTGTTACTGGCACTGCTGTCGGTTCTTTGCGGCGTGCTCTTTTCCCGTTAAACCCCCTAGAGTCTAAGGGCCCGGGGCTGGGTTTCTAATAAGCTAACATATGTAATTGTTTTAAGATGGTCATACCAAGGAATTTTTTGAATTTTAGGACCCAACTAAAATAATAATTTGATGAAACATTACATTTGGCTTTCCTGCTATTAGCCCATAACAACACATTGAATAACATAGTCAAAAAATACATGAAAAGGAAGCATATTTTGAAGTGTCTGTCCTATATCTGAGAGCTATAAGAAAGCTCAGGAAATTATTACATATATTTTTACCCATATTTAACTCTTTTTTTGGCACTAAAGTACCTCCATACTTCCAATCCTTTTTAAAAACTGGTACAGGGTCACTTCAGACGAAGCTTGTGAAACTTGTAAGCATCGTAGAGCAAAATCTGACATGTACGTGTTCGTGAGAGTCTCCTCTTTCTACAGTGGGGTAATTAGTTTGTAGCGCGTACGGTTTGGTCGCTACAGACATTTACATGAGAAGACAGACTTCCGGGATGTCTCCTGGTGTAGCTCTACCAGCTTCCACCGCAGATGGAGGGCTGACGGTCTGCGGACAGTAGGCCATGCAGAAACAGATATCTCTATCTAAAACGGATGGATTTTGATGAGGATTACATGTATTATGCTAATTAGATTAGAGTCAATCGACTCTAGGAGGTAGTTCTCTTCTTTGAGTTCCATTAGTGATTTTAGTCCTCCGCACACACACACACACACACACACACACACACACACACACACACACACACACACACACACACACACACACACACACACACACACACACACACACACACACACACACACACACACACACACACACACACACACACACACAGCCCACCCTGTCCTCATATGACACATACAGTTGAAGTCGGAAGTTTACATACACGTAGGTTGGAGTCATTAAAACTCGTTTTTCAACCACTCCACACATTTCTTGTTAACAAACTATAGTTTTGGCAAGTCGGTTAGGACATCTATTTTGTGCATGACACAAGTGATTGTTCCAACAATTGTTTACAGACAGATTATTTCACTTATAATTCACTGTATGACAATTCCAGTGGGTCGGAAGATTACATACACTAAGTTGACTGTGCCGTGCTTCTACACCTGCATTGCTTGCAGTTTGGAGTTTTAGGCTGGGTTTCTGTACAGCACTTTGAGATGATGTACGAAGGGCTATATAAATACATTTGATTTGATTTGATTTGATTTAAACAGCTTGGAAAATTCCAGAAAATAATTCCATGGCTTTAGAAGCTTCTGATAGGCAAGTTGACATAATTTGAGTCAATTGGAGGTGTACCTGTGGATGCATTTCAAGGCCTACCTACACAGTGCCTCCTTGCATGACATCATGGGAAAATCAAAATAAATCAGCCACGGCCTCAGAAAAAAAATTGGAGACCTCCACAAGTCTGGTTCATCCTTGGAAGCAATTTCCAAACACCTGAAGGTACCACTTTCATCTGTACAAACAATAGTACGCAAGTATAAACACCATGGGACCAACGCAGCCGTCACACCGGTCAGGAAGGAGACGCGTTCTGTCTCCTAAAGATGAATGGACTTTGGTGCGAAAAGTGCAAATCAATCCCAGAACAACAGCAAAGGACCTTGTGAAAATGCTGGAGGAAACGGGTACAAAATCATCTATATCCACAATAAAACTAGTCCTATATCGATATAACCTGAAAGGATGCTCAGCATGGAGGAAGCCAGACTATGGTTTTCAACTGCATATGTGGACAAAGATTGTACTTTTTGGAGAAATGTCCTCTGGTCTGATTAAACAAAAATAGAACTGTTTGGCCATAATGACCATCATTATGTTTGGACGAAAAAGGGGGAGGCTTGCAAGCCGAAGAACACCATCCCAACCGTGAAGCACAGGGGTGACAGCATCATGTTATGGGGGTGCTTTGCTGCAGGAGAGACTGGTGCACTTCACAAAAGAGATGACATCATGAGAAATGAAAACTATGTGAATATATTGAAGCAGCATCTCAAGACATCAGTCAGAAAGTTAAAGCTTGGTGGCAAATGGGTCTTCCAAATGGACAATGACCCCAAGCATACTTCCAAAGGTGTGGCAAAATGGCTTAAGGACAACAAAGTCAAGGTATTGGTGTGGCCATCACAAAGCCCTGACCTCAAGCCTATAGAAAATTTGTGGGCAGAACTGAAAACGTGTGTGCGAGCAAGGAGGCCTACAAACCTGACTCAGTTACACCAGCTCTGTCAGGAGGAATGGGCCAAAATCCACCCAACTTATTGTGGGAAGCTTGTGGAAGGCTACCCAAAATGTTTGACCCAACTTAAACAATTTAAAGGCAATGCTACCAAATACTAATTGAGTGTATGTAAACTTCTGACCCACTGGGAATGTGATGAAACAAATAAAAGCTGAAATAAATCATTCTCTCTACTATTATTCTGACATTTCACATTCTTAAAATAAAGTGGTGATTCTAACTGACCTAAAATAGGGAATTTTTACTAGGATTAAATGCAGGAATTGTGAAAAACTGAGTTTAAATGTATTTGGCTAAGGTGTATGTAAACTTCTGACTTCAACTGTACATAGTTGATAAGGTTGGCATGATAAACCTAAACCTATCCGGATATAGAGCAGGATCTGTAGCACTTTGTGATGATTAAATTGACTGAACAAGCAGTAATAAATCAACACACACAACTGTGTGAACGACTGCCCATGCTTGGCTTATAGTGGTCTATGAAGTGTGACCATACACACACACACACACACACACACACATACACACACACACACATACACACAGTGTTGGCAAATAGTGTGAAGCGTGGCACTGTACTAAGAGTTCTTGCATGTGTCAACATTGAATGCAATGTTAAATTGTGTGTGTGTGTGTGTGTGTGTGTGTGTGTGTGTGTGTGTGTGTGTGTGTGTGTGTGTGTGTGTGTGTGTGTGTGTGTGTGTGTGTGTGTGTGTGTGTGTGTGTGTGTGTGTGTGTGTGTGTGTGAAGAAGAAGCAACCAGATCAATGCGAAAAAAAATGAATGTATATATTTTATTTTACCTTTATTTCACCAGGTTCATTGAGATTAAACAAATGTTTTCCAAGAGAGACCTGGCCAAAAGAACCGCACACAAAGTTTCAGTCGTTTACAACGTAAAACACAAAGCACTACAGTTGAAAAACATCAGTTTACACATTGAACAGGCACATATGGTTTGGGAGGAGGGTTCAAATAAGGGTCAAAACATTGACAGCACACTAAATCATTTCCCATAATAGATTTCACCCTAAATAAACTATATGACCAAAAGTATGTGGACAACTGCTCACTGAACATCTCATTCCAAAATCATGGGCATTAATATGGAGTTGTCCCCCCTTGCTGCTATAACAGCCTCCACTCTTCTGGGAATGCTTTCCACTAGATGTTGAAATATTGCTGTGGGGATTTGCTTCCATTCAGCCACAATAACGTTAGTAAGGTCAAGCACTGATGTTGGGCGATTAGGCCTGGCTCGCAGACGGCGTTCCAATTCATTCCAAAGGGCTTTGTGCAGGCCAGTCAAATTCTTCCACATCAGTTTTGTCAAACCATTTCTGTATGGACTGCGTTTTGTGCACGGGGGCATTGTCATGCTGAAACAGGAAAGAGCCTTCTCCAAACTGTTGCCACAAAGTTAGAATCATAGAATCGTCTAGAATGTCATTGTATGCTGTAGCGTTAAGATTTTACTGGAATTAAGGGGGATAGCCAAACCATGAAAAACATCCCCAGACCATTATCCCTCCTCCACCAAACTTTACAGTTGGCACTATGCATTAGGGCAGGTAGCGTTCTCCTGGCATCCGCCAAACCCAGATTCGTCCGTCGGACGGCCAGATGGGGAAGCGTGATACATCACTCAAGAGAACACGTTTCCACTGCTCCAGAGTCTAATGGCGGTGAGCTTTACACCACTCTAGCTAACGTTTGGAATTACGCATGGTGATCTTATGCTTGTGTGCGGTTCTCGGCCATGGAAACCCATTTCATGAAGCTCCCGACTAACAGTTATTGTGCTGATTTTGCTTCAGAGGCAGTTTGGAACTCGGTACTGAGTGTTGCAACCGAGGACAGACTATTTTAAGTCCCTATGCGCTTCAGCAGTTGGCGTTCCCATTCTGTGAGCTTGTTTGGCCTACCACTTCACGGCTGAGCCGTTGTTGCTCCTAGACGTTTCAACTTCACAATAACAGCACTTACAATTGACTGGGGCAGCTCTAATAGGGCAACATTTTAACGAACTGACTTGTTGGAAAGATGGCATCCCATGACTGTGCCACGTTGAAAGTCACTGAGCTCTACAGTACGGGCCATTCTACTGACAATGTTTGTCTATGGCATAACATGGCTGTGTGCTCGATTTTATACACCCATCAGCAACGGGTGTGGCTGAAATAGCCAAATCCACACATTTGAATGGGGTCCACATCCATCTAGCCTGTTTTTGAGAAATGTCATCATCGAATATTGTAAGTTCTTTCATTATCTGCTTATATTCCCCTTTATTTGTCCCACGATTCTGACTCGGTGTACAGGGAGAATACTGTACGAACGGCCCATGTTCTGAATTCTGACACTGTACATTTCAAAAGGGCTGAACAAATAGTTGTATTGACTATGTCAATCGAAATGACGGATTACCTCTTATCCGCTCGTTGTCCCATTATGCCATAGTTTGTACATCTCAATTGTCAGTAGAAACCACATTTGTTTAACCTCTTTGTTAGGCAAGTAAGCCATATCAGCTATGTTTTAAAAAAAGGCAGTAAATGAGGCTGAATGAACTGTTTCGCTGATAGCCAGGTGTAGCAGTAGCTGAAAAGAAAGCTCTGCTGCTGGGACAGCTTTATGTCGGACCTAACAGCTTGTGGGCACTTTGACACCGTTATAGTGCAATTCATGTATTGTTTAGTGTTGCATTTGTTTGCCCCACCAAGATTTACACACACACAGACACATGGTGTTGGCAAATAGTGTGATGGGTGGCTGTCTAACGTGAGAATAGGAGCAGGGAAGGGGATACCTAGTCAGTTGCACAACTGAATCCATTCAACTGAAATGGGTCTTCATTTACCTGACTGACTAATTCTGTTGTTTCAGCACTGTACTAAGAGTTCTTGCATGTGTCAACAGTGAATGCAATGTTAAATATTGATTGTGTGTGTGTGTGTGTGTGTGTGTGTGTGTGTGTGTGTGTGTGTGTGTGTGTGTGTGTGTGTGTGTGTGTGTGTGTGTGTGTGTGTATGTTATTGAGAAAGAGCAAACAGAACAATGCACAAAAAAAATATATATATAATTGATTATTTTACCAGGTTCATTGAGATTAAACAAATGTTTTCCAAGAGAGACCTGGCCAAAAAAGCAACACAAAGTTTCCGTAACTTACAACGTAAAACACAAAGCACTACAGTTGAAAAACATCAGTTTACACATTGAACAGGCACATGTGGTTTGGGAGGAGGGTTCAAATAAGGGTCAAAACATTGACAGCCCACTAAATCATTTCCCATAATAGATTTGACCCTAGCTGTAAAATCATTTGAGGAGACGATCTCCTGTGCTTTCAGGTCTTTTTGTAGCTCGTTCCAAGTAGAGGGGGCAGAGAGAGCTACTGGGATGCTTTTTTACCTAGCTGTACGGGCCTTCGATACATTCCTGTGAGCGTAGGAGATAATTGCCGTTAGCCTGCTGGACAATGTAGATTCACAGGTAAAATGGGAGCTGTCTCAGTATGGCCTTGTAAATGAAAACATACCAATGACATAGTCTCTGTCTCCCTGAAGAGCTAAGGAAGGCCAGCCACTGTCACATAGAGGGTACAGTGATGAGTGAGGGTTTTGGTGTTCGTGATAAACCTCAGTGCTCCATGATACACAGTGTCAAGCACACGTAATGATGCAACAGGGGCATACATGTACAAGGTATCACCATAGTCGGATACAAGCAAGAAGGTAGAGGAAGCAAGTCTCTTTCTCGCTTCAAGTGAAAAACGTGACTTACTTTGAAAAATGTAAAACTTCTTATCTTCTTTTATTAGCACCAGCTAAATGTTCAAATTCACTATTTCTCATTAGCATTACAAATGGTTCCCCTTCCTTTCTGACAGCAACACACACACATATATATATACACACACAGGCATACGTATACGGCATACGGTACGTTTAGTGTAAATGACGTTGGAATGTTGGTACTGTAGGAGTGTATGACCTTTATAAAAGCGAGAACAAAACCTTCTGTGGCCAACGATAATGGCTGCATCCCAAACAGCACCCAATATTGTGCCTGGAGGCCCTATGGGCCCTGGTCAAATGTAGGGTACTAAAAATGAAATGGGGTGCCATTTGGGTCATAGATCATGTGTTTTAATGTCTTCATGCTCAAATACCAGTGTGGGTGTGACAAAAAAAACTGTAAAATCCTCCAATGTTGGTTCGGGTCGTCCATGACCAACCGAATGGCTTAAGAGTAATTACATCAAAAATTACATTTTCTTTAAAAAAGTAACATTTATTTTTCAAAAAGGAACATTGTTTGCATCCCAAATTGCAACCTTTCCCTATATAGTGCACTACTTTTGACCAGGTCCCATAGGGAATAGAAAAACATTTGGCACGCAGACATTGAAATGCAATGCAGCTATGACTGTAACGTTATTACTCTCTGACGTGTGTGTGTGTGTGTGTGTGTGTGTGTGTGTGTGTGTGTGTGTGTGTGTGTGTGTGTGTGTGTGTGTGTGTGTGTGTGTGTGTGTGTGTGTGTGTGTGTGTGTGTGTGTGTGTGTGTGTGTGTGTGTGTGTGTGTGTGTGTGTGTCAGTGGAGGCTCCTCAGAGGAGGAAGGGGAGGACCATCCTCCTCAGTGAATTTCATAAAAATAAAAATAGTGAAACATCATCATTATTATCCTTTTTAGATAAAACTATACGAAATATATTTACGTCTTACACAGTAATTATGACAACTTCCGAAGAATTTCCTCCAACCTATCAGAGCTCTTGTAGCATAAACTGACATGTTGTCCACTCAAGCAAAGGATCAGAGAATAAATCTAGTGCTCAGACCATAAGCTACAACTAACTAGCACTGCAGTTTATAAAATGTGGTGAGTAGTCGACTCAAAGAGCGAGAAAGACAATAGTTGAACAGTTTTGAACAAATGTATTTATTTAAAAATGAATGAGAAGCAGGAGAGAGAGCTAGCTTTATGTCGTTGTATTTATTTCACTTTCACTTAGCTAGAGAATGCAGCTAGCTAGTTTAGCCTACTCAAACACCTGGCTCAACCCGAAAGGGATGCTATGTTAGCTAGCTAGCTATGGCTATCTAACATCGGCATTCTTCCAAGTTAAGGTCATCTTTCGGTTTTATTCATTTATTGCCAGCAGGGCCCGCCGGTGTAACCGCTAAACTGCTTGCTGACTACACTGTACTGCATGATTGTAGTGAGTTTACTAATGTGTTAGTTCCAATAGCTATGTTCACTAATATGATGTTAGTTAATTAGGTGACAACAATGTAGGCTGTGTGTAGCGGTTAGCGGTTATGATATAAAGTGAACCATGTCTGCGTGTGATCAGGGGTGTATTCATTCCGCCAATTCGGTTGGAAACTGATATTTTGGAACTGTTGGGCTAATAATTACACGCTAGATGCATGCAAGTGTGTGCAAGGTGTTATTGAATGTGTCACTGTCTGTCACTTTGATTACTCAAATGTTTCTCTCGACCTGTGCACCTACGTCGTAAACTTTCATTCATATGCTAGGTTGTAGCAACCTCATGATGGGTATAGAGAAACTGTATCCTGTAGTAGCCTAAACCTATCGATGTTTACATTGAGGTGGGTTAATGGAATATGACTGACAGTCATCCAATATGCTGTAATGGAAATAAGGCCAGGCTCATAAAAACACAGACCGCAATTAGTGTACTGTATGTATGTGTGTGTGAGTGTGTGTGCACTGTTGTTAAGACAATATTAATTTAGTCACCCCCTTATGGGACAATGAGAATGGAGTTGAATAGAAAAACATCCAACCAATGCATTTCAGCGTTACTTAAGCTTCATGTTCTAGTATTCATCAAGTTCCCTTAACATTTCACATGTGGAAAATCACACGATTACACATGAACTTTCACATGTGAAATCATGTGAAAACGTTCATTTGGAACACTTCATATGTGATCACATCTATTAACACGTACAGTTCCATGTTATCACGTTGGTTTACATGTTGTCACATTATCATATAGACATTACATAAGACCACGTGATCACATGAAAACATGTGTTTTTGGAACACTTCACATGTGATCAAGTGAAATTCAAAATGTTTTTTCTGTAAGGGTTGTTTCCCCTCTCTCTTCTCTTTCTCTCTCTGTCGCTCTGTCTCTCTCACTCTCGCTCTCTTTTTCTCATGCTCCCTCTCTCTCACGCTCTACACTCACTCTCTCAACCTGTGACGCTGTGTGTGTGTGTTTACGTGCATCTGTATGTGTGTGTGAGAGAGAGAGAGAGAGAGAGAGAGAGAGAGAGAGAGAGAGAGAGAGACAAAAGAGAGAGAGACAAAAAGAGAGAGAGACAGAGAGAGAGAGAGAGAGAGAGAGAGAGAGAGAGAGAGAGAGAATATATATATATATATATATTAAGACACACACCACAGGAGGTTGATGGCACTTTATTTTAATAATGTGTTTTTAGGGGGTGGATCAGCTTTAATATTGCAGATAGATTTAATTGTCTCCGTCATTTCCAATCCCCCATATACTCTACCGGTCAAAAGTTTTAGAACACCTACTCATTCAAGTGTATTTTTTTATTTGTACTATTTTCTACATTGTAGAATAATAGTGAAAACATCAAAACTATGGAATAACACATATGGAATCATGTAGTAACCAAAGAAGTGTTAAATAAATCCAAATATATTTATATTTGAGATTCTTCAAAGTAGCCTCCCTTTGCCTTAATGACAGCTTTGCACACTCTTGGCATTCTCTCAGCCAGCTTCATGAGGTGGTCACCTGGAATGCATTTCAATTAACAGGTGTGCCTGAAAAGTTAATTTGTGGAAGTTCTTTCTTTTTTAATGCGTTTGAGTCAATCAGTTGTGTTGTGACAAGGTAGTGGTGGTATACAGAAGATATCTCTATTTGGTAAAAGATCAAGTCCATATTATGGCAAGAACAGCTAAAAAAAACAAAGAGAAACGACAGTCCATCATTACTTTAAGTTAAGACATGAAGGTCAGTCAATACGGAAAATGTCAAGAACTTTGAAAGTTTCTTCAAGTGCAGTCACAAAAACCATCAAGCGCTATGATGAAACTGGGTCTCATGAGGAACGCCACAGGAAAGGAAGACCCAGAGTTACCTCTGCTGCAGAGGATAAGTTCATTAGAGTTACCAGCCTCAGAAATTGCAGCCCAAATAAATGCTTCACAGAGTTCAAGTAACAGGCACATCTCAACATCAACTGTTCAGAGGAGACTGTGTGAATTAGGCCTAGGTGATCGAATTCCTGCAAAGAAACCACTACTAAAGGACACCAATAAGAAGAGGAGACTTGCTTGGGCCAAGAAACACGAGCAATGGACATCCATCAATTCTTTAATTTTTTTAGTAGATTTTTCACCCCTTTTTTCTCCCCAATTTCGTGGTATCCAATTGGTAGTAGTTACAGTCTTGTCTCGTCGCTGCAACTCCCATACGGACTCGGGAGAGGCGAAGGTCGAGAGCCACGCATCCTCCGAAGCACAACCCAACCAAGCCGCACTGCTTCTTGACACAATGCCCATCCAACCCGGAAGCCAGCCGCACCAATGTGTCGAAGGAAACACCGTACATCTGGCGACCGCGTCAGCGTGCACTGCGCCCAGCCCGCCACAGGAGTCGCTAATGCGCGATGAGACAAGGATATCCCTGCCGGCCAACCTCTCCCTAACCCAGACGACGCTGGGCCAGTTGTGCGCCGCCCGTGGGCCTCCCGGTCGCGGCCGGCTGTGACCTGGGCTCGAACCCAGAATCTCTAGTGGCACAGCTAGCACTGTGATGTAGTGCCTTAGACCACTGCACCACTCTGGAGGCGACCGGTGGAAATTTGTCCTTGGGTCTGGAGTCCAAATTGGAGATTTTTGGTTCCAACAGCCGTGTCTTTGTGAGACGCGGTGTGGGTGAATTGATGATCTCCGCATGTGTATTTCCCACTGTAAAGCATGGAGGAGGAGGTGTGATGGTGTGGGGGTGCTTTGCTGGTGACACTGTCTGTGATTTATTTAGAATTCAAGGCACACTTTACCAGCATGGCTACCACAGCATTCTGCAGCGATACACCATCCCATCTGGTTTGGGCTTATTGGGACTATGATTTGTTTTTCAACACGACAATGACCTAACACACCTCCAGGCTGTGTAAGAACTATTTTACCAAGAAGGAGAGTGATGGAGTGCTGCATCAGATGACCTGGCCTCCACAATCCCCCGACCTCAACCAAATTGAGATAGTTTGGGATGAGTCGGACCGTAGAGTCAAGGAAAAGCAGCCAACAAGTGCTCAGCATATGTGGGAACTCCTTCAAGACTGTTGGAAAAGCATTCCATGTGAAGCTGGTTGAGAGAATGCCAAGAGTGTGCAAAGTTGTCATCAAGGCAAAGGGTGGCTATTTGAAGAATCTCAAATATAAAATATATTTTGATTTGTTTAATAACATTTACTACATGATTCCATATATGTTATTTCATCGTTTTAATGTCTTCACTATTATTCTACAATGTAGAAAATAGTAAAAGATAAAGAAAAACCCTTGAATGAGTAGGTGTTCTAAAACCTTTGACCGGTAGTGTATAAATATAGTGTATATATCATGTTAAAAATATAGATACAGATATATTATAATTTATTTATATATATTTTCCTTTATTATTTCCCCCTAACACTACCACTCCTTCCGTAATTGGAGTAAACTAATGAACAACAACACTTAGGCTTCTACTTCCAGTTTATACGTACTATATGCATTTTACAGACACAGTATATTTTACATTAGTTATTTTTTGTTTGTTTTTAGTCCCATCCTTCAGCTCCACTCAACCCCTCTGATCTATTTCTGACCACCATCCAGTTGTGATTTCTATTTGCCATATAACTTTCCAACTGTGCCGTTTCACAAAAGTTCTCTCTATTCTCATAGTTTCCACAAATTATAAATGAAAGAAAAAAAACATTTCTGCTTAGAGTATTATTATGTTATTGATCGATTGACTCTGACTTTTCAGATCACCCTATCTCCAGAGTTAACTCCAGGTACGTGTTGCAATTCTTCATCTGTTCCTGGACCTGCAACCAACAACCAGCTACGTATGGACAGTATCAAAACAGATCGAAGGATTCTGTCTCGTTGCAGCAAAATCTGCAGAGCTGGGATTGTTGTATCCCCCATATATACGGTATACCATTCTATTGGTTGCCATATCTTTTTATAATAATTTATATTGAAAAAAGGAAAACTCTAAATTGATTTGGTTGGTGGCACCTTCATTGAGGAGGACGGGCTCGTGGTGATGGCTGGAGTAGAATAGGTGGAATGGTATCAGATACATTAACCCTGTGTTTTCCATGTGTTTGATGTCATTCCATTGTCCTCCCCTCAGCAGCCTCCTGTGGCACACACACACACTGTGTACATCATCTAAATAATTGTATTTCCTGGAAAAAAGCGACTGACCATGTTTCACGTTGATACCAGTCACATACCAGGCTGTGTGTCATTGCTGTTACAGGATGAAAGGAAAACACACAATATAAATGTCATTGCTGTTATGAGTACACCAGACAGACATGTAATATAAGATTGATCTTAAATTACTTCACTGATCCACAAAAGGGTAAATGTAGACAAGAATATTTAAAAAATCACAAAACATAAAGGAATATGATGTAAAATTGAGCATTAGTATAATTTTTATCGTACACAAATGTTCATATCTATCAAAGAAAGAGGATATAAACAGTGAGGGGTGTTGTATTTGTGCTGGTTTTTGGAGTGCTGCTTTGTGCTGCGCTACATGAGAGAGCACGAAAGAGATGCTTCCCAAACGGCACCCTATCCCCCACATAGTGCACTTCTTTTGACCAGAGCCCTATTGGCCATTTGGGACATAATCTAAGAGAGGTGGTTACTGGTACATGTTATTTAATGCACCTCAGAGAGCTAGAAGAACAATGCGGATGTTAAACCTACATGACGAGCAAATATTTAAACTGGGAATGAGCCTTGTCGCGTGGCACTTAAAACGAAAAACAGGTGCATTAGTAAATATACATTTGTTACAAGACTGTGTGTCTCTCTCTCTCTCTCTCTGTGTGTGTGTGCCTCTCTCTCTCTCTCTCTCTGTGTGAGTGTGTGCCTCTCTCTCTCTCTCTGTGTGTGTGTGTGTGTGTGCCTCTCTCTCTCTCTCTCTCTCTCTCTCTCTGTGTGTGTGTGTGCCTCTCTCTCTCTCTCTCTCTCTCTCTCTGTGTGTGTGTGTGTGTGTCTCTCTCTCTCTCTCTCTCTCTCTCTCTCTCTGTGTGTGTGTGTGCCTCTCTCTCTCTCTCTCTCTCTCTCTCTCTCTCTGTGTGTGTTTATACTGTACGTTTATTTGATCTGGAAAATGGGTGGCAAATAGGTTCAGTTGGACGCTTTTATCAATCTTTAGATTGAATTAGCAATGACAGTTGGCTACTGTTTAATAGGACCTAATCCACATCAAATAATAATCAATTGTCATAAACCAGAGATGATCATATGCTGTAAAATAGTTGATCCACAGTAACTACGTAGTCTATTGCCTCAACTCCAAGACTACTAGACAACCCTAATGAAACAATCTCTCACTTTTCTTTCAAAAGCTTTGTTCTGTTCTTCAGATAGACTTGTTCACAGTGTCATTTGATTATTCTATTCCACTTGATAGCTCAACTTTGATCCAGAACCATCCATTATTATTAGCCAGGCTGCATCACATCCGGCTGGAATTGTAATCCCATAGGGCGGCGTACAACTGGCCCAGTGTCGTCCGGGTTTGGCCGGGGTAGGCCGTCATTGTAAAATAAATAAGAATTTGTCCTTAACTGACTTGTCTAGTTAAATAAAGGATAAAATAAAATCTTCAAATACTTCTGACAGCTAGTGGAAAACTGTATTCCATCCCACTGTATTCCATCTGTATTCCATCTGTATTCCATCCCACTGTATTCCATCTGTATTCCATCTGTATTCCATCCCACTGTATTCCATCTGTATTCCATCCCACTGTATTCCATCCCACTGTATTCCATCCCACTGTATTCCATCTGTATTCCATCCCACTGTATTCCATCTGTATTCCATCTATATTCCATCCCACTGTATTCCATCCCACTGTATTCAATCTGTATTCCATCCCACTGTATTCCATCTGTACTCCATCTGTATTCCATCCCACTGTATTCCATCCCACTGTATTCCATCTGTATTCCATCCCACTGTATTCCATCTGTATTCCATCCCACTGTATTCCATCTGTATTCCATCCCACTGTATTCCATCTGAATTCCATCCCACTGTATTCCATCTGAATTCCATCCCACTGTATTCCATCTGTATTCCATCCCACTGTATTCCATCCCACTGTATTCCATCTGTATTCCATCCCACTGTATTCCATCTGTATTCCATCTGTATTCCATCCCACTGTATTCCATCCCACTGTATTCCATCTGTATTCCATCCCACTGTATTCCATCTGTATTCCATCCCACTTGTGAGCCCATGTATTTATTTACTATTTGGGAAGAAAAGGCTTTTAAACTATGCCGATGTATTGGTTGCATGGCAGCACAGGTCATAGTAAAGAGAAGCTCTTGTAGAGAGTCTGCAGGGAGTCACTTTGTTTGTATCTCTCTTTGAGCAACACATTGTTAATCAATACAGGTGTGTGTGTGTGTGTGTGTGTGTGTGTGTGTGTGTGTGTGTGTGTGTGTGTGAGAGAGAGAGAGAGAGAAACAAAGAGTGCATTTTAGAAATAAGCCTTGGCCCCTGAAGCAACTCCATGCTCTCTCTCTCCTCTCCTCTACCGCTCCAACCACATCTGCCCTCTATCCTCTTATCCTTCCATCCTCTCACCCCTCCCTCAATCCCTTCCCACAGGGAAAGACAAATGGGAAGCTTTTAAATACATCTTCTACATCAACAATCGCTGAGAAAAAGGCAGAAATATGCCTCATGTTTTTGATTTACAAAGAAGCCTTATATCCTTAGAGCTTATGGTTAGTGGATGGGTGGGTGGATGGGTGGATGGAAGGATGGGTGGGTGGATAGATGGGTGGGTGGGTGGATGGATGGAAGGATGGATGGATGGGTGGGTGGGTGGGTGGGTGGAAGGATGGGTGGGTGGATGGAAGGATGGGTGGGTGGGTCGGTGGATGGAAGGATGGGTGGGTGGGTGGATGGAAGGATGGGTGGGTGGGTGGGTGGGTGGATGGAAGGGTGGGTGGGTGGGTGGGTGGGTGGGTGGGTGGGTGGGTGGGTGGGTGGAAGGATGGGTGGGTGGGTGGGTCGGTGGATGGAAGGAAGGAAGGGTGGGTGGGTGGGTGGGTGGGTCGGTGGATGGAAGGATGGGTGGGGGTGGGTGGGTGGGTGGGTGGGTGGGGAGACGGATGGGTCAAATCAAATCAGATTTTATTGGTCACAAACACATGGTTAGCAGCTGTTAATGCATGTGTAGCGAAATGCTTGTGCTTCTAGTTAGTGGAAGGATGGATGGATGGATGGATGGATGGATGGGTGGGTGGGTGGGTGGATGGGTGGGTGAGTGGGTGGGTGGATGGGGGAATATAAAAAATAAGACACAGAGCAGGTCAAATGCTAATTATTTGACACAACGGTTGTGTTACAACTGGTATTGTTGTGTCTGACAACGGAGAGCTTCACTGCACAAAAGCGATTACACAACCATTGATTCTTGACAACCTTTGTTTACGTAAAATTGTGCAGACAAACTCTCTGCTGTATTAAAACAGTTGTGTCAAATGTGTTGTATGTCAGTTGTACAACCTGAGTGTGTACGGGGCCATATACAGGGAGAGGAGTGAGAGAATCAGTTGTCCGTATGAGTTGCTCCGTGGAATGCTGATGAAGTAATCATTTGATCCTTCTTTCCTCACAACAGGCAGATCTGTCCATCCGAGCAGCGGCAGGAAAAGTGGAGAGGAGAGCTTAGGGGATGGAAACCATCTGCTCTGCTCTCTAAACTCTCTCTTGCTCTCTCGTTCTCTTTCTCTCTCTTTCTCTGCTCACATGTTGGTAGTTTTGTTTGTTTCATGGGGAATTACTCAGACCATGGGGGATTTTCTCAGCAAAGTAGTGAGATCGAATCTTTCACGAAATGAAAAATGACCCCAGAAAGCAGCAGATAGTCCGTGGTAATTCCATTTGTCATGAACTACTATGTGGTACAGTATGATGTCCAGTCAGATGCCTCATTTAAACATTCACACACTTTTAGTTCTCTTATAACTGGAGTATTTTCCTGATCTCATGTCTCATGGGTCAAGGAAAAGTGCTGATCCCATATTGATATATATAAACAGAAACATTACCCCATAGCCCACTTTAAGGATGTGATCTTAGAGAGAGGAACGTTTTCCTGGATGTGTCATCCCCCAGTGATTGGTCCAGAGTGTGTGTGTGTGTTATCTCTCTGACCCACTCAGCATGGAGCCAGATGGAGCCTGTCCAGAGTTCCTAGTAGTCTATCCTCAGGGTCCCTGGGGGGCCAACATAACAAACAGCCAGCTTATTCTGGTCCCTCTTACAAACAAACCCCTCTCCCTCTTCTCCCCCCCCCCAGTCGTTCTCCAGCTCCACCATCCCTCCCTCCATTGCTCTCACATCTGGGGACCTCTCCTCCCCCCTGCTAAGTGGCTAAGTGGGAACTCTCAGCTGAAAACAACACGTAGCAGCCTGAGATGTAGTAAGTAAAGTAAGTAGCCTCGCTTGAGAACGGCCCATAGGGCAGGAGCCAGAACGGCCCATAGGGCAGGAGCCAGAACAGCCCATAGGGCAGGAGCCAGAACGGCCCATAAGGGCAGGAGCCAGAACGGCCGATAGGGCAGGAGCCAGAACGGCCCATAGGGCAGGAGCCAGAACGGCCCATAGGGCAGGAGCCAGAACGGCCCATTGGGCAGGAGCCAGAACGGCCCATAGGAAAGGAGCCAGAACAGCCCATTGGTCAGGAACTTATCTCTTGTTGTAACTTGAGGCAATTTGATGTATAAGTACACCCCCTGGACAGGACACAGATTGGCCTGATTTGGCATGGGATCAAACTCTACCCAGTCCCCTTCTGTCTCACACTCATACCTTTATTGTCTTCTTTTCACAGTCCTATCGTCCAATAAAACCACACAAACATGGAAGAGAGAGTGGGACTCAAGGCTGTACTGTAGGCTATACAGGCCTGCCACCGTCGTCACCGGCTGGTGTCGGCGCGGCAGCGCTTGAGGAGATAAGCGATAACGAGTATTTGTTCTTTCAGGAGCTCCTCATCCTTGGAGAGACACACACACCCAGAAGGTAATGCAACAGGAAAAGATTACAGATGTGCTTCAAATGGTTGAAATTAGAGGCAGTCAGGCAACCGACAGAGGTTCAATTGCCGGCATCCTTCTTAGGTTTGCAGAGACTCCCGGAGGAGGATGTCTCACCGCGCCATCATTACATCAGGGTTATTGCAAGGTGTGGAAGGAGATGGTTATGATCATTACCAGCATGTGATTGAGATTCATTGAACCAATAAGGAGAAGCCTAGACAGTGATAATTGTTGTTTTGCTCTAATCTCCAACATAGATGGTCTACGAGATGTTTGTAATGTGTGATTACTTGGACTAACGGTGGCAGGTTTTGTCGAGTTTATCGAAGGACAGACAAACGGCTCGTTCTACAGGGACAGACAGGAAATACAAAAGAACATGTCTGAGGAATCGTCAATATCCCGATTGTTGTTTTGTCCTCATCGCCAACATAGACGGTAGAACATTACATGATGTTATGTTTGGTTGTGGGCTTGGAAACATATTGATAAACAGATTATCGATGAACAACCGAACAGCTCTTTTTCTCAGTGACAGCCAGGAGAAAATGAGTGTAAAAAAACAGACCCATTTTTTGTATAGTTGTGGCAGCAGAGGGTAGAGACCAGACAGACTCAGTTATTAGCTATTTGCTGTAAAAGCCCAAACAAAGCAATAAAGGTGGGGAGTGGGGACTGCCTGGCAGCATGGCATCTTCAGGACTGTGAGTTATCCCATCTGGATGAGGCCCTCTGGCTGTATTTGATTGAGCAGAGATTACTGTGTTTACTCTGGGGGATGCTGTGTGTGCGCGTGTGCGCATGTGTGCTCTGTGGATGGTCTGCGAGTCATAAAACAGTTGTAATTGAATGAGTGAGAGACTGGAGCCCCCCCTTCAGACAGATAGGTAGTAAATCACAGGCTGTGACAGGAAGGTTATCCTCTAGTATCTTCCTCCTACACTGTGGTGCTGTGAACAGGCCCATGAAGACATCTCTGACAGGCTCGGGCCCAACCTGCACTCAAGGCTCTATCCCAACTGACATACAGGTAGTGAGTCGGACTATGACAGTAAGGCTATCTTCCTCCTACTATATATTGACCTAGACTAGGGGCCTGAATTGCATTCTAGGAAGCACCCCAAATAACACCCTATTCCCTATATAATGCACCCTATTCCCTATATAATGCACCCTATTCCCCATAACGTGCACAAAAAATACAGTGTCAGTTGAAATGGAGCAATGTTGTAAAACTTCTTTTTTTTTTTTTTAAGTTTACCAAAGATGAGTGAAAATATCTAATTTGTTGAATAATACATTCATCATGACACGCTTGGCCCTCTTCAATATCTGTTTGCCACTTCACAATATCTGTTTCATTCATGTCATCCCATTAAGAGCTTTCTGCTCCTGGCTGATTGTTGTCCATCACACACATTAACACACACATCCCTCCCTCAGGTGCATCAGGTTCCAGCTACAACAAGATACTCATAGAAAAATGCAGTTGTATAAAAAAATCTGCATTTATGAATCACCGGCATGATTTTTTTCTAGATGACGCATTGCGATGACAGAGGGAAGTGGTGTGTGTGTGTGTGTGTGTGTGCCTCCAATACTTTCCACAGGCCATTGGGTTCTAATAGGATAAGAAGGCATTCCATTAATTTCTAGCATTCTCTTTTAGTAGGTACCAGTAATGAAAAAGCCCATAGAGAATGTGGAGAGAGAATGACAGGAGAGATTTGTATAATATAATATAATATAATATAATGCTTTATGGGCTGGAGACCAGAGACGGACTGGGACCAGAAATTGGCCTGGGCATTTCTAACACACCGGTTTTCCTCAAGGCCCCCAAACTAGCCCATTGTTTTCTTCAAGGCCCCCATAATGGCCCATTGTTTTCTTCAAGGCCCCCACACTGGCCCATTATTTTCTTCAAGGCCCCCATAATGGCCCATGGTTTTCTTCAAGGCCCCCATAATGGCCCATGGTTTTCTTCAAGGCCCCCAGTATTAGCCAAATAATTATAATTCTGCTCAAGAAAAAACTAGACAGGCCCACTCAGCTAACAATGGACCAGCCCATCTGGCATTTGCCAAACAGCCCTACGGCCGGTCTGTTTCTGCTGGAGACTGGAGCGCTAGGCTGGTGTATAGATTCATTATAAAACGGACAGAGAGGAAGAGTTACCGTGGTAAATTTGCCGACTGTGTCTGAATAGGACAGAGACGGACTGTTTCAACTGTGTCAGGAAAGGCGAGTTGTGTGTGTGTGTGTGTGTGTGTGTGTATGTAACAGGAGATTGAGATGAGTTATGATCACAATGCATCTCAGTAGGAAGTATAAGAGACGTATCTTTGATAGGAAACTTTCCTCTAACAACATAACAGATACAGAATCAAGGTGTCGGGTTCCAATATGAAAGATAACACCATTACATTCAACCCCAATAAAATGACACAGAGATGCTTTCTGTGGGTATCTGTTCCAGCCCGGTAGCACACGGTACAAGTCAGTATTCTACGTCCATCCATCTGAGGACGTCAAGAGATTACGTGGAAATCAGCCACTAGGGGCAACAGTGAGCGCTGTTACCTTCAAGTAGGTTTTAGTTTTGCTAGGGTGTTGTGGACGGGGATAGCCAGGAATTTCATCACAATGCAAGCACACACACACACACCTGTTGGCTGTGAACCTGAATCTCTTTGCGTTTGGTTTGAATTATGTGAAGGAATTCTTTGGCAATACAATCTCTGCCTGAGAGTTTACAGTTATGTGAATGTTAGTCTAGCCCTAGCTATAAATGTTAGTCTAGCCCTAGTTATGAATGTTAGTCTAGCCCTAGCTATAAATGTTAGTCTAGCCCTAGCTATAAATGTTAGTCTAGCCCTAGCTATAAATGTTAGTCTAGCCCTAGCTATAAATGTTAGTCTAGCCCTAGCTATAAATGTTAGTCTAGCCCTAGCTATGAATGTTAGTCTAGCCCTGGCTATAAATGTTAGTCTAGCCCTAGCTATAAATGTTAGTCTAGCCCTAGTTATGTTAGTCTAGCCCTAGCTATGAATGTTAGTCTAGCCCTAGTTATGTTAGTCTAGCCCTAGCTATGAATGTTAGTCTAGCCCTTGCTATGAATGTTAGTCTAGCCCTAGCTATAAATGTTAGTCTAGCCCTAGCTATAAATGTTAGTCTAGCCCTAGCTATGAATGTTAGTCTAGCCCTTGCTATGAATGTTAGTCTAGCCCTAGCTATAAATGTTAGTCTAGCCCTAGCTATAAATGTTAGTCTAGCCCTAGCTATGAATGTTAGTCTAGCCCTAGCTATAAATGTTAGTCTATCCCTAGCTATGAATGTTAGTCTAGTGCATGTTGCGTTGAATGACACTGCATGTTACGAGCCTGATCAAGGTTTTGCATCCGTCTAGCTAGTATCTATAAGGTTCTTCCGAGGATCTCTTGGGGGGGATTGTCATCACCACAGCAGCCTTACTACCACAGCCTGACGGGGACGTCTACCTGAGACTCCAAGCCAAACTCTACAGGGTCAACCCTCTGGATCCTTCATCTGCGGCCCTCTGCTTCATCGATTCCATTCTCATTGACTTCCTGAATCCTCATTATCACATCCATTCTGTTTCCACAATAAATGTTCTAAACTGGTCCTTTAACTAATGAATAGTCATTTCCTCTGTCTTGCTAACTCTGCCAGCAGTCCTCAGCCTTATCATAAGTTGTCAGCTGCTGTCTTCATTTCCCACCATAGTAGATGCCTGATACACAATAGTCTGCCTTTTGGGTTGTTAGTCTAGCCCTAGCTAGGAATGTTAGTCTAATCCTAGCTAGGAATGTTAGTCTAACCCTAGCTATGAATGTTAGTCTTATCCTAGCAAGGAATGTTAGTCTAGCCCTAGCTAGGAATGTTAGTCTAATCCTAGCTAGGAATGTTGGTCTAGCCCTAGCTAGGACTGTTAGTCTAGCCCTAGCTAGGAATGTTAGTCTAGCCCTAGCTAGGAATGTTAGTCCAGCCCTAGCTAGGAATGTTAGTCCAGCCCTAGCTAGGAATGTTAGTCCAGCCCTAGCTATGAATGTTAGTCTAGCCCTAGCTATGAATGTTAGTCTAGACCTAGCTAGGAATGTTAGTTTAACCCTAGCTATGAATGTTAGTCTTATCCTAGCAAGGAATGTTAGTCTAGCCCTAGCTAGGAATGTTATTCTAATACTAGCTAGGAATGTTAGTATAGCCCTAGCTAGAAATGTTAGTCTAGCCCTAGCTAGGAATGTTAGTCTAGCCCTAGCTAGGAATGTTAGTCTAACCCAAGCTAATAATGTTCATCTAGACTTAGCTATAAGTGTTAGTTTAGCCCTAGCTATGAATATCAGTGTCACGACCGTCGTATGGAATGGACCAAGGTGCAGCGTGGTGAGCGTACATTTTCCTTTATTTGCAAATGTCGCCAACAAAACAATAATTCAACAAAAACGACCGTGAAACTCCGTAAGGCTTTACATGCACAAACAAAGACAACTACCCACAACTACCAAAAGGAAAAAAGTATGATTCCCAATCAGAGACAACCATAGACATCTGTCCCTGATTGAGAACCATACCCAGACAAAACATAGAAACAAACAACATAGAATGCCCACCCCACATCACATCCTGACCTAACCAAACAGAGAAATAAAATGGCTCTCTAAGGTCAGGGCGTGACAGTCAGTCTAACCCTAATGATGAATTAAGGTCAGTAGTTATGTTTGGCAACACTGCTTCCTGTCAATGTATTTGTTCAGTCACATTGGTAATCAGAGATCCTTTACCACCTACTGTTCACCACCTCTGTGTTCATCATAAGACAACCATATCAGGGGCCCGTATCCACAATGTCTCAGAGTAGGAGTGCTGATCTAGGATCAGTTTTGGTTTCTGGATCAAAATGTCAGTTTATGTTTAATGCCATTACAGACTGCCAAATTTGAGAGTTCTTAGGTCTAATCTCCATCACACGCCCACAAGCTGTCCATCATCACCCACTCAATGTGACTTCAGATTAGAATAATAATATCTCTCCCTGAATATGAATTTGAGAACACAGTGAAGCTCTGTCCCTCCTTTACACCAGTCTTTATACTGTATGCCCTCACACAGTGAGGAAGGAACACCCGGAACACTGGATCAGAGGGCACCAATAGGAATGGGTCTTAATATAACTGTTATAATCATCTATCATTATTATATCAGAATTAAACCCTATAATATAATATACTCTACAGTAATATCCATGATTGACGTTTGTTCATGGGAAGAATCTCCTTTATGATTCTCTGTGTGTGTGTGTGTGTGTGTGTGTGTGTCTTTGCTGCATTCTGTTAAAGCCTCATTAATGCAACTGTGAGCGACTGTGTAACGGTTTTCTTCTATCTCCTCCTCGGAAGAGGAGGTGTAGCAAGGATCGGACCAAAATGCAGCGTGGCTATTGCAATCCATGTTTATTAAATAATAAAGAAACACGAACTTTACAAACTCAACAAAACAATAAACGTAATGAAAACCGAAACAGCCTAAACTGGTGTAAACTAACACAGAATCAGGACATCAAGACACTAAGGACAATCACCCACAATACAACCAAAGAATATGGCTGCATAAATATGGTTCCCAATCAGAGACAACGATAACCACCTGCCTCTGATTGAGAACCACTCCAGACAGCCATATACTTTCCTAGAACACCCTACTAAGCTACAATCCCACTAACATACACACCAAAACCCCCAGACAAAACACACCACAATACAAAAACTCCATGCCACACCCTGACCTGACCCAATACATGAAGAAAAACACAAAATACTTAGACCAGGGCGTGACAGAACCCCCCCCCCCCTAAGGTGCGGACTCCCGAACGCACCTCAAAACAAATAGGGAGGGTCCGGGTGGGCGTCTGTCCATGGTGGCGGTTCCGGCGCGGGACGTGGACCCCACTCAATAAATGTCTTAGTCCCCTCTCCTCGCGTCCCTGGATAGTCCACCCTCGCCGCCGACCATGGCCTAGTAGTCCTCACCCAGAACCCCACTGGACTGAGGAGCAGATCGGGACTGAAGGACAGCTCGGGACTGAGGCAGCTCGGGAGTGAGAGAAAGCTCGGGAGTGAGAGAAAGCTCGGGAGTGAGAGGAAGCTCGGGAGTGAGAGGAAGCTCGGGAGTGAGAGGAAGCTCGGGAGTGAGAGGAAGCTCGGGCAGGTAGATAGATCTACCAGATCCTGGCTGGCTGGTGGTCTCAGCAGATCCTGGCTGACTGGCAGATCCTGGCTGACCGGTGCCACCGGCAGATCCTGGCTGACCGGTGCCACCGGCAGATCCTGGCTGACCGGCGCCTCCGGCAGATCCTGGCTGACCGGCAGATCCGGCAGATCCTGGCTGACCGGCAGATCCGGAAGAGTCTGGCTGACCGGCAGATCCGGAAGAGTCTGGCTGACCGGCAGATCCGGAAGAGTCTGGCTGACCGGCAGATCCGGAAGAGTCTGGCTGACCGGCAGATCCGGAAGAGTCTGGCTGACCGGCAGATCCGGAAGAGTCTGGCTGACCGGCAGATCCGGAAGAGTCTGGCTGACCGGCAGATCCGGAAGAGTCTGGCAGATCTGGAAGAGTCTGGCTGACTGGCAGATCTGGAAGAGTCTGGCTGACTGGCAGATCTGGAAGAGTCTGGCTGACTGGCAGATCTGGAAGAGTCTGGCAGATCTGGAAGAGTCTGGCAGATCTGGAAGAGATCTGGAAGAGTCTGGCAGATCTGGAAGAGTCTGGCTGACTGGCAGATCTGGAAGAGTCTGGCTGACTGGCAGATCTGGAAGAGTCTGGCTGACTGGCAGATCTGGAAGAGTCTGGCTGACTGGCAGATCTGGAAGAGTCTGGCTGACTGGCAGATCTGGAAGAGTCTGGCTGACTGGCAGATCTGGAAGAGTCTGGTTGACTGGCAGATCTGGAAGGGTCTGGTTGACTGGCAGATCTGGAAGGGTCTGGCAGACTGGCGGCGCTGGGCAGACTGGGAGCACTGGCGACGCTGGGCAGACTGACAGCGCTGAGCAGACTGGCGGCGCTGGGCAGACTGGGAGCACTGGCGGCGCTGGGCAGACTGGGAGCACTGGCGGCGCTGGGCAGACTGGGAGCACTGGCGGCGCTGGGCAGACTGGCGGCGCTGGGCAGACTGGCGGCGCTGGGCATACTGGCGGCGCTGGGCAGACTGGCGGCACTGGGCAGACTGGGAGCACTGGCGGCGCTGGGCAGACTGGAGACTCCGGCAGCGCAGGAGAAGAGAAAGGCTCCGACAGCGCTAAACAGGCGGGAGGCTCCGGCAGAGCAGGAGAGGAGACAGGCTCTGGCCGTGCTAAACAGGCGGGAGGCTCCGGCAGCGCAGGAGAGGAGACAGGCTCTGGCCGCGCTAAACAGGCGGGAGGCTCCGGCAGCGCAGGAGAGGAGACAGGCTCTGGCCTCGCTAAACAGGCGGGAGACTCCGGCAGCGCAGGAGAGGAGACAGGCTCTGGCTGCGCTAAACAGGCGGGAGGCTCCGACAGCGCAGGAGAGGAGACAGGCTCTGGCCGCGCTAAACAGGCGGGAGACTCCGGCAGCGCAGGAGAGGAGACAGGCTCTGGCTGCGCTAAACAGGCGGGAGGCTCCGACAGCGCAGGAGAGGAGACAGGCTCTGGCCGCGCTAAACAGGCGGGAGGCTCCGGCAGCGCAGGAGAGGAGACAGGCTCTGGCTGCGCTAAACAGGCGAGGCGCACTGAAGGCCTGGTGCGTGGTGCTGGAACCGGTGGTACTGGATCGAGGACACGCACAGGAAGCCTGGTGCGGGGAGCTGCTACCGGAGGACTAGAGTGTGGAGGTGGCACAGGATGGGCTAGACCGTGAAGGCGTACTGGAGATCTTGAGAGCAGTGTTGGCACAGGACGTGTAAGGCTAGGGATGTGCACAGGAGGCCTGGTGCGTGAGGCTGGCACCAACTTCACCAGCCGACTAACACGCACCTCAGGACGAGTATGGAGCGCTAACCCAGGTGCCATCAAATCCCCGACACGTTCCGTCGGTCGAATTCCATGCAAAAAGCACCAACACAGCAACTCCCTCATTTCTCTCTCCTCCAATTTCCCCATTAACTCCTTCACAGTCTCTGTTTCGCTCACCTCCAACACCGGCTCTGGTTCTGGTCTCCTCCTTGGCTCCTCACGATAAACAGGGAGAGTTGGCTCAGGTCTGACTCCTGACTCTGCCACACTCTCCCTTAGCCCCCCCCCAAGAAATTTTTGGGGCCGATTCTCAGGCTTACGTCCGCGTCGCCGTGCTGCCTCCTCATATCTGCGCCTCTCAGCTTTCACCGCCTCCAGTTCCTCCTTGGGGCGGCGATATTCTCCAGCCTGAGCCCAGGGTCCTTCTCCGTTTAGGATTTCCTCCCATGTCCAGAAATCCTTATAGCGCTTCTCTTCTTTGGGCTGCTCCTGCCTGTTGACACGCTGCTTGGTCCGTTTGTGGTGGGTGATTCTGTAACGGTTTTCTTCTATCTCCTCCTCGGAAGAGGAGGTGTAGCAAGGATCGGACCAAAATGCAGCGTGGCTATTGCAATCCATGTTTATTAAATAATAAAGAAACACGAACTTTACAAACTCAACAAAACAATAAACGTAATGAAAACCGAAACAGCCTAAACTGGTGTAAACTAACACAGACTCATGACATCAAGACACTAAGGACAATCACCCACAATACAACCAAAGAATATGGCTGCCTAAATATGGTTCCCAATCAGAGACAACGATAACCACCTGCCTCTGATTGAGAACCACTCCAGACAGCCATAGACTTTCCTAGAACACCCTACTAAGCTACAATCCCACTAACATACACACCAAAACCCCCAGACAAAACACACCACAATACAAAAACTCCATGCCACACCCTGGCCTGACCCAATACATGAAGAAAAACACAAAATACTTAGACCAGGGCGTGACAGACTGAAAACATCAATTTTATGTCTCTTATCAGAGTGAACAGGAAATCTTCCTGTTTCCATCGACGACACAGAGAGAGAGGAGAGAAAAAACGTCTGAGTATGTGTGTCTGTTTAGAGTTTGTGTCTGTGTGTGTATGAATGTGTGCATGTGCTCCTGTGTGTGTTTCAGAATGGCAGGAAGGCTCAATAATCAAATCCCCAAATGTCCTCTGTTTGTCTGTGAGAGGATGAGAGATAATTGTGTTGGGTAATAATGAGCTCTGGAAAATAGATTGTCCACCCAAATAGTTTCCCGGGAAATCTGTGTTTAGGGAATTTGGCATCATGGTAACAATACACCCAGCCTAATACAGTACTATCCATAGAAATATAGATCTATTCATTTGATAGTACCATTATATTTCTATGGTACTATCATATACAGGTAACTGACAACATAAAGGAAACACCAACATGAAGTGTCTTAATAGGGAGTTGGGCCACGACAAGCTGCCAGAACAGCTTCAATGCACCTTGGCATAGATTCTAGAAGTGTCTGGAACTCTTGGAGGGATGCGACACCATTCTCCCACGAGAAATTCCATCCTTTAGTGGAAAAGACTGTCTCAGGTGCTGCTCCAGAATCTCCCATAAGTGTTCAATTGGGTTGAGATCTGGTGACTGACTGACACACACGCACACACACACACACACACACACACACACACACACACACACACACACACACACACACACACACACACACACACACACACACACACACACACGTACACACGTTACACACGTACACACGTACACACATACACACATACACCCACACATACTTTATACTCCCTATGCTACAGTAATGGGCAACTGGGCATTTTTATACATGACTCTAAGCATGATGGGATGTTAATTGCTTAATTAACTCAGAAAACCACACCTGTGTGGAAGCACCTGTTTTCAATATACGTTGTATCCCTCGTTTACTCAAGTGTTTCCATTATTTTGGCATTTCCCTGCATTTATCATAGAGATTATTAAGGTTATTATTAAGGTTAACCATAAACTGGTGTTGGCATATATTCATCATGTGTTGGACATACAGCCCAATCCATTACCAAATAGATTATTCCAGTTGAAGTGAACAATAGCTTTATGTGTTCACCCAGACTAGAATACAGTAGCTACCATCATTATAAATAAGAATTTGTTCTTAACTGACGGGCCTAGTTACATAAAGGTTAAATTAACAAGAAAATATATAATGTAGTTGTCATGGAGATTATTATTAAGGTTACCATGACCTATTGTTGGTATGTCCAACCTCTATGCTACAATCTCAGTGTACGAACAGTACTAATTGCAAATAGATTGTTGCCGTTATTAAGCTCACATATTTAATAATAGGTATTAAGTTAGGCCTACTGGAAGTTAATAACAGGTTTTAAATCCGATGAATCATCAACATTTTGGGGGGCATTCTACTGCCACGTAGACTACATTCTCATTGTGGAAAACACAGGTAGCCAAATACATTCATGTATCTCTTTCTCTCTCTCTCTGTCCTTTTTGATTTATTCTTTAAAAAAATTTTTTTACAATTCGTCCGTTTAAAAAAAATCCTTGTTCCATTTACAGTTGAAGTCGGAAGTTTACATGCGCCGTCGCCAAATACACAATTCCTGACATTTAATCCGAGTAAAAATTCCCCGTCTTAGGTCAGTTAGGATCACCACTTTATTTTATCAATGTGAAATGTCAGAATAATAGTAGAGAGAATGATTTTATTTCAGCTTTTAATTCTTTCATCACATTCCCAGTGGGTCAGAAGTTCACATACACTCAATTAGTATTTGGTAGCATTGCCTTTAAATTGTTTAACTTGGGTCAAACATTTCGGGTAGCCTTCCACAAGCTTCCCACAATAAGTTTGTTGAATTTTGGCCCATTCCTCCTGACAGAGCTGGTGCAACTTGAGTCAGGTTTGTAGGCCTCCTTGCTCACACACGCGCTTTCAGTTCTGCCCACAAATTTTCTATGGGATTGAGGTCAGGGCTTTGTGATGGCTACTCCAATACATTGACTTTGTTGTCCTTAAGCCATTTTTCCACAACTTTGGAAGTATGCTTGGGGTCATTGTCCATTTGGAAGACCCATTTGTAACCAAGCTTTAACTTCCTGACTGATGTCCTGATGTTGCTTCAATAAAACCACATAGTTTTCATTTCTCATGATGTCATCTATTTTGTGAAGTGCAGCAGTCCCTCCTGCAGCAAAGCACCCCCACAACATGATGCTGCCACCCCGTGCTTCATGGTTGGGATGATGTTCTTTGGCTTTCGTACCCCTTTTTCCTCCAAACATAACGATGGTCATTATGGCCAAACAGTTCTATTTTTGCTTCATCAGACAAGAGGACATTTCTCCAAAAAGTACGATCTTTGTCCCCGTGTGCCGTTGCAAACCGTAGTCTGACTTTTTTTTATGGCGGTTTTGGAGCAATGGCTTCTTCCTTGCTGAGCGGCCTCTCAGGTTATGTCAACATAGGACCTGTTTTACTGTGGATATAGATACTTTTGTACCTGTTTCCTCCAGCATGTTCACAAGGTCCTTTGCTGTTGTTCTGGGATTGATTTGCACTTTTCGCACCGAAGTACGTCTCTAGGAGACAGAACGTGTCTCCTTCCTGAGCGCTATGACAGCTGCGTGGTCCCGTGATGTTTATACGTGTGTACTATTGTTTGTACAGATGAACGTGGTATCTTCAGGCATTTGGAAATTGCTCCCAAGGATGAACCAGACTTGTGGAGGTCTACAATTTTGGCAGATTTCTTTTGATTTTCCCATGATGTCAAGCAGAGAGGCACTGAGTTTGAAGGTAGGCCTTGAAATGCATCCACAGGTACACATCCAATTGACTCCAATGATATCAATTAGCCTATCAGAAGCTTCTAAAGCCATGACATAATTTTCTGGAATTTTCCAAGCTGTTTAAAGGCACAGTCAACTTAGTGTATGTAAACTTCTGACCACTGGAATTGTGATACAGTGAATTATAAGTGAAATAATCTGTCTGTAAGCAATTGTTGGAAAAACTACTTCATGCATGTGTCATGTGTCATGCACAAAGTAGATGTCCTAACCGACTTGCCAAAACTATTGTTTGCTAACCTAAGTGTATGTAATCTTGCGACTTCAACTGTACCTGAAAATTCTACTCTGTGTACTTTTGATGTTACCAGTCTATATACTAACATCCCCCATCAGGGCAGCCAAGAGGCCCTCATGTTCTACCTCAATGTAATTTCCCCTAATGCTCTACCCAGCACCAATTGTATGGTGGACTTGGCTGAACTGGTACCTCCAACTATCTTCTCTTCAGAGGAGACTTCTTCCTCCAGACCAAAGGGACAACAATGGGGAGCACTATGGCTCCTATTTATACTAACCTGTATCTAGGTATGTATGAAAAACAGGTGGTGCTGAATCCAGACCGTAACCCTTTTCTCTCCAATATTCTCCTAATTTGTAGATATTTGGATGACATTTTTGTGATCTATACAGGCACCCAGGAAGAACTTTTGGAATTCCATGCTTACCTAAACTCTATGAATGAACACCTTCCCTTCAGCATTAACTATGACCTATCGAAATCAGTTTTCCAGATGTGATGGTTATTCAGGACAAAACCTCCCTCTCTGCAGATCTCTATAGGAAACCTATGGACAGAATTACCCTACTTAGTGGTGACAGCTTTCATCCACGTCCACTTATTCAAAATCTCACTATCAGTCAATTCATGCTTTATCCAATACTCACCATTGGAGAAGGCATTTAAGGACATTATGAGGAAGCACTGGTACATTATTGATACCGACCCACAATTGAAACCCATTTTAAATATCCCCAACGTATGGTTTTTAAAAGACCCCCAAGCGTGAGAGATATTGTGGTTAAATCTGATTACCCACGAGAGGAAAGGGAAACGTTTTTGGACAAGGTTCCAGAGGGTAATCACAAATGTGGCCGATGTGCTCAATACAGCTTCACGTACAAATGCAACTCATTCACCCCCCCCCCAAAGATTTAAGATTAAGGGCCTGATTACTTGCATGTCCACCAGTGTTATTTACATGTTGAAATGTCCTTGTGGTCTGTCTTACATAGGGAAAACCCATAGAAGCCTTAAGACACAGATCAGTGAGCACCTCAGCAACATATGGACAGGTGAGACAACAATCTGGTTGCTGCTCATTTTGTACAAGCTGGACTTCCTATTAGTTCTCTGTGATACATTGAAATAGAAATGGTCAAGATGTCACACAGGGGAGGGGACACTGAGAGGAAACTTCTTCAAAGGGAATCTTTCTGGATTCACAGGCTGAACACACTGTCTCCTCTTGGCCTTAATGACGAGTTTGACTTGAAACCGTTTTTATAGTTTCAATATGTCTAAACTGTGTTAAAAAAAATCCCAATTGAATATTGTATGTATGTATATTCCTGTAAATATTGATCACATTCCCTGTGTACGATCATATATTTTAATATATTGAATGTTAATAATGGGAAACTATGTTATCATTTCTTTTACTTCCTGTTTCAGGAAGTGATGTCACTGAGTACTGCCCCTATATATAGGACCTTCCACCCCCACCTGGGTTATGGATGCCTGATGAAGACCTAGGGGTCGAAACGTTGTTGTTAATAAATATCACCTGGGAGCATGAGTAGCAGTGTGCAGCGTTTTCCTTCCTGTTGTCCATTAGTTTGCCTACAACTCCAGTACCTGAGGAAAGTACCTGGATGTGCGTATGTTTTTCAGCTTTGTACAATTCATCATCACACCAATGCCCATAATCCTATTTCCCTATTCTGCCCCGATTATATTGTTTGGTATGTTTGGGTAGGAACCTTGAAAAAGCTGATGTTTTTTGCTGAAAGTGCATTGGAGGTCAGAATATTACGCAGGTGTGTTGGATTCATCATCATTTCCCTCCTCCACTATACGGTATTATGACATCACCAGTGAGGCAGTCAGGTCAAATGTGATTCCAGCTCCACAGCATCTCCTCCTAACTTCAATTGATATGTCTGAGATGGCAGGAAAGAGGGTGACATTGATTCCTTTATTTTGATTGGTTGGGCCCTCTTGGTGACAAATGAGCACTCAGGTTTGTTGATCTATCACCATGAGGGATGTGTGTGCGTTTGTGTGTGCGTTTGTGTGTGTGTGTGTGTGTGTGTGTGTAGGGAGGGCTGTAGACTTACCAGCAGGTCTGTTAGTTGAGCTCATATGAGGTTCTTGTTATGTGGCCCAAGTGAACGAACACAGAGCGTGGTGGTTTGTTTGGAGTAAAAAATCTACAAAAAAAGTCTATGGTCTGTTTCTCTGCCTGAAAATGAGGGAACATAGCCAATATCTTCACACAGACAATATTGGCATTTAAAAATCATGCTATGCTCCTCTATGAGCTAGGTATAGACTAACATTCTTAGCTAGGGCTAAACTAACATAACTAAGGCTAGACTAACATTCATAGCTAGGGTTAGACTAACATTCATAGCCAGGGCTAGACTAACATTCACAGCTAGGTCTAAGCTAACATTCATAGCTAGGGTTAGACTAACATTCATTTGATGTCTTCTTTAAATGTGAGCTCAGTAGTTAGAAAGAGTGAGAGAGAGTGTGTGTTTGTTTGTGAGTGTTCTGCCCATGACCAGTCTATCAGGTTCTGGTTTGATGAGCCAGCTAGATCCACATCCTGGGTTTAATGATGCGTGAGGCGGCGGTACGTGGAACTCTAAATGATATGTTACTCTGCAACATAGATGAGACCTGCTCTCATAACTGCCTAACTACCAGTGTGTGTGTGTGTGTGTCAGTCTGAACAGACTGGGAATTAACATTGTTCCTTTGATTACAGCTGCTAGGCTATGTTCAAAATGGAACGCTATCCTTATACAGTGTGCTACTTCTGAAATGACACACTATATTCTCTGTCCTCACACTGAAGCAGTGTCTTTCAGCTCTTTCGTAAAACAATGATCAGTCTCACTTCTTTCTCCCGATCCCATTGTCTGTGTTCTCTCCCTAGCCATGAACTTAATGCATTATTATTATTTTCATCAGAAGTAACACTGCTCTGTGTGTGTGTGTGTGTGTGTGTGTGTGTGTGTGTGTGTGTGTGTGTGTGTGACCACGTATACTATTGTGATGCTGTCATCTCAGAGTTGACCTTCATATAAGAGTTCAGAAACCATGACAATGGTCATTGAGAGATGTTTATTCTTTAACATAACTATGGTAAACCTTTCTCCCAGTTGCAGCTTGATATCATATGAAATGGTCGTGTGTTTCAATAACAAGGAATACAACACACCAAGGTGGCTCAGAAAGAGACAATTATTTCAACATCATATCAACATATCATAAAATACTACATATAGTATCATACTCCTGGCCACGTTTATCCAATATTGTGATTCAAACATTCACAAAACTGTAGAAAAACATTGGTTGAATGTTGGATGAACGTGGCTGGAATGTCTGTATTCACAGGATAGTTTGTTTCCAAGCTGTGGTGTGGCGTAGTGCTGCCGACCTTTTGGAAAAACAACATTTTGATGCTTTTACTGCACGTACTGTAGTGGGTTTTAGTCTTTCCCCCAAAAGCCTTTGCAACATAAAACATGTAGATGTTTTGTCACAGGTAGGTACATTATTTGTTTAAAGCCACGGATCCGACCATGCACGATAACAATTTATATTTAAAAAAAACAACATATAAACAACCAAAAAGTCCCAAGTCTAATCATACCATTCTTCGTTTATCCCTGCAGAGAATCTTTTTAAAAGATCTTCGGAAGTCATTGTTGAAGATTGTATAGATAATGGGATTGGCTGAACTGTTACAGTAGCCGAACCAGAAGAAGAATTTAAACAGTGTGTCAGGTATGTAACACGAGTCACAGAGCGCCGTCAGAGTGTAGGTAAAGAAGAAGGGGAACCAGCAAACGACAAAAACTCCAATAACCACAGCCAAGACGAAGGTGAAACGTTTCTCCCTGTTCTGTCTCCCCTTCCATCGACTCCCCTTAGAGCTCTGTCTCACCACCAGTTTAGGCAGCGCCGGGTGGTCCACTCCTGGTTTGATCTGGCTCAGTTTGGTTTTAGCCGTGCGTTTCTTCTTCTTGATAGAACAGGGGTTGTTGACCTGGTGGTCAGACGACGAGGAGTCCTCCATGTCCACGCCGTTTATCTCCCCTTCTTTCTCGTCCTCTCCTCTGTGTTCATCCCCCTCTCTGTCTCCTTGCTCTCCGTTGAGCGTCTCGTGACAAGCGTGTTGGTCACCTCCGACTCCCCCATCTCCGTTCTCCTTCTTGCCCGTCACCGGCGACACTGCGGCCGCCATTTTGGGTTTCCGGTCGCCCGGTGGTACCCGCGTCCGTTTCTTAGCGATCTGATAGATCCGGATGTAAACGAGGATCATGATGATGCAGGGCACGAAGAACGAGCCGATACTGGACGAGATCATGTACCACTTGTCTTCGTTGATCTTACACACCGGCCCCTCCTCTTTATCGCTCTCCTTCTCCATGCTGATGAGGGGCGGGAACGAGATCACCGCGGCGATGACCCACACGATGACAATGATGCACTTGATCCTGCGCGGTGTCCGTTTCAGGTTGTACTCGATGGCCTTGGTGATTGACCAGTACCTGTCCAGACTAATGGCGCACAGATGGGCGATGGATGCCGTACAGAAGAGAACGTCTAGTGCAAGGTAGATCTCGCACCAGACTTTACCAAAGTACCAGTAGCCCATGAGTTCGTTGGCCAGGGAGAAGGGAATGACCAGGGTTGCAACCAAAATGTCAGCCGACGCCAACGAAACCAGGAAGAGGTTCTGAGGGGCCTTCAGGGCCCGGCTAGTAAACACAGCGATGACCACTAAGACGTTGCCGAAGACTGTCAATAGGATGAGCATCCCGACCAGGATTGTTAGGGGCAACGAGATCTGGAGGCTATAGGGCGGACCCCAAAGGATGGTCTCATTGGTCATGTTGCTCATGATGGTCGTGCTTGTAAGTGTCTCATTGGTCACGTTCGTCATGTTATCCCACCCCGCCATTGATTCTCCTTAGATCCTTACAATCATGTAAGGTCAGCAAATGTCGTCCAGGAGACCATGTAGTTTGCAACTGGAAGACTGGAAAGTGAGGGTGTGGGACTCTTCAGTGTTTTTGTTTTTGTTATGTTTCGCTCCATTGCATGTTGGTCGATCAAGAACAGTTTAGGTTGAATACAGCTGATTGTCACTTCATCTGAAAAATAGGAGGTGCAGAAGTAAGAATTTTAGCAGGAACTGGAGATGCCTTAACTGTCAATTTACACAAATACAACATAACTCTCTAGTTATACTTTCCAAGAATATAGCAAGTACACACTAAATATAACTCTTACCTCAAGCATTGTGCTGTGTCACTTGGGTCCTTTTGAGTGGCCGACAATAGAATGGACAGTGAGCAACTTCTTCATGCAGGTCAGTTACCCAAATCAGCTGGCTTCTCACGCATCTCTTCTGTGTTCCATGGACGAGCGCGAGCTAAGGTTTCACAGTCAGTTTTCCTCTGCACAGCTCTGTATCTAAGTCTGTCTCACTAGCGGAGAGCTAATAGAGCCGTAATCACGTTATCCTGTGGCTGCTGCTCCTGCTGCCGCTCTCGGTTCTATCAGTGGAGACTATCGCCCTACTATGCTACTGTTGGCCGCTCCAAACTCAGTTCCGCCACGCCCTCTATTTATAACCCCAACCTCCCAGAACTGCGTTGCTATAGCAGCACCCGGAGCCTACACCACGTGGAAATTAAACACGGGCTTTTTATTTACTTGGCGCGCGCCAACTCCATTCCGTTCACGAACCAACCCATTTTAAGCACCATTTATTGTCACACCAACCATTCTAAAACTGTTAAAACGATATAGAAAAAAACGAAAGGGGCTGGGGTTCATAGTCAATGGTAAGATAATTATAGGCTAGGCCTACTAAGCAGTAAACTATTGACCAGTTAACATTGGCTTTAGCCTAAGCTTAATAGTTAGCCAATAGGGTAAAATAACCAATGTCAGCCCATGTGATGATCATTGATGGATCAACATTGATGGGACGACCGTGAAATGTGAGTTACAGATCTGTCATTTTCATTGAAAGCAAGTCTAAGACGCGACAGATCTGTTCCATGTGCGCTACTTCTATGCTTCCTGTTCTTACGTTTAGTTTTCGTGTATTTTATTTTCGGTTTTGCACACCCGCTTTAAACAACTGAAAAAACAATATTTGTGGTTATTGAAAACATATTTCATAGCAGTTTAGACGATACAATTGCTTGTTTTGTCACAAACTGAAATTAGGCTATAAGGATTTTAGCAACCAGGAAATGGCAGAGCGATTTCTGCATATTGTAACATATGTCATTGAGACAGACCGCATTGGATCAACTTGAAGAGTGATAACACCAAGAGGTAAGCTTTGCCCAATGTTTCCATTTTAGAACAGGTGCTTTCAATAACATAGCCTTTTATCAGTATAAAGCTTTTCTATCATATCATGTGTAGTTGGGGAGTGGAGGAAGGTGTTGTTAGTGTGATATCATATGACAGCGGAATCCTGTGTTTTGAGTAAACATCACTGCTAGTGATCATGCGTCAGCGTGCGGATGGAGCGCGAGGACACAGTGACACCTGTCGTCTTCTGAAAAAGCTTCCCGCGCCCGGCGTCGGTCTCTCTGATTCGCTTTGGAAGAAATAGCCTGAGGCGCGCCATCATCACTGATGTTATGTGACATTCAGGATTGTAAAACCTACCGTTAAGTATCGAATGATACCACATAGTACTCTATGCTTTTACTGAAAACAATATGAACTATTATGCGTTTTAACTTTAACCTTTTCTAATAAGACCATAGGTGCTTCCAACTTCTGTTCTCCCATAAAACATTTTTCAAAATGTAAAAGCGTCACATATTTGACATAATTTAAATCGGTTAAGAAAGGATTATCCTAGGTAAATCTTTAGGCAAGGTATTTGGTTAATGCACTAAATTGTAATGTACTCCGATGCAACATCATCATCACGTGCTCAAGTGCAGTCCAAATTTGGACTTCCAGTTCAGATGACACATGAAGTATTGTGATACTTTACCAGATACTTTCTCCATTTTCTCGTGGTGGCTTAAATGGCAAACGACAAGACAGAAGAGAAAAAAACGTACCTCACTTGTAATATGTCTAATGTAATGTATTCTGAAACCCCAGTCAAAAACCTCAATCTGACTAGAATTCAAATACATTTAGAAGTTGAAGGGTGAAAGTAATTGATGTTGACTGGAGTCGAGATGTGAGGGACCATGTTTTCAATGATCCAGTAGGGGACGCTCTTGTATTGGGACAGGCAGAGCCTTTTTCGCCTCTCTGGGTACAGGTGCAATAGAATGGAACGTGTCGAGATTGAGAAGTACAATTTCCAGTTTTATTACAGACCATATCCATCTACTTATTCATAATTCATCAACTGTAATATTGAATCAAAGTCAGACGTACCCATCCATATAAATAGAAAGTGTAATTTATGTATATATCGTTTTTATTTAGACAGTTTGGAAACAGAGTGGGAGGCAGGGAAGCATCAGTACAGAAGAATGAGTGGATGTGAGATTGAACAGTGGGGAGTTGTACATGTGCCATGAATGTCACCACTCGACTACAGCTCTACACAAAGTTAGTCATTCAGATATTCTACGTGCCTGTTATTGCTCTTCGATTGCGGTTTAGACCTTTCATTGGTCAGTCTGACGTAACCTTACTGTATGTATGCATCCCAAATGGCACGCTTTTCCCAATATAGTGCACTACTTTTGACCGTAACCCTAGGGACCCTAGTCAAAAGTAGTGCAGTGCATTGTATAGGGTGCCATTTGGGATAAACGGTCATGTGCCATAAGTGAAATAAGAGGAAAATATTGAACTAATGTAAGACTGTATTGAAACAGAAAGACACTACCAGTCTATGAATTTGTTATCGCTTTATCCAATTGGACAATATAGGGGCAGTCTCCCACACACTAATTAAGCCTAATTGAGTTAGCTTTTAGTCCATGACCAGGCTTAATCTTTGGCGGGGAAACTGATATAGTGGTCAGTTATATTTAGTCATTTGAAAGAACAACACATCCATACAACATCATTTATACATTCAAGACAGGGTAACCCTTTTCTTTATATTGAACAAGTAACAAACTGCACATTACATTTACATTTACATTTAAGTCATTTAGCAGACGCTCTTATCCAGAGCGACTTACAAATTGACATTACAATTCATTGGATTAAAAGTACATTTATCAGGGTTTTTTCAGAGCTTAAATTCCACAATTTGACAAATAGTGGGAAAACCTCAAATAGAAAATGAAAACCAAAGCATTGTGCAGGCATAACGGGAGTAATATACAAACATCAGAACATTCTGAAATGATGAAGTTTGTACACTCGAATGACAACAAATCACGTTTTTCTAGGTACAAAAGAGACATTTGAGAGAGAACAGCCCAGTCCTGAACATATGAAAAAAGGCACAATATTGCCTCTTTTTCAGATATGGGAAACATTTCAACTGCTTTTTCTGGGGGGGGGGTTGGTTAACTGACTAACATGATAATAAAGCAATTCCATTTTAAATGAAGTCAAATTCCAATTTCCCTCAATGCTCCTCTATGTAATTTCAGCAAACATCAGGAATGAACTGAATTGAAATGGATCCCTGCTGACTAACATACTTGTAAGTCGCTCTGGATAAGAGCGTCTGCTAAATGACTTAAATGTAAATGTTCAACGGTCTCCAGCTGATACTGCTGTCTATAAGAGACAGAGATATTGAATGCACTTCACTACCAAAGATATATACTGAACTCATTTTTACCTTTAGCAAAAGGGCCAGACAATGTAGCTAGTACCGGACAATGTAGATAATGCTTCTAGAATCTACGTAGCCCAAAAACATTCTGGGCCTAGACGGTATAGCAACAATCCAAAGCCTATATGAGTTTAGTTTTTAATTTAGCTTCAGGCAACAAGTTTGGGCACCCTACGTATCAAGTGTTCCAGAGTAGGTGTGCTGCTGATGTAGGATCCGTTTCACCCTTTACATCATACTGAATAAGATTACATGGACAGGTGGGACCCTGGGCCAGTGTTCAAAAAGCATCTCACAGTAGGAGTGCTGATATAGGATCAGGTCTCCACCTGTCCATATAATCTTATTCAATATGATCTAAAGGATGAAACGGACCCTACATCAGCACTCTTACTTTGAGACAGACACTTGGGCTGCGTTTAGACAGGAAGCCCAATTCTGATCTTTTCACTAATTGGTCTTTTGACCAATCAGAGTAGTTTTGAAAAAGAGCTGATGTGAAAACAACTTGTGTGATTGGTCAAAAGACCAATTACTGGGAAAAAAGATCAGAATTGGGCTGCCTGTGTAAACAGTCTAAGTGCCATTCTCTTCTGTATGATTGGGATTTTGAAATTGTGCCATTGCTGTGCTTGTGCAAATCATTGCTGAAAGGTCATATACTGTGCAGGACTCTTGGCTTAAATGCTGCTTCATGTGTTTTGAAAATAAATACAAATTCAGTTACAGAGAAGAAAAAAAATAACAAAGACAAAAATAGGAATTACTTGAGGACATAGGCAGCTCTGTTCTGCTCTCTCAATGTGACCGGCAAACAACCATGTTCATTTTGCAGTACTGTTTGGTGAAAGCAACAAAACAAAAAAAATTACAAGTCACTTTTTTTTTTCAATTTTTCAATGTTTATAGGTTTATTAATTAAAAAGATGTATGTACATGCAGAACGTCAAACATTGCAGTTTGTCACCCATTTTGCAAACTTGAGTCTGAATAATCTTCTTTACAATGGGTCGGCTTTGATTAAAAATTGTGTCATTTACAACCAAGCAAACAAATCCTTTTTCTAATTTCATTTGCCAAGTAATATTTAGTAAAGGCATGTCTCGCGGTACTAAACAGTAGGCTGTTAAGGTAAAATAAATATGTCATGTCACCATTTTTCCAATTCTCTTACATACGCTACTTGGACCATGGTGGCCACCGTAGTCAGGTAGTCACGTCTGCATATACTGTACTCATATTGGTAGACAGAAAAGAGAACCTTTAAAAAAGAACGTGGTGTTCTGGAACATAGTCGATCAATCTCATTTCTGACCATTAAACAGTCAACTCACTTGTTATGTATAGGCCTAGGGCCAGGAGTTATTCCTAACCCTGCTGTGACCTGAGAAGGGGGGGGGGGGGTCCTGGGCCATATAGAATATTAGCCTTAGTTTTTCCTGGTCAGGTGACTGGTCACATAAAAGGTTGGGGAAACATTTTCCCCGATTTTATATCAAACTGATGTTCTGTTTTACGTGAGTAAAAAGAGCCAAGTGACTGAAGGTCTGACTGGGTGAAAGTTGAGGGAGAGGTGATGCTTGGTGCACGACTTAAGGCAAATGAATGTTGGTTTTTGCTCCAACCCCCGTTGTAACTAACCTGATTCAGTTTATCAACCAGCTAATTATTAGAATCAGGTGCGTTAGTTTAGGGTTGGAGCTAAAACCTACAAGACAGTAGCACTCCAGGAGCAGGGTTGGAGACCACTGGTATAGGGATTGTTTGGGGTGGCCTGTAGCTAGCATGGAATCTGAACTGAATAGTGTTGTTTCACTATTGCTCACTAGTGTTGCAGAATAATGAAACTGAACACAGAATTCAGTTTGGAGAGTGCTTATGTGAACTGTCAATCATCAGGTCAGGTTAAAATATGCACAGAGCAAGAAAGGACAGAAAATGAAAATGATCTACTACAGCCACAGACACAAAGAAGGGTTAATAACAAAAATGTTTAACGGTTAAGGCTGCTTGATAAAGAATAGGTAGGTAAAGCATTGCTGGCTGCACAATGTTTCAAATACTGTGAAATGTACAAAAAAAATCTACAGGAAACATTTTTGCAGATACCAAATAGTAGCAACATTAGCTGGTCTTCTATATACAACGACTCGCCACACCAACGTAGTTCCAACCCAGACAAAAAAAAACATGTCAAATTATTTTTCAACATGCTTGGTTTCCTACACAAATAGTCAGGCAAGAAAAAGGATTGAGACACAAAATACATTTTGCTAAAATAAAAAAATGGCCATGATTATTACACTTTCTATGACCCAAAATCAGACGATTGAAAAATAAACACCACCTAGTTGTCTCCAAATCATTAGGATGCATCAGAACAATACCTCTTCGTCATCAACCTCAGATACAACAATCCAAAATATGACCACCCCCAAACCTAGACTGTCACACATTTTTTTTCCAAAAAGCGCATTTAAACTTACATTCCTTGTTTTGATAAATGCTTTTCTGAATAATGACGATTATGTCTCAGGTTCTCTAGACATACGTCCCCTCACCTTGCAAATGGCACATAGATACAAATATGAACAAAAACAGACTCAACATTATAGGGGATAACAGCGTTTCTCTCGCTGCATACACTAATGCACATCTCACTGAAGACATTTTCACAATGATTCCATTTTGTTTATAGCTAAAACATACACAACCAATCCCCCAAAACAATTTACATTTTTTTTTTCATTTCTTCCGAAGCTTTTTTAAAATATAAAACCAGGAATGCAATGCCTCTGGTGGTGTTCTTTGAGCGTGAACGAGAAGAAAGCCCTTTTTACATGTTTTTGTCTTTTCAAAAAAGTATTGTGTTGTAACTGCGTCGTTATAGGCTCAAATATGCACCTTGGTTTTTCCTTGTTGTACATCGGTCCAAACAATTTGATCTGTTTGAAAACCACCAGACCTCGTGTGACCCCAAACTCAGAGGTCAAGGGCAGAGGTCAATCTTCCCAGCCAGGCTACTGTACGAGTCTTGTATATGGATGTTGATTTTGTTTAGGATAGATCTCACTTTTCCCGCCCCATCAATCGTTTACAGCATATTTTTCAAGCAGCAACAGGTTCTGCTGGTAGGATTAGAAGCAGCAATACATTTTGTCTGGGTGTGTGCTCTGCCCAGGCCTCGTTTTTCTTAGCAGTCCACAACCCACATCGAAACTGTAATCGTAAGCTGCTGCCAAAAAACTAGACCCACACTTGATTGAAAATAAATACTAAAAGATGATTGAGTACAAAGCTTGGACGCAACACATTCATTTCCAAAACCAAAAAAGCTTTTGGTTTGATCTACCTTAGTTGGGATTTTAATGTACAGTCACGTGATATAATACTAACCCAATACAGTGTCAAAAAAATTATAGTAACAGAAAATGATTTACATTTTACAATGTGGATCTCAATGAATTGCAATAATTTGACAAAACATTTTTGCTTGTAGTACATATGAGCAAGATATGGGGTACTTTAATACATTTTGAAACATATCAATAAGACCCTTATTGGACATACACAGTTCAAGCTAATATTTTCCATCAAGATTGATAGGACGAAAGCCAAAACGTTTGAATTCGACGCTCCACATACTTACTAGTTTAGATTTATTTTGAGCTTGTCATCTCATCCTTAATATTCATTTGACACCATTATAAAATATACATGATAAACTGTTCAGAGATAAAATACTTCTTCACTGTGAAACAAAAATGCCCCAGTTCAACGTAACCATGGAGATAAGGATATTGTCATTGTTAAGAGGATGATGCCAATGTCATTTAGAAAGTGCATAAGAACAGCATCATTGCTGGGACAGTGTGGGACAACAAAAAAAAGGAAGCCAAGTAACAAACTTTCAGATCTCGTGAAGAGGCGTATTAAAAAAGCAGTCAAAGAAACTGGATGTAAAATGACAACAATGGGTTTTGATTCGTGTTTTTGGCATACCTTAACGACCGTAACCATGGCAACGTTAGTCATTAGCTATATTGACACCTTTCCTTCAACGTTCCTGATATGTTGTTGTTGGTCAATCGTTTCCACGTTGTATGACAGCCCCAACACTGAAGACATAGCAAAAAAGTAAACATTACAATGACTCAATTGCACTCAAGGCAACAATCAGTATTTATAGAATATATAAAAATCACTACAGATCACCTGTCTTTTTATAGTTTAACTATTTTTGTTATTTTTTCTCAAAGCAAAAACAAATCTAATATCTTAAAACATGAGGGCAACATTACTGCCTATTTTGGAAAGGTTTGAGTCAAACTTGTTAAGTCCATTTTTTAAAGCATTAAAGATTTCACATTTATTTTATATATTACTAGCTTACTGTTTAAAGATGACTGCTTATTTTTTAAATGTAAAACCTCCGAACGCCATTGATTCAAATGTATACTTTACCGCTTTATTACATAGAATCATTGTCATCCAACTATGATAGAACTAATATAAAACAAATGGAAAAAGTAATACCATAATTCTAGAAAGAATTTGTTTTACTAAATGATACCTTTGTATAATGGACAATTGTGTTTAGAGCGTCAGAAAAACCAGTGGACCTTCCCGGGCATATAGGCACTGTTTTTTTACGTATTAATGTGAAATTAAAAACATTAGACCTTTGTTCTTTAACCTCAAACCTCACGATAACAAATCTTTAGTCGAGTGGTAAAAATATATACACATATCAAAAAGAAAAAGACATGACAAAATGAACATTGATAATGGCAGCAGCAGTAAAAATTACAGTTTCAAAGATTTTTGCATACAATAGTTGTATCCTAAGCTCTCCTAATATACATACCTAATTACTGTAAATATGTTGGCATTGGGAATCTGGTTTCTATGTTAAAAGAATCATAGCCACTTTAGCTCACTGTTACTCAATATACATGATCCGGTTTGGCAAAAGGTGGTAGAGATATTAAAGGGCAATTCCACCACTTGTTAATCTCCTATTCATTACCTCCAGCACTATACCAGTGTCTTCATATGCATGAAAACAGATTATGTATCATATGGTGCTGGAATTAATGAATATAATGTAAAAAAAAAAAAAAGTTATGTAATGACCCTTTAAGTTGTCTTACATGATTCGGGAATAAAATATTGGAGAAGTTGGCCTTCTAAATGGCTATGATTCCTCAACAGGAACGCTGGAGCACAGTCTCAATATAAATGTACTTGTTTAGTTTTTTTCCGCATATAGATAGATAATGTATGAACCGAAAATGTTTTCCTCTTTTTGTACATTTAGTTTGTTTTTGTTATGATGTATTTGTAAATATTTTTTTTACAGTGTATGACACACGTAGTTGGATAGGTAAGTGATTGGGTGGGCTTCGGCCTTCAGAATATGGGCGTGGTCTATCCAATTATGGGCGTGGTCCGTTGTCAGATCATGGGCCCTGCGTGGGCCTGGTATATCTGCCATCAAATCAGCTCTCAGACCATGGCCTCCTTCTGGGCCCTCAGACCACAATCTTGGCCTCCGGGCCCTATCAGACCATGGCCCGGTAGGGCCCCTGCATCTTGAGGAACTGGATAATGAAGGAGGGGCCCCCAGCGACGATCTGCGGGGGCAGATGGCTGAGAGGACAGTTCTCGATGCTCATGATGGACAGCTTGCTGCACAGGGCCAGCTCAAACGGGAGGCTGTGCAGGTTGGGGTTGTCATTGAGGTACAGCTCCTCCAAGTTCTCCAGTGTACCTAGGATGGAAAGAAAGGATAGAGAGAGGGATGAAGGGAGATAGGAGGGGTGGAGGATACAGGAGTGTTATATTCTACCTGGAGGCACAGACAGATCAGGTACTTACAGTAATTATTGCTGGGGCTAAAATATGCTAATTAAACTGTTTAGCTGAAGTTACGTTTTATATGTAATATATAAATATATGCCATCTAGCAGACGCTTTTATCCAAAGCGACTTAGTCATAGTCGTATATAGACTTATTTTTCTACTGTATGTTTGTTTTACTCCATGTGTAACTCTGTTGTTGTTCGTGTCTAACTACTTTGCTTTATCTTGGCCAGGTCGCAATTGTAAATGAGAACTTGTACTCAACTTGCCTACCTGGTTAAATAATGTTAAATAATGGTTTCACCTACCTGGTGAAATAAATGCGTGCATACATTTTAAGTATGGGTGGTCCCGAGAATCTAACCACCACCCTGGCGTTACAAGCACCATGGTCTACCAACTGACCTACAAAGGACCACATGTAGTTCTCTCTCTCTTCTGTATCCAAATGAAAGCTTGTGACCTCCTCCAATAAGCTCCTTGTTTCTCAATGACATTTGGAGTTCAGGTGAGGATGGAAGGAATCAAGGAAGTACTGTTGAGATTCACTCCTAGTCTTAGTTGTTTGTAGCCTGGGTACCAGTCTTTCTGTATATTTGGCAAATGACAGAGTACAACGAGTGGCCTCAGCAGAAACAGACCGGTACCCAGTGGTATGAGGTAAAATGTACTTACCGATCTCCTCTGGCAGGTGCTGCAGCAGGTTCTCTCCCAGACCCAGGTGGGTCAGGTTGGTGAGGTGACCGATCCCACGGGGCAACGTGGTCAGCTGATTATTGGTCAACACTAGTTTCTGATAGGATACAAGCCAAAATGGAATGTCAATATCACATGATGAAAACAGCTTAGCTGTCTTAACGTTGGTGAATAAATTATTCTATCTGAGCTCCATCGTTAAAACCCTGGATATAAAAAATGGTTTATTTAAAAAGTCCAATGCAGCAGATCAATATCAAATTGTTTTCAATAAATTAAAATAGATTATTATCCAAGAGCAATTTCTCCAGCAAAAAATGTGCTAGGAGTGTCGGAGTGGTCTGAGTGGGGAGGGGACAAGTGAAAGATTGCTCTTATTGGTTTGGGACTCTTTCTTATTGGTCTATTAACTCATTTACCACTTGGTGATGTCAGGCCAAAACTCCAATCCACCAAAACAGGCTTACAGTCTTTTCAAACAGCTCTTACACTAAGAGCATTATCATAATTTTTTACAATTTCACAGTATTATTCCAACCTTAGTGTGGAAATACAAAAGTATGTGGACACCTGTGCATCAAACATCTCATTCCAAAATCATGGGCCTTAATATGGAGTTGGTATCCCCTTTGCTGCTAGAACAGCCTCCACTCTTCTGGAAAGGCTTTCCACTAGATGTTGGGACTGGCTTCCATTCAGCCACAAGAGCATTAGTGAGGTCAGGCACTGATGCTGGCCGATTAAGCCTGGCTCACAGTCGGCGTCCCAATTCATCCCAAAGGTGTTCGATGGAGACTGCCAGATGGTGAAGCATGATTCATCGCTCCAGAGAATGCGTTTCCACTGCTCCAGAGTCCAATGGCGGCGAGCTTTACACCACTCCAGACGCGTGGCATTTTGCATGGTGATTTTAGGCTTGTGTGCGGCTGCTTGGCCATGGAAAGCCATTTCATGAAACTCCTGACCGACAGTTGTGCTGACGCTGCTTCCAGAGGTAGTTTGGAACTCTAGTGAGTGTTGCAACTGAAGACAGATGATTTTTACACTCTATACGCTTCAGTACTCGGCGGTCCCATTCTGTGAGCTTGTGTGATCTACCACTTCACAACTGAGCCGTTGTTGCTCCTAGACATTTTCGCTTCACAATAACATCACTTACAGTTGACCGTAGCAGCTCTAGAAGGACAGAAATTTTACGAAATGACTTGTTGGAAAGGTGGCATCCTATAACGGTGCCACGTTGAAAGTCAGAGCTCTATACTAAGGCCATTCTACTGCCAATGTTGTGCTATGGAGATTACATGGCTGTGTGCTCAATTTTCTACACCAGTCATCAACAGGTGTGGCTGAAATAGCCAAATCCACTCATTTGAAGGGGTCCATGTATTTCTGTATATACAGTGCCTTCGGAAAGTATTCAGACCTGGACTTTTCACATTTTGTTAGATTCAATTGTTTTTCCCCCCTCAATCTACACACGATACCCCATAATGACAAAGCAAAAACAGGTTTTTAGAAAATAACACATTTACATAAGTATTCAGACCCTTTACTCAGTACTTTGTTGAAGGACCTTTGGCAGTAATTACAGCTTTGAGTCTTCTTGGGTATGACGCTACAAGCTTGGGAGTTTCTCTCAGTCTTCTCTGTAGATCCTCTCAATCTCTGTCAGGTTGGATGGGGAGCGTTGCTGCACAGCTGTTTTCAGGTCTCTCCAGATGTTCGATCGGGTTCAAGTCCGGGCTCTGGCTGGGTTACTCAAGAACATTCAAGAGACTTGTCCCGATGCCACTCCTGTGTCATCTTGGCTGTGTGCTTAGGGTCGTTGTCTTGTTGGAAGGTGAACCATCGCCCCAGTCGGAGGTCCTGAGCGCTCTGGACCAGGTTTTCATTAAGGATCTCTATGTTCGTCTTTGCCTCGATCCCAACCAGTCTCCCAGCCCCTGCAGCTGAAAAACATCCCCACAGCAGGATGCTGCCACCACCATGCTTCACCATAGGGATGGTGCCAGGTTTCCCCAGATCTGTGCCTCGACACAATCCTGTCTCTGAGCTCTTCGGACAATTCCTTCAACCTCATGGCTTGGTTTTCGCTCTGACATGCACTGTCAACTGTGGGGGCTTATATACACCTTTCCCAATCATGTCCAATCAATTGAATTTACCACAGGTGAACAATCAAGTTGTAGTTTATTTTTATTTTACCTTTATTTAACTAGGCAAGTCAGTTAGGAACAAATTCTTGTTTACAATAACGGCTTACCACGGCCACACCCTAACAACACTGGGCCAATTGTGCGCCGCCCTTTGGGACTCCCAATCACGGCCGGTTGTGATACAGCCTGGAATCGAACCAGGGTCTGTTGTGACATCTCTAGCACTGAGATGCAGTGTCTTAGACCACTGCACCACTCAGGAGTAGTAATATCAAGGACGATCAATTGAAACCGGATGTACATGAGCTCAATTTCGAGTCTCATAGCAAAGGGTCTGAATACTTCCGTAAAAAAACTTTCACTTTGTCATTGTGGGGTATTGTGTCTAGATTGATGAGGGGAAAAAAACGATTTAATCAATTTCAGAATAAAGCTGTAAAGTAACAATGTGGAAAAAGTCAAGGGGTCTGAACTTTCCGAAGGCACTATAAAGTATATATAAATCTCTGTTTTGAATGCATAGGGCCTTTAAAAGTAGAAGAAAGATTACATCACAGCACTACGGTATCACTACATCTGTCAGTGGTCTTTGAATGGTTTATAACTCAACACATTTTAGTTAAAGGTAGGCCTAAATGCTTACGTGACAGTGTAGGGAAATAACGGAATAGTATCAAACCTGTAAATCTTTCAGGTAAGCGATTTCATTCGGGAGCGATTCCAGCTTGTTCTCCTCCAAGTCGAGCTCCCGTAGTTTCCTCAGGTTGCCAATACCATGTGGCAACTTCTTGAGAAGATTGTTAGACAATATCAAGACCTGTGAAAAAAAACAAGATGTTTCAGAACACTGAAGCGAACGGTCACAACCTGTAGCTTGTGTTACAGACCTATAAATCACTAAATAGTTGATCACCTACTGGATGCTGAAATGAGTGATAGTCATTTAGATTTTCTGGTCCGTTTGAATAATGTATGAATTGATGACGGCATCAGAAAAGTAGTACGTCCACATTTCTCAGGAAAGATCCCATCTGGGAATTCTATCTAGGCCTCACCTCAAGCGAAACGAGACCGCAGATGTCCTCAGGGATTTTTGTCAGCTGATTGGTGGCCAGGTTGAGCTCCACCATACTGGTCCACGTGCCAAAGTCTAGAGGCAGAGACGTCAACTGGTTGTCCTGAAAAAAAAAAAACAATGACATTGACAACAATTCCAGAACCAGAACAGAAAGACGACATGATGAGCAACACCTTATTGAACAATGTCACCTCTTTACCTGAGCCACCACCATCACCAACAATTGTCAACCTTAAAGGGATAGTTCGGGATTTTGGCAATGAGGCCCTTTATCTACTGTTAAAGTCAGAAGAAAGAGACGTTGTCCTGCCTACATAATGTCTGGGACTATCGTCTTGGTCCACTTTACTAGAAGTCATCAAAACAGAGGGAAGGAGATGACAACACATAACAATGGACAGCATCCTTACCTTCATGTTGAGTTTGCTGAGGACTTTGGCCCTGGAGAAGATTCCAAAGGGGATCTTGTTGATGCGGTTGTGCTCCATGTTGAGAGAGTAGATGGTGGAGAACTGGGAGGGTCCTCCCACCGGGTAGGACTGGAAACAGTTCCTCGCCAGGGTTAGACTGGTCAGATTCACCAGACTAGACAGGAGACCCTGGGATAGAGAGAAGGAGGTAGATAGATATGCTATATCCCTAACAATACCATTAAATGCAGCAATCAATAAAAGCACCACTCACTTCTGGTAACACGGAGATGTTGTTGTTTTCTAGGTTGAGCTCTTCCAGTTCTCTGCACTTGGCTAACGACCTGGGGATGGCTGACAACCGGTTGTACCGCAGACCCAAGCGGTTTATGCTTGCCAAGTTACCTGCAACGAGAGATGGTTAAATACGAAAATGACAATCAACAAAGTCAGATATTAGATATCATGTTAAGCATTTCAAGTGTATGTATGTATTGGCTGGTGCAATCAAATTTTCCCTCTGGGGGATCAATAAAGTACCATCTTATATTAAATACCAGCACTTGCAGTTCCTAAAACTGTAGATTATACAATTAGTGACAATTCTCAAATGTTTTATCGTCACAATGTACAGTTAAGAATGTGCACTGTGCAGCTGTGTCAGTATTGGTATCCTGTAGGCAGAGTATAGGCAGATGATTGCATTGAGGAGAGAACATTTCTGACTGCTGAGGTCCCGGTCAGTCTCACCTATAGTTTCTGGTAGGTCCAGTAGCTCGTTGTGCTGTAGGTCCAGGTTTGTGATCTGGGTGCAGTTGCCGATCTCCTTGGGTAGATGTTCCAGCTGGTTATGAGCTACGTCCAGGGTGATGAGGTTACAGAGCTCCCCTGCAGAGAGGCAGGGCCAATACAACAGTCAACACACAAACGTGACTAATCTGGACAAGAAGCGCAATCAGAGTTATTAAAAGACTGGTTTAGCTGATGGCTTTAGCTTATTGACAACACTGCAGCTATGTCTTCTGTAATGCCGGGTTTACACGAGACGACTTTCAAAATCCTAACGTCGCTGAGCTGCTCACGCTTAACCAACGTCTTTCCTGTAGTTTTTTTGGTCTGGCTAACGTAGTGGTGAGCACACTAAACCATGTGGCTCAGACAAGCCTCAAACGTTTTCAGTCAGACAATCACGCTTGCCATACAGAGTTGAAATGTCTAGCCAATACATTTGGAATTGAATAACACTGGTAGTGAACTTCAGAGCTGTAACGATTTGATACTTTGGCTTTGGTTAAAGGCAAGTACAAACGCATACTAGTAGTAGTCATCACTCCTGCTGGAGAGTCCACACATTCTGGGTGATGTGATGCATCATCATCATCTCCCTGACGAGCTCACGTTGGCTATTGCTGATCACTGTTCTCAAAACTTGTCATTGCACCTCTCACACTACAAGAGCATTGGAGATTTAGAAAATATTTGGACGTCTGAAAGACGGGATCGGTAGCCCTCAGATTGCGTCACTGAACTGAGCGTCGGTGACGGCCGTGCGCCCCAAGTACGCAACGACATGGAGATTTTGTCTCCGATCTCAAAAACGTGTCTGGGACAGCTAAAATCAGGGCCAAAAGTGTGTGTACGCCCCCGGCTTATGTTAGGCAAAAATGACGACGCATCGTCATCACCCAATCTGCCAGCCTCAACTCCCTCCTCCTCAACACTCATCTGTTTGATCTGGTTCTCATGGATGACTCTCCTCCCACTCCTTCCCCCATTCACATTTCCCTCCCTCCCTCCCCACACTCACCACTCTCTCCCATTTCCCTCACCCCAACCCCCCATTTCCCTCCCTCCTCCTCCCTCATTCACCTATCTCGGCAGGCAGCTGTTTGATCTTGTTCTCATGGATGACTCTCCTCCCACTCCTTCCCCCATTCACATTTCCCTCCCTCCCTCCCCACACTCACCACTCTCTCCCATTTCCCTCACCCCAACCCCCCATTTCCCTCCCTCCTCCTCCCTCATTCACCTATCTCGGCAGGCAGCTGTTTGATCTTGTTCTCACGGATGCTGAGCATGGTCAACTTCGCCAGGTTCCGGATGTCCCTCTCCACCGCCGTGATCCGGTTGAACCTCAGGTACAGTGTGGTCAGTGACGTCACCCGGTAAACCACCGCCGGTATCTCCCTCAGTTTGTTATGCCTCAGGTCCAGCATCCTCAACTTCTTCAGGGAGTCCAAGGACTCTGGGAGGCTGGTTAAAGAGTTCTCACTCAGGGCTAAGGTGACCAGGCCAGACAGGCAGCCCACTTCTGAGGGGAGGCTCTGGAGCTTGTTGCTGTACAGGTAGAGCTCTGCCAGCTGGGTGAGTTCCTTGATGGAGGTGGGTAACATGTGGATGGAACGCTTGGACAGGTCCAGACGCATGGAGTTCTCCTCACGGCACTTGTTGAGCTCTTTGATCACCTGGGAATGGGAAAGTTGTGTGTCCATGTTATTGAAGACATGTTATGGGTTTCCAAAACTCAGTCTTGTGGACCCACGGTTAGTTTGCCTTAGCACTACACAGCGGATTTAAATAAATCGACTCATCGACAAGCTTTGATTATTTGAATGAATGGTGCAGTGCTAGAATAAAAAAAGATGTGGCCCCCTTGGGGTCCCCAGGACTGAGTTTGAGAAACACTTGTGTGATGTAGAATAATAATAATAACATTTTTTTCTGGATCAAATTGGGCTTAGGTGGTGGGTGTGGCCATGGTGTGGACGCCAACCAATTTTTTTTTACATTTCTACACAATTTGCCATGTAGCGGAGACGAAAATATGCAATTTTAAACCTAATTTCCTGCAATTCTACACATTTTGCCATGGCTTATGCTATCGGAGTGACTCAAACATTAATTTTAGACATTTGTAATAATATCTATAGATATTTGTTCTCAAAGATGATCTTATTGAAAATGAATATTGGTCTATTATCTTTTATACATATTTTACATCTGTATCCGAAAGCTACACAACGCCATACATGTGGTCTGCGGTTGAGAGGCCTGTTGGACGTACTGCCAAATTCGCTAAAATGACATTGGATGTGGCTTATGTTAGAGAGATTAACATAAAAATTCTCTGGCAACAGCGCTGGTGAACATTCCTGCAGTCAGCATGCCAACTGCAAGCCCCCTCAACTTGAGACAACCATGGCATTGAGTGACAAAACTGCACATTTTAGAGTGGCCTTTTATTGTACCCAGCACAAGGTGCACCTGTGTAATGACCATGCTGTTGAGTCGGCTTCTTGATATGCCCCACTTGTCAGGTGGATGGATTATCTTGACAAAGGAGAAATGCTCACTAACAGGGATGTAAACAAATGTGTGCACAAAATTTGAGAGAAATAATATTTTGGTGCTGTGGAACATTTCTGGGATCTTAATTTTTTCCCAGCTGATGAAACATGGGGCCAACACTACATGTTGCATTTTATATATATATATATATATATATATATATAAAATATTTATTTATATTTTTTGAATATATAAGACAGATTGTTCAGCAGTCGGATGGCATGCACTGCTATAAGTCACTTTGTGTTAAAGTGTCTTCTAAATGGCATATATTACAGGTTTGTTACTGCAAATAAAAGTCCTGGGCGGGCCGCCCAAGTGGCTTTTTTTTTGGGCTGCCCATGTCCAAACAGTACCCCCCCCCCCCCCCAAAAAACATTTTAAAAAACAAATTTTCAACCACAAATAATGTGTACGTTATGATACATTAGGCTGTGTGTTTTGTGATAAAGTGTCTTCATCTCACCTCGGCGTTGCTGGACTTCTTGCGTGTCCCCGGCGCCGGGTTGGGCCTCTTTATCGTGTTGTCCACGGAGAAGGCGACGGCAGGCGACGCGGAACCTGCATCCTTCTTTCCTTCTTTGGCGTCTTTCCCTTTGGCCTTGGGATCCTTGCCGCCTAAACCAGCCAGAGCCTTGGCCTCTTTTTCCTTTTCTTTCCCTCCTGTCGGACCTCCTTTCAGGTCCTTCTCTTTCCAGTCTTTGTCTTTGTTCCCTAAAGTACTACTCATGGCGTCGCCGTGATTGTCGGTCCCCCTGCGGAGTCTCTCATGGGACCGCAACTCCCCAACTGTCACTCTCCTTGGTTTGTTTGGAGTTTTCCCTCAAAAAAGCAGTCAACCGACAAGTAGGCGTGGAGAGGGATAAGAGTAGGAGACGACCTTTATAAACACACCAGCTGATACATACCTGTGTGGGCCTATACATTTACTTCACAAATCAATCCCTGTGATCCAAGCGGTTTCGTTTCTCAGAACGCCATAGGGGAGTAAATCCTTTGAAGCTGTGACTTGACAGGAGTGGTGATGGCAGCCATGGGCCACCTAGTTGTTTGAACTGCAGACGATTCCCCTCAGTTCGGTTTGAAGCCAGTTCAGACTAGAAAGGTCATCGAGGTTCTCATCATCCTTTGGGTTTTTTGAATGCTGTTGAATAAAACATAGACAATGAGTCAAAAGGCTGTTCAACGTGATCATATTTGAAATGACGAGTCAAAATCACATTTGATATCTTAGTGAATAGCCGTAAAAAATAACTATTTTAAAAAATGAGGCAGGTGGATGATATTTTAGGCCGATATTCAATATCATTAAAGGGGCAATCAGCAGTTGCTACATTCATTTTTGGACTAATGATATGTACCCATTGATTCTTGATGAATATACACTTATAAATGCCTCATGATCTTAATTCAACTGTCACACCCCAACAGAACCCGAAACATAAGCTTGTTTCAATCCAATGTTAAAACAAAGTAAAATGTAAACAAACACTATATAGCCTCAAAACATGGTTAAAACGAATGTTGATATCATGGATGACTAATCCTTGCATCCAAAGTTCTGTCTATGAATTTGAGAGTGAGTCAATGTCTCCAGCCCCATGCCTCAGGTTTTTACCTAACCAGGGGTGGGGAGTACGCATTACTATTGTTTCTACTACTGATTGCCACTTTAAAATGTGAACATTTTGATAACAGAATTTCCCCAGAGAGCCATGTACGCATTCATGTATCAATTTAAAAAATCAAACAATACATTTTACTTTGTTTTTACCAATCTAACTACAAAACATAATGGTAATAATTTTATTTGAATGGTAAATCTCTTGTAAATGAAGATGGCATACGCCTACTCACAATACAGGTAAATGCATATTCAATAGGGGCGTCGAGTTATTGGGCTAGTTTTGGCTGATCAGTGGAGTCGTACCTTATTTACATAAGTATTCAGACCCTTTGCTCAGGTGCATCCTGTTTACAATGATCAACCTTGAAATGTTTCTACAACTTGATTGGAGTCCACCTGTGGTCAATTCAATTGATTGGACAGGATTTGGAAAGGCACATATAAGGCCCCGCAGTTGACAGTGCATGTCAGAGCAAAAACCAAGCCATGAGGTTGAAGGAATTGTCCGAAGAGCTCAGAGACAGGATTGTGTCGAGGCACAGATCTGGGGAGGGGTACCAAAAAATTTTGCACCATTGAAGGTCCCCAAGAACACAGTGGCCTCGGAGAAGGGCCTTGGTCAGGGAGGTGACCAAGAACCCACACACTGACAGAGCTCCAGAGTTCCTTTGTGGAGATGAGAACATTCCAGAAGGACAACCATCTCTGCAGCATTACACCAATCAAACTTTTATGGTAGAGTGGCAAGACAGAAGCCACTCCTCAGTAAAAAGGCACATGACAGCCCACTTGGAGTTAGCCAAAAGGCACCTAAAGACTCTCAGACCATGACAAACAAGATTCTCTGGTCTGAACCAAGATTGAGCTCTTTGGCTTGAATGCCAAGCGTCACATCTGGAAGAAACCTGGCACCATCCCTACGGTGAAGCATGGTGCTGTCATGCTGTGGGGATGTTTTTCAGCAGCAGGGACTGGGAGACTAGTCAGGATTGAGGGAAAGATGAACGGAGCAAAGTACCAAGAGATCCGTGATGGGGTGAAGGTTCACCTTCCAAAAGGACAACGACCCTAAGCACTCAGCCAAAACAACATAGGAGTGGCTTCGGGACAAGTCTCTGAAAGTCCTTGAGTGGCCCAGCCAGAGCCCGGACTTGAACCCGATCGAAAAACTCTATAGAAGCCAGGAAAACGTTGTGCAAATCTCCATCCAACTTGACAGAGCTTGAGAGGATCTGCAGGGAAGAATGGGAGGATTTTATTTATTTGATAAATTAGCAAAAAATTCTAAAAAACATTTTTTTGTTGCTTTGTCATTATGGGGTATTGTGTGTAGATTGAGGGGGATTTAATTTTAGAATAAGGCTGCATGTGGAAAAAGTGAAGGGGTCCAAATACACAATATATTAGCCTACTAATTAACAACATTTGCATAGAAGCATCACTCCGGCATGTAGGCACTGCTGTTAGTTTGAGGATATGAAATAACATCTATTCAATGTAAATGGGTTTGCTTATGAAACTAGTATTTTTGTCATTTTCTGTGAAAAAATTTTTTTTTCTGCAGTCAGGACAGAACTGTAAACAACTCACCTACCAAGACAAAATTCAAAACAACTCAATTGGCTAGTTCAGCCATCTGTCAAGAAATGGGCGGGTTCTAATTTGTATCCTACATCTACGATTGGATAGCGTGAGGCTGTAACTCCGTTTACTTTCTCATCTCTCTCCATCGATCATATCATTTGGTGCTGTGTACTGCTACTATGACAACTAGCTCAATGGCATTTGCTACCAAGTCATACATGTACATAATATCTAACAAGGACAAGGGAAGGGGGAAATGTCTTGTTGCCGAAAATGGTGCATGTGTAAAAAACAGCTAATGTTAGGAGCTAATAGCCAACGTAGTTAGCAATTTGATATTTTAGGACCATGCTTAGCTAGCTAGAGTAGCTAATATAGCTAGCTAGAGTAGCTAATATAGCTAGCTAGAGTAGCTAATATACCTAGAGTAGCTAATATACCTAGCTAGAGTAGCTAATATACCTAGCTAGAGTAGCTAATATACCTAGCTAGCTAACACCACAGATGACATGGCTAATAATCTTAATCTTTGCTAACAGGTCACATGTGCTTAGCTAGCTTATTTTTTCCCACCTTTATTTAACCAGGTAGACTAGTTTAAAAGAAGTTCTCATTTACAACTGCAACCTGGCCAAGATAAAGCAAAGCAGTGTGACACAAAAGCAGAGTTACACATGGATAAACACAATAGAAAAAAAGTATATATACAGCATGTGCAAATGTGGTAAGGCAATAAATAGACCAAAGTGGCAAAATAATTACAATTGAGCAATTAAACACTGGAGTGATACATGTGCAGAAGATGAATGTGCAAGTAGAGATACTGGGGTGCAAAGGAGCAAAACAAATTCATAATAACTATGAGGTAGTTGGATGGGCTATTTACAGATGGGCTATGTACAGGTGCAGTGATCTGTGAGCTGCTCTGACAGCTGGTGCTTAAAGTTAGTGAGGGCGATATGAGTCTCCAGCTTCATTGATTTTTGCAATTTGTTCCAGTCATTGGCATCAGAGAACTGGAAGGAAAGGCGGCCACAAAAGGAATTGGCTTTGGGGGTGACCAGTGAAATATACCCGCTGAAGCACATGCTACGGGTGGGTGCTGCTATTGTGACCAGTGAGCTGAGATGAGGCGGGGCTTTACCTAGCAAAGACTTATAGATGACCTGGAGCCAGTGGGTTTGGCGGCCAGCCAAAGTGAGGGCCAGCCAATGAGATTATACAGGTCACAGTGGTGGGGAGTATATGGGGCTATGGTGACAAAACGGATGGCCCTGTGATAGACTGCATCCAATTTGCTGAGTAGTGTTGGAGGATATTTTGTAAATGACATCACCCGAAGTCAAGGATCGTCAGTTTTACGAGGGTGTTTGGCAACATGAGTGAAGGATGCTTTGTTGGGAAATAGGAAGCCGATTCTATATTTCATTTTGGATTAGAGATGCTTAATGTGAGTCTGGAAGGAGTGTTTACAGTCTAACCAGACACCTAGGCATTTGTAGATGTCCACATATTCTAAGTCAGAACCGTCCAGAGTAGTGATGCTGGACGGGCTGGTAGCGATTGGTTGAAGATTATGATATCGTTTAGGACCTTGAGCGTGGCTGAGGTGCACCCAGACCAGCTTGGAAACCAGATTGCATAGCGGAGAAGGTACGGTGGGATTCGAAATGGTCGGTGATCTGTTTGTTAACTTGGCTTTCGAAGACCTTAGAAAGGCAGGGTAGGATAGATGTGTCTGTAGCAGTTTGGGTCTGGAGTGTCTCCCCCTTTGAAGAGGGGGATGACCGCGGCAGCTTTCCAATTTATGGGGATCTCAGACGATACGAAGGAGGAGGTTGAACAGGCTAGTAACAGGGGTTGCAACACTTTTGGCTCATACTTTTAGAAAGAGAGGGTCCAGATTGTCTAGCCCAGCAGATTTGTAGGGGTCCAGATTTTGCAGCTCTTTCAGAACATCAGCTATCTGGATTTGGGTGAAGGAGAAATGGGGGAGGCTTGGGCAAGTTGTTGTGGGGGGTGCCGGGCTGTTGACCAGGGTAGGGGTGGAAAGGTGGAAAGCATGGCCAGCCATAGAAAAATGCTTAATGAAATTCTCAATTATCATGGATTTATCAGTGGTGACAGTGTTTCCTAGCCTCAGTGCAGTGGGCAGCTGGGAGGAGGTGCTCTTATTGACCATGGACTTTTTGGAGTTTGTGGTGCAGGATGCACATTTCTGTTTGAAAAAGCTATCCTTTGCTTTCCTAACTGCCTGTGTATATTGGTTCCTAACTTCCCTGAAATCGTGGGGGTTATTCGATGCTTGCTTACTGCATGCATGTCCGGGCACGTCGACACAAGCCTTATTATTAGTGAATTAACTAAAATATTTTATTTTGGTCAGTGTCAATTCATCCATTTCTCAATACTGCACCTTCCTGTTGGAGAATGAGCCAGCTTGCTGCTGTGGTTGATTTTCCCAGCTAGACATTCCTCAGCATTGTGCAATTAGAGCTAGGGCTATCATATCATGGTATTTTTTACAGTACATTTTTTCTGCATTTCCTGCACTTATTTGAGAATTTCCACACTGCCACATAGGGCTGCACAATACAGGCAACAAATCTAAGCCTTATTTTTAACCAAATGTTTCAAATTGTGATTTAGATCAAAAACACTTGGGTGAACTGTTGGAATCATGGAAGTAGAATGTGGGCACTTAGAATACAGTGTTATTTGACATGACAAGAAATGAAAATGCCAGGGAGGAGTTATTGTGACAGGGTAGGTACCAAAGTGTTAGTCAGCATTTCCTAGGGTACCCTATAATCTTTGCTTACATTAAAATGTTCCTTCATGTAGCCAACATAGTCATGCTTAGCCTATTCCTCTTTGATTTAGAAGATACTGTTGCGCAAACAACATGGTGATTTAGGCCTACACCATCACTGTTATCAAGCTGTATTAGCTAGCTTTGCCTCAGTACATTTATTAGCTAGCTAGCGATTAGCGGCTAAAACTTGCTAAGAAAAGACAAACACAGTGTAATTATAGAACGCTTGAGGATTTACATTAAGCACAATGTATCGTCATCAAATGAAACAGCATCGTACATGCAACAATGTTGATGACAACTGCATTGACCATGCAGACTGAACGCAAGAGTCTCATGGTGAAGCAACAACAAATGCGCTCCTTGAATGAAAGGGGACGGGGCTAAGTCAATGTGGGAAGCGGCATGGAATGCGAGAGCGGAGGGGGATGACTCAAGTAGAGGTAACTAGAAATATTTTCATTACACACGCCATATCACATTTACAAACCAAACATACAAATACTGTTATAGAAGGTAAACAAAACAAAAAAAACACTAAACAGTCCATGGATCAATACCGGTATATAGTAAAATACGGTATACTGCCCAGCCCTATGTGCAATGCTCGTGGCTCAGGCTGGCACAGCTTTGCTATGTAGAAGGACTATCAGCTAAGCCGATAGATAGGGGCCGATAGGACGTTATTGGCCTTTTCTATTCTGATACGTCGGCTTGGAAGATTATCGGTCGTTCTCTAAATCCTATCATTTGACAACATTGCAATATTATTTGAGCTAGCTGGCTGTACCAAAACTACAGTATTTTTCCATCACAGCTTGTTCAAATCGAATTATATTTGTCACATGCCCTGAAGACAACAGGTGTAGACTTTACTGCTTTCAACAACAAAAAATAATAATTTAATTTTAAAAAATTGCAAATAAGAAAAGAATGAAATACTGACAATAAAATAACAATAGCGAGGCTATATAAAAGGAGTATGTACATGTAGGTAGAGGTAAAAGTGACTAGGCAGCAGCGTATGTGGAGAGTGTGAAAGTGTGTCTATGTGCGACTGAGTGTATGTGTTGGAGCGTCAGTGTGGTCACTGTGTGGGTAGAGTCCAGTGAGTGTGCATAGAGCCAATGCAATAATGTCTCTACATCTTTTTAAATAGAGAGACAATGTTTTCAGCACTTATTTCCATGACTGATCAAAATCATTTCTGCAGGAGACCAAGGTGAGCAATAAATCACAGTCCCGAATCTACGGTGGACCCCATTTAGTCGACTGGTTGATTGGCTTTTGGTCGACCAAGATTTTTTTAGTCTAGCAGTAGCAAAAAATAAATAAATCATGGTGTACAAGACACCTGTCTGACTGGCACCTGTTTGAGTGGACTGATCCATTGTGGGGGTGGCACAGTCCATCACTAAGACATATGCTACTTAAATTGTATATGGTTATATTATGTAAGAACAAATGGTGCAACACTAATAAAAAATAATATTTTATAACAAATGTGCCTTCTCCTGCGATGGATAGTGTTCGCTGTCCTCAGTTCTGAAACACATCAGCGCGTTGTTGAATTGGCACATTTTCCTAGACCATGTTGCTATGTGCATAATAGAGAAGTTAACCAGCATATTGGTGTTGAGAAGAAAGCTGTGGAGGCAGCAGCGAAGTTAGGAGACAAGAACACAGCCCTTGCCTTAATCATCTAAGAAAAGTGAGGAGAGGAAACCAACTTAAATTAGGTCTATAATCAATAACCTAACTGTTAAATGTGCCTGGCTTTATAAATCATCCATATATACACTACCAGTCAAATGTTTAAACCCTTGAATTACTAGGTGTTCTTTATTTTTAATATTTTCTACATTGTAGAATAGTGAAGACATCAAAACTCTGAAATAACATATGTAGTAGCCAAAAGTGTTAAACGAATCAAAATATATTTGAGATTCTTCAAAATAGCCACCCTTTGCCTTGACAGCTTTGCACACTCTTGGCATTCTCTCAACCAGCTTCATGAGGTAGTCACATGGAATGCATTTCAATTAACAGGTGTGCCTTGCTAAAAGTTCATTTGTGGAATTTCCTTCCTTAACCTCTTGCTTCTACTCGGGACGCTTGCGTCCCAACTAGAGCTCTGGAAATGCAAATGCGCTACGCTAAATGCTAATAGTATTAGTTAAAACTCAAACGTTCATTAAAATACACATGCAGGGTATCGAATTAAAGCTACACTCGTTGTGAATCCAGGCAACAAGTCAGATTTTTAAAATGCTTTTCGGTGAAAGCATGAGAAGCTATTATCTGATAGCATGTAACACCCCAAAAGACCCGCAGGGGACGTAAACAAAATAATTAGCATTTCGGCGTTACACAAACCGCACAATAAAATAGAAAACATTCATTACCTTTCACCATCTTCTTTGTTGGCACTCCTAGATGTCCCATAAACACTATTTGGGTCTTTATTTCGATTAAATCGGTCCATATAAAGCCTAGATATCGTTATATGTAGACTGTGTGATAAACGAAAAAAAACATCGTTTCAAAACGTAACGTCATTTTTTAAAATTCAAAAAGTCGACGATAAACTTTCACAAAACACTTCGAAATACGTTTGTAATGCAACTTTAGGTATTAGTAAACGTCAATAAGCGATAAAATTCATCAGGAGGCGATGTAAAGATCATTAGCTGTCCGTCTGGAAAAATGTCCGGCTAGAAACTCAACGAAAATATCCGGTCCTAGACCTGAGGAAATACGGTGCCCTGCATATGTTTGACCAAGAAAAAACTCGGAAGGGAAATGACAAGACTCTAGACACCGTGTGGAAGCTGTAGGTACTGCAACCTCAGTCAATTAATTGTGGTTCACCTTTATCAATGGGTTCAAGTAGCGCATGGATATATTTTCCCATTTTCAGTGATCAGTTTTTCCTGTGCTTTTCGATGTAAATGCCGTTCTGGTAAAGCCACAGCAGTGATTTAACCAGTTTTATAAACGTCTGAGTGTTTTCTATCCACACAGACTAAGCAAATGCATATACTATATTCCTGGCATGAGTAGCAGGGCGCTGAAATGTTGCGCGATTTTTAACAGAATGTTCAAAAAAGTAGAAGGTAGAAGCAACAGGTTAATGTGTTTGAGCCAATTAGTTGTGTTGTGACAAGGTAGGGGGTATACAGAATATATATTTTACCAAATTGGGCTCAAGTCCATAATATGGCAAGAACAGCTCAAATAAACAAAGAGAAATGACAGTCCATCATTACTTTAAGACATGAAGGTCAGTCAATATGGAACATTTCAAGAACTTTGACAGTTTCTTCAAATGCAGTCACAAAAACCATCAAGAGCTATGAAACAGGCTCTCATGAGGACCGCCACAGGCAAAGAAGACCCAGAGTTACCTTTGCTGCAGAGGATAAGTTCATTACAGTTACCAGCCTCAGAAATTGCAGCCCAAATAAATGCTTTAGAGTTCAAGTAACAGGCACATAACATCAACTGTTCAGATGAGACTGAGTGAATCAGGGCTTCATGGTCAAATTGCTGCAAAGAAACCACTATTAAAGGACACAAATAAGAAGAGGAGACTTGCTTGGGCCAAGAAACACAAGCAATGGACATTAGACCAGTGGAAATATGTCCTTTGGTCTAATGAGTCCAAATGACCTCCATGTCTTTGTGAGACGCAGAGTTAGTGAACGGATTATCTCTGCATGTGTGGTTCCCACCGTGAAGCATGGAGGAGGTAGTGTGATGGTGCTTTGCTGGTGACACTGTCGGTGATTTATTTAGAATGCAAGGCACACTTAACCAGCATGGCTAACTCAGCATTCTGCAGCGATACGCCATCCCATCTGGTTTGCGTTTAGTGGGACTATCATTTGTTTTTCAACAGGACAATGACCCAAAATACACCTCCAGGCTGTGTAAGGGCTATTTGACCAAGAAGGACAGTGCTGCGTCAGATGACCTGGCATCCACAATCACCCGACCTCAACCCAATTGACATGGTTTGGGATGAGTTGGACCGCAGAGTGAAGGAAAAGCAGCCAACATGTGCTCAGCATATGTGGGAACTCCTTCAAGACTGTTGGAAAAGCATTCCATGTGAAGCTGGTTGAGAGAATGCCAAATGTGCAAAGCTGTCATCAAGGCAAAGGGTGGCTACTTTGCAGAATCTCAAATATAAAATACATTTTGATTTGTTCAACACTTTTTTGGTTACTACATGATTCCATGTGTGTTATTTCATAGTTTGTCTTCAATTATTATTCTACAATTTAGAAAATAGTATCATTTTTTAATTTTTTTTATCCCTTGAATGAGTAGGCGTGTCCAAACTTTTGACTGGTACTGTGTATGTATATGTAAAATAAATATGGGATATTTTCCTTCAACCCTACCACCCCTCCCGTAATTGGATTAAACTAATGAACACCACCACTTAGGCTTCTACTTCCAGCTTATACGTACCATACACATTTTACAGACACATTATATGTTACATTAGTTTTGTTCGTCTTTAGTCCCATCCTTCAGCTCCCCTCAACCCCTCCCATCTATCTCTGAACACCATCCAGTTGATTTCTATTTGCTATATGTTTTTTTTTTGTAACATCTATTTAACTAAGCAAGTCAGTTAAGAACAAATTATTATTTACAATGACGGCCTAGGAACAGTGGGTTAACTGCCTTGTTCAGGGGCAGAACAACACATTTTTAGGTTGTCAGCTCAGGGATTCGATCTTGCAACCTTTCAGTTAATGGCCTAAAGCTCTAACCACTAGGCTACCTGCCGCCCCAGGCTGTCAGCCTAAGAGCTGTAGGGCTAAGTGCACCTCCTGTTTACTCTTAATACCATAACTTACTTAGGCCTATATTTCAATAGGCTACAGTACTGCATCAATAAATCATGAATTCCTTCATTATATCACACAGCATACAAGTCATTCATGATTTGAAATGCAATCAACCATTTTAGTTTTAAAATAAAATATAGTGAGCCTTGAATAATTAGCGTAAACAACAAATAAACCATTCCATTTCGGAAATTTCATTCACGAACGTTACAACAAACTCTGGTATGCTTATAATTTAGTGTTGTTTACATTGTTCCAAACAGTCAGAAAATGTTTATTGTAATGTAACCGCCCCTGTTTGGCACACATAATATGCACACACTGCTTGCTCCTTACTTTCTTTTTCTTGATCTCCAGTATTTTCCATAACTAGTCAAACTCATTCCACACATCTGACTTCCCCTTTACCTACTGAGCAACCAGTAAACATTCCCTCATTTTGCTGTAACGTGTTAGAAGTTTGTTATAAGCAATTATTGATGTGATTATGATATGCTATAGGCCAGGCCCCATTGGTGACACGCATGCAATACATACATGTGAAGACAGCAAGGATTGAGGGAATGTTTTTCCTAAACATCGTCCTCCCTCTAGTCATTTGTGTCTTAATTATTTAATTGAACAGTTTGCTTAAAGCATCAGACAAGCTCAGTGCATATCTGATTTGATTAAAGCACATAGGATTGTGTCTATATAATGGAAAAATACACATTATAAAATGTCAACCAAATAATTGGTCAAAAGAACAGACTCGGTTGACCAATATAGAATTTTTTTCTTCTTCTTGGGGACAGCTCTAATCAAAATACATAGAATCACAATACATATCGTATCGGCGCCTAAGTAACGTGATAATATCGTATTGTGAGGTCTCTGGCAATTCCCAGCTCTATTAGTGAATAAGCTAGGCCATAGGCAGATGACATTGTAAGCCAATGAATGTACTACAATAGCTACAAGTGATGTTGAGAAAACCTGGTAAGTAGGTTGGCCTGACTTAACCTAAAGGTCATAAAAGACAAATTGACAACAACTGTCAAGAGCTTCAACATCAAAATGATTTATTTAAAACCAAAGGCTCTTGGTTTCTGTCTTTGTTATGTCCATAGAAATAGATTATCAAGGAAAGGTTTGGAACCTCTAACCCTCATTCTAGTTCTGTGGTTCCATCTCACAGCCTGTAGTACAGTAGTAGCATCATTTGTATGTAGTAATAGGCTACAGTATGAAGCCTAATAAAGTAATCTGTTATGCTCTAGGTATGTGTGTGTGTAGTGTAGAAAAAGAACAGGCTTGGGTACAGATCAGAGCTAAGGGAAAGGTTAGCACTGCTGCTGAGAGTAGGTGTTTGTGTGTGTCTAATCTTTGGGAGGAAGCGGTCTTCAAAGCACAAGACTCATAAAACCTATAGGGGTAAAAAGTGGTCCTGTTGATCCCGTTAATGACAAAGAGAAGCTTAAAGGCCCAATTTCTGCTGTTTTTATATCAAATAAATTCTGTAATAGTTCACAATTAAAAATGGTCAAAAATAACAAATATTGCTTTATTAGCAAAAAAACTACATTATTTTGCTAGGACTGTCAGAGTGGTCTGAGTGGGGAAAACTTGAAACTTGCTGTTATTGGCAGAGGTTTGTAACTCTTTGTTATTCATCTATTAATTCATTTTCCCCTAGTGACGTCATCAGGCAAGCTGAAACTCCACCCATGCAAAACCAAGTGATTAGAAGGTCCTGTGTAGATTGTATTCTCAACCAGCAACTATCAGGAAATAACAATGATCAAATGTGTTCACACTTTTACAGTGTTAGTTTCATCAGCTGTTGTACAATATTATACAAAAACACAGGAAAAACTGAATGTTGACTACACAGGGTCTTTAATATTGCTCTGTAGGTACATGTGCTGCTCTTCTCAGTAACAGTTATGTTCACTCAACAGAGAAGTATCTAGCAGCACGGACATCACTGACTTAGGATAACTGTGAACTCTATATTAGGCTACTAATAAAATGAGAGAAAATAGATGGTGAATATTAAAATACATAAATAACAACGAGACTGTATACTGTGAACTAGTCCTAGAGCAAAGCAGCAATCACTGAATGACCTCTTGACTCAACCCAGATTCTAATGAACTAAGAGAAAGGTGATGGACGTTGAATATCAAAACACATGACTGTATAAAATAATAGTTGGTTGTATCAAAGCAGGCAGCTTCTTTGTATTTTCTTTTGGGTCCCTCAAATAGGGTCGTCACTAGTTGCCACAAAGTCATAAACCCCGTGCCACAAAGTCACTGCTAAACTTAAGACCAAAAAGCACACTTTTGTTTTCATGTAGAGTATTTTTTCGATATAGCCAATTTTGACTTTGTGGCATTGGTAACTTGTGGAAACCCTAAAATAGGGTAAGTAGGCCATCACATCAATCATTTCTTAGATAAAGGCAACTATGCAACACGGCAGTGGGGTCTGGGGTTGCCTGGCGACTCATTCTGAATGTCATTTTGCTGCTCTAACTATCATTCAGTCAGACTGCCATCGTAGAAGTCCTTTCTGCTGACGTTAAAGTGAGGGGCGTTATACAAAACAAATCATCTGCGATTGGATTGTCTCTAACCAATCAGAGTATCAAAAGCAATGACCATTTCTGAAACGCCGCTTTACCCACGTGTTCAGGCTCTGGCCACACCCATCGGTTACTGGGACCAACAAGAACGGTTTGAACGTGTTCGCATTCGAGAAGTCCTCTGGGAGGAGATCAAATCCAGACTCATTGTGGAAAATACATTTTAATGGGCGTGGCGTTTGGCCGGAGAGATGTGGATTGGTCACCAGGCATAGTCTGGGGTGCATCAAGTGTCAAAATCCCAACAATAAGCATGGCAATGGCAAGCAGAGAACTAACCTACTGGCCCTCGCCTAAACAAGCAGTGGGTGTGATGTCAGTGTTTGTTTATTCTTTAAATTCCTCTTCAAAACCATAAAATGTACCCAAAGGTTTGAAACAAACATAAGCTAGTTTAATAATATGCAGGTGACCGAACCGAAGGAGCACTCTCTCTCGCCCCCCCCCCACTCCAGAAAAATTACTTGTGGGCGAAGTCATGCTGTAGAAAAAGCACATAAGGTCAAGGGTCACGGAGCGCAGCAACTTTCCAGTTATTTTTCATCACTGACTGACTAAATGTATCATTCCAGATTCCACTCCATGGAGAGGAACCAAAAGGAGAGGAACCAAGTTTGGGACAAATGACAGGCAGTGCAATAGATGATATACATAAAATGAGAAGGCTGGACACCATTTTCCTCTGATTATTATGATGATGATCCACCACCACCATCATCACTGTAGCTTTCCTCAATTCACGTGCCAATTGTTAAGCCTCTACTTGTATAATGTAGCCTATAGCCAGTTGGTGGACATCTTGGGCAAAGCAAGCAGTCACTACTACCAATCCTGCCAAGTCTTCCCATGTTGTTGCGTCATGTTTGCTCAAGACTGGCCAATTTTCTTCATCTCTGTCCTCTCCCTTTGAGGATTGCATAAGTATACGCATATATCATCATCACTGGAATAAAGTTGGAATAACACACAGGTTTAGGCTTTGATATGATACAATCACTACAATTGTGCAAATACATTTAGCTGCCAGATTTGTGATTGATTGGGGGTTAAGGACTTTGGAACAATCTCCCCATGTCCACTCCTGAATGAATGAATGACAGACAGTTTATGTCTGCTCTCTTTCCCTTGCATATCTTTTTTCATTTTACAAAGCATTTAGCTAACTAGGCAGGCTTAACAACTCTCTCACTGACTGACTATCAAAAGATGATTACAACCAATAGGCCTAATACTACGCAGCTCCTGTAATGTGTGTCTACATTTGACAGTGATGGCAAGAGATGCACTGGTGAGGTGGCAGGCAGCTACATAACCAGCCCACAGCACACGCAGGACGTAACCGTGCCAATGACAAATCCGTGGAAAGAGAGATTATCGATAAAACCGGTGCCACAGTTCGTGGAAGTCAAGTTACGTCCAAGATCACGATTGATATGCGTAAAAACGAGACGCAAGCCAACCTGTGTGTGTATGATACAGCAGCAACCGATGGGGTGGTCCTGCTGTTCTTGTCAGAGCCACATACTAACGTTAAATTGGTTAGTTAGCCAGCCTACGAACTGGATGACATAAACTAGCTAGTTAGCTATTGATTGATTAGGAAAAGTAGCCGCAAATAGCTAGCTATTCTTAATTTAGTGTCACCCTTGTCGTGCTAACAAAATCTGTAAGCAAGCTAGCTAAATCATTTCAACTGGTCATGAAATCAAAAAAACGAAACGTCAACACATCAAGCTAACTTCAGAAGCTAAGTGAGGCTGGCAAACATTTTTTTGCAACCATTCAGTCAAATCGTAGAGCAAACAACTTGGACAACGTCATATCTAGGTACAATTCTGGTAGAGGAAACAAATATCAGTCTCAGTAGCTAGATGGCCTTCTTATTTATAAAAATTAATTGCTAACGTTAACCTCCAAGCTCACATACCCGAGCGTTCTGACTGCGCGGTTCCCGTAGGCCCCACCAAAAGCAGCTGTCAGACTTGGAACACCATCCCGACAATCGCGAGCCTATCACGGGGAAATAAGCAAGCACGCAACCCCACTATCGCGCTGCTCAATCCTGTAGCTACCTTCTTCTGTACTGACACCTAAATAATAACAACTATTATGTTCAAATCGGTAGTTTACAGATTGACACTTGGTCATTCAAGACCGTTTCTCGTCAAGCATTTTCGTAGAGCCCTTTTCTCGCTCTCGTAGTGAAATGAGGAAAAATAAAACATTCTCAAAACAGCGGCCATTCCGAACGAAGCTTGAACAAAAGAGTGCGGTTCTCAGCCTACCGAAAGGCTGCGTCATCAACCAAGCTATGCGGATGACAAAAGGGACATTTAAGAAGCCTACTATAAAAACATCAGCTTGATTTAAAGGTGTATTGAAAGGTATGAAATAATATAACTGTTTTACCTTCAGAGGTGTGACTCTACCATCCCTGCTTCCTCCTCTTTCCTACCACTGCTGTTGCTTGGGTCCCCTCCCTACCACCAAATTGCGTCACACGCACGCATTACCAATGTATCACGAGACTTACTTGAACAGAAAAAGGTGTTTGGGTGAGTGTAAGTAAAAGTGGTGAAAATGTGTAATTTAGCTACCTGGCATATTTATTGTCATCATAAAAGTGTAAAAGTCAGAAAAACCCGGAATATAACTCAGAGCTTTTTCCTGGGAGTGAAATTGAATGTTTGAAGCAAGCATTGCTCGTAGAGTTTAGTATAAATTCGTTTATATTCGTATTCAAACAGTCAGTTCGAATAATAATGCACATCCGAAGAGGTTGGATTAGGTCTGCTCCATGAGCATCTATTTTAGCCACGATCAGAGCTGCCAACTCTCACGCATTAGCGGTGAGACACGCATTTGACCCTCTTCTCATGTTCTCACGGCACAGCTTTTATATCACACGCATTGAAAAGTACTGATTTTATTTGTCTAATTATTCAATTGTATAGACAGCGCGTTCACTTTTCAACTGTGCTCCAAATCGTTTTGAAATCAGGGCATCTGCGCCTGCAATGTAACATCACGAGCAGAGCCTTGTCTTGCCACAGCACTGTGAACAGCGGCACATTGAAGCATATGATTGGCCTAATTATGTAAGAGATCAAGGGGATTGGAGGCATGTTTTAAAGAAACGCCCCTCAAGATTTGAGTGGCGCTAAATAGAGAGACCACGTTCTGTGCTGAGGTGTGTGCACAACGGTGGCGCGCTGTTTTATGTACAATGTCGTCAACAAAATGTGCTTGCTGTTACTGCCTTCCCTATTGCAGAATCCAGATTTTAGACAGCATGTACTAATGTCGATTTAATCCACGTTTGCATTTAGTCCCCTCGTTTGGTGATTGGCATTTAGGTAGACAGACCCACACAGTTTTAGTAGGGAAGTTTGGTATTGTGACCTAATTGGTAACTATAACAAATAATTTGGTCAAACAGATTGTGAACTACGTTTGATTCAAGATGGGGGACAAAACAATATAACAATTATTTGGTTTTGGTGAAGGGGTAGTTTTATGTGATTTTCAGGAGATTGTATTATCTATTTACTTTATTTAGTCTGATCAGTGGAACAATTCTCATTCTTAACATTGGGCTACATTTTCAGCAACACAAACTGTTATTCCCCACACGTATTTTATTATTCTGCTTCTTCCCAATTTTGCCAGTGTATTTAAGTATTTGAAATCTGATATGCTGACCTGTGTCTTTGAAAATGATTTTTTTATTAGAATTTTTATTTTATTTCACCTTTATTTAACCAGGTAAGCTAGTTGAGAACAAGTTCTCATGTACAACTGCGACCTGGCCAAGATAAAGCAAAGCAGTGCGACACAAACAACAACACAGAGTTACTCATGGAAATAAACAAGCGTACAGTCAATAACACAGAAAAAAAAAGTCTATATACAGTGTGTGCAAATGATATGAAGCTATGTATTTTTTCAGCCGTTCATGAACAGTTTTGAATAAGTCATACAAATAAGCATTGGATATTAAATGAACCAGGAATCAAATATCATTTTTGACATTGTAGAATTGTGTGGCGGTTCTAGCTTGTATGGCTCCCTGGGCGAACCCCTGTGCTAACTTGTCATTTTTATTCAGACATTTGGAACAACATAAATAAATAATCATAACATTTAAAACTATATAAATATATACAAAAATAAGACTCATAAATATAAAAAATAAGTAACAAAGACAAATAGAAACTAATTGTAGTTTATAAATAAAAATAAAAAAGAGAATTGAATTATTAAACTATTACCCTATTGCTAACAAAAACACAAATAAAACTAAATGCACCAATCCTATATTACACAAATACACAGATAGAATAACACGCTTATATGTTAGAGAACCTGATTATTACACTATTGAACTTCAAACAAGAAACACACACAACTAAATTGCACAAGTACTTGCATTACTAATTACATTAGTACTGTACAAAGTTAGAGGTGCGCTATTTGATAGATTCCCCGCTTCCCCTTCCTCTGGCTTCCAGTGGGGAGACCTGAGGTCAACCTACCCCGCCCCCTCCCCATCTCATACTTTTGAGTGGGAGAATTTCCCAGGCAGTAGCCTGCCTAGCTCACAAACTAGAATCAGGGCTCCCACTCCGACAAGGTTAATTGACCCACAGTCCCACACGGTGACATGATATCATTGATATGACGTGCAAATGAGTGATAGAAAACCATCGCGCAAATGTCACCATTCTGAATATTTGTTGTTTCTTTGTGGTTTTTTTTATTCATATATATATATATTTTTTTTGTGTGGGCCACCCATGCCGCCCCAGGCAAGATGCTGCCCCGGGCGGCTGCCCATGTCGCCTATGCCTAAATCCGCCACTGGTGTGCATGCTAGGCAGAGATGGTAGGGGTCTCACAACTCATAAACACATCATATCAACTTAATTTACGCCTACGAGTTGAAGGTCCTTGGCATCATCTTACTGTACATAGACAATAGTTTTGTCTATGTAGAGTAAGATGATGCCACTGATATTCAACTAGTAGGCATAAACCACCTGAATATTAATAATCATTCGATTTTTCTTGAAGGTTGGGTGATCTTGAAAAATGTATTGTTATAACAACAACATTTTCAAACACCTAGCACTTGGAAAATATACAGGGTCAGGGGTGGCTAACCCTCTTGGAGAGCAAATGACATTTTCTTCCAGCCTGATTTTAAAGAGAGTTCACCCAAATGACAAAATACAAATGTTTGTGTCCTTACCTTGAAAGCAGTCTATGGACAAGGAGAGTGCAATCTATAATTTGGTTACCCACTGTCATGAACCGTTAATATTAACATTTCCTGTGGAGAGCCTTGGTGTAGTGGTACATGTCCTTGGCACATGTCACATACAACTTTCCACCCGAGAACAGGGATCAATCCCTACTTCCAACCTTCCCACTGTTTCTAGCATTTGCCTGTCTCCCTATCTCATTTCATTATTGTCTGAACAAAGTGTCAAATTACTTAAAAAACATATTTACAAAAAATATTAGCATAAATGTCAAAGTAACAATGTCGTTGAATTCTGAGAGCTTGTTTCATGTTCAAAGCCTCCTGTGGTTTTATTTTCTTACCCCTCCCCAATTGGCCTAAGCCATGTCAAAATACATAGAATTCCAGGAAATTAGCTTTAAAACTAACATTTTACTGGTGGAGGACCCCTAGCTCCCATCTAGGGGTTGTGCCAGGAGGCAATGCAACTCGCATAGCAAATCCCACTCCAAGCTTTCTTTAAAAGTTGGCAGCCCTGCACTGCCTACCTCTACATATGACATATCTTCTCACTCCTTATTTTCTCTCGAGGCTAGATAAGATATGCTTAAATGTTTAAATTAAATTATGTAAAGAAAATTCGTGATTTCTGTCTTGATCACATTTATATGATGTGTAGTGTTTTTTTTTTAGATTTTATGAACTCAATATAAACTTCCAACTCTGCCCACCAGATGGCTGCAATGCGATGCACTGTTTCTAAACCGGGTCGTAAAACCGTAGAAGAAAAAGCCAGCTGACAATCCCGGAAAGGAACAAACATTGGTTTGTTTGGCTTGGCAACCCATTACCCTGAGGTAATGTTATGGTTATAAACCAATTTCGTGACGATAACATCGCGTACCTATATGACTGAAGAAGGATGGATAAATATGTTTTGAATCATCAGTGACTAAATAAATCGTGTAGTAGCTAACTAAGCTCAACAACAGTTGCTAGCCATCTTATCGTGCCTTAATATTTTGTCAGATGCCAACTGTAATTATTCATGCTTTTATTTCAGCTGGACCTAACAATACATAATGCCTGAAGTCAAATCGATATTCAGAGAAGTGTTGCCCAAACAAGGTGAGTAACGACCATTATCAATAAAGACTGTGGTATAAATGAGAAATTTCGTCTATCATGCAACTCAACACAGCCACCCCTTCACTTCTGCAGTGACGTTAGATGCTCTAAAATACCGTAAACACATTCCTTTCAGTAGAAGGAACACTTCGAAACACTGCCAAGTGTTTGCCGACCGATGTTCTGTTCCTTCAGGTTTTTACTCCTACTGAAAATACCTATCTACTGTTGAAACCGGTCACTGACCCCAAAAGATACACCTACACGTAGCCCACCAGATTTGTTTTCTCTTTACCTGAAAACTTAACTACAGTATGTTCAGAGGAAAACTGCACAGTGCTACAAGAGTATACCGTGTTGATTGTATTGATCATAGTATTGAGTCTATTCTATTAAGACAGTCTTGGTAAGTGTACGAGTTGGTTCATTCCTAGGCTTGTGGCATGCAGGAAACCTGGGTGTGTCTTATTTTGTGGAATCATTCTGATAACTAGAAGACAAGCCTGTAACTTCTCGCTCTTGGTTATGCTACCATCCAAAGGGCAGTTGTCCATGGAGGATGTCCCCACCATGGTGCTGTGTAAGCCCAAGCTGATGCCTCTGAAATCAGTCACCCTGGAGAAACTGGAGAAGATGCAACTGGAGGCCCAGGAGGCCATCAAGCAACAGGATCTGGCACTGAAAGAGCAGCAGGAGACACAGTAGACATGCAATGGCAGCCCATGGAGTAGTAGGGTCAGTAGACACAAAATGGACAATAGCCAGAGTAGTTTTATCAAGCAACAGGAACTGAATGAGCCACAATGGAGGACAGTAGCTACACCAGTAGACACAAAATGGACTACAGACAGAAGTTATGGATACAATGGAGGGCAGAGGTTCACACTAGTCACAACCTAATATTGCAATATAGCACAGTTGGCATCAATATCATGGATTATTTTGATTGCTGTGAATGTATAGCCTTGTAATTATGGGAAGTCTTATTTCTGAGAGAAATTGAATTGGAGTTTAGGTAAATAACATTGTTGTGAACATGTTCTTCAAATAAAATATTTATTTCCCCTTTTATGGTGTTTTCTAAATCTAGTACCATGATTCAAGTCATCTTTCATCTACTCACACAAATACATTGACAATAGCAAACGTTTTGTATAGCAATTTATTGAACTTTTGACAATCAGGGAGCAATTAAGACTTGGTACATTTCACAACAGTGTTCCCCAAATATAAAAATAAACATTCTGGACACCATTTTGTTGTGAAATGATCGCAAACTAGTTCCCAATATCTTAACTTTATTTTTTATTAATTGCCTTGAGTAATTAAAAAAAAAAAAAAAAGTCAAGCACAGCATAGAAATAGACTAGTCTGGTACCCAGATCTGTTTGTGCCATCTTGCCCAAATTCCTATGATAGAAGTTGTGTAAAACAGCACAAACAGATCTTGAAACCAGGCTAGAAACAGACAGCAGCTGGTGAGGGAAGGTGTTGCTTCGAACCAACGACCTGTCCCCCCTTTTCATTAAAAAGCTTTATACACAAACCAGTTTAATTCTTGTACAAACACTTTCATCTAGAACAAGAAAGGAGTGGCAGTGAAATAAGAGAAAATATAAAAACAACATGGAATGACTCGTTGAGGTGTGGCACTTTCTGGGTTTTTAGCTTATACATGTATACTCAAACACCTTAAATGGGTGTATCGTCTAACTTTTCTTCAACTAAAGAACAAAGTGTGATTTTACGCATTTTTTTTTTTTAAATGTACATTCTTTCACTGTTAAGGAAAACGATAACTGACATATGGATCATAGTAAAAAAGTAGCTTCAGTTTAGCGGAACATCTCTGGCACAAAATGGCTTCTCAGTAGCTTTCCAATTTGAAGCGACCGCCGTCCCCCTCGCTCACAAATCTCTTCCGGCCCCTGTGAAAATAGCCAAAATCAGTACATCTCCATCAATCTTAAAACATGGATGTGTGTGAGAGAGAAACAAAAATAGCAAATTAAAAAGATACTTACCGACTAGGACAAAGATCCCTCAGCTTTTCACAGATGAAGCCAGCACTGAAACTCTTGTCGACAAACTGCTCTAAGATGAAGTACGCACGAGGGACGTCGATGTTAATTTCAGCTATGTCCATGTAAACTCTTTCATATCCCTGCAAACAAGATAATTATCATGTAAACAGTGACTTTCAATGTAATTCCAATGAAAAAAATGTGTGGAACATTTTATAGATCACATCAATGGTAAACAAGGAGATACAGTTGATTTTTAGGTAAAAAGTATTATATATCCCATTGGTTCTCGACCCACAATAGTTTCAACACCAGGTGGCGCCATATGCACTGCAATAGTAGAATGTTACCACCAGGTGGCGCTCAATCTCACCCTTCTCATTTGGTCCACAGTGATGATGGAGGACACCCACAGAAACTTCAGCAGCTGCAGAACCATTTTGAACGTTTTCTCCCCTTTGGATTCTAGGACCATGACTATGGCCTATTGATAATAGGAAGACAAGATGAATAACTTTTCTTACAATCAACTAAGGAAAATTCAGTATGTCAGTTTGATATTCTCAAGCAAAACAACCCTCCAACAGAGTACTTTTCCAATGCACCTACAGGTAATACGTTCATACAAGACAACATGAAAACTGGGGAAAGAAAAACTACACAACGGATGCCGTGAGTTACCTCATAGACAAACTCATGGTGGAAGTGTGGCACCTCCAGTTCTCTCAGACACCTCTCTGCTTCCTTGTTGTCTCCAGACAGAAGATACTCCTTCAGCAACAGGGTCATCTGATACAAGTAGAGAAAAGGGGATATCCAAAGTCAATGTATGCCCATTGAACACCTGAGGTTCATCGATGACAACAAAAAGGCCCGCTCATAGATAGGGAATAGGAAGAACACATGAAACTAAGACATAGTTCAGCAACGGCTGAGATATTAACGTGAATGTTGGCATGTCCATTACGGCTACTCGGATGTACGTGTCGATATCATGTGATCACTGGAGACATCAGTTAAACTAAAGCAGGTCTTGATGACCTCACCCTTTCATAGTGAAAGCTCAATGAAATTACAATCCAATAACTTAATTTGGAGAACAGCACAGACAGGATTTAAATAGCTGGCAGACATAAAGGACAGAGCATAGAGAACACACCTGACAAGCAGCTCGTTCCGTCCTCTATAAAATGAACAGGTCTCACCTCTCTGACGAGCTGGGTGACAGGTCTCTGACCTCCGCCTGTTCCCCAGAGGTTGTCGATGCGCAGGCCGCCCAGACCCATCTTCAACAGCACCGCCGCCCGGTCCAAGGCCGCCCTATATGGAAAAACACATGGCGACAAGTCAGTGTGGACGCTGTCATCATTCAGTCAATCATCCACCTCTACCTCCCTCGTTCATGGAATTATCCTTCCCTTAGTCATGAATTCTGCTGACCCTGGTTTATACCCTCTCATTCCAAACTCCCATAAACCATCCCTCGGGATGTATTAGATTTCCCTCAAGTTCTCTCAATGAATTCATAGAACGAAGACATTTAATTACGTAAACTCTGCCTAGCAACAAGCCACCAAATAGTCTGTAATCCATGTATGACACTCCCCCAAAAGCTTCACTCATTGGTCTCTGTGAATACGCCCACCAAATTACAAGGCGAAACACAACATAACCCAAGGGGTTCCCAAACTTTTTGGGGCCGGGGGACCCCTTTTATGATAGCAAATTCATCAGGGACCCCTCAATATCAGAACACAACTCCAACTTTAGAGTGTGATAAAAAAATGTTTTATTACGATTGCTGCAGTGCTAAAGAACATTTTAAAAGGCCCACCCCTCTGCATCAGAGAGAACATTTTAAAAGGCCCACCCCTCTGCATCAGAGAGAACATTTTAAAAGGCCCACCCCTCTGCATCAGAGAGAACATTTTAAAAGGCCCACCCCTCTGCATCAGAGAGAACATTTTAAAAGGCCCACCCCTCTGCATCAGAGAGAACATTTTAAAAGGCCCACCCCTCTGCATCAGAGAGAACATTTTAAAAGGCCCACCCCTCTGCATCAGAGAGAACATTTTAAAAGGCCCACCCCTCTGCATCAGAGAGAACATTTTAAAAGGCCCACCCCTCTGCATCAGAGAGAACATCTTCAGAGAGAACATTTTAAAAGGCCCACCCCTCTGCATCAGAGAGAACATTTTAAAAGGCCCACCCCTCTGCATCAGAGAGAACATTTTAAAAGGCCCACCCCTCTGCATCAGAGAGAACATTTTGACATTTTAAAGTTAATTTCCCGAAACTCCACACATTTTCCCACGGAGAAGGCAATTTTACAGTAGAGTTGAAAAACTGGTATGGAGTTGAAAACGGAATCTTTGATGGAGTATTGTAGATCTCTGTGAGCCTCCCAGACCTTGTTGTGCCTATAAGGGTATACTGTAAACCCCCTCAACAACATCTCCATGATCATACCACATAGAAATGTGAGAAGGCGTTTCGTGTTTAATAAAGGACACCAACACATACCTTGCATGGACACAGTCGACTCTCCCCTTGTAGCCGTCTAAGTAGCTCTTGGAGAGGATCTTATCTTTGACAGCCCGGGCAATGAATTGGCCCACGAGCTGAAAGACAAAAAGAAAACACGGTTAACACACACACTGGTCTCCAACACTGTTCTCTCTGGTCCACCCAAAACAACAGAACAGGAAGTTAGCTCTGCCAACAAAGAAATCTAAATAAAGAGGACAGACTGAACTGTTGCCAAATAGCATGCCCATGGGCCTGAAATATCCTGCCTGCAGAATAATGTAATCCATTTGGAAATGAAGAGTCAGGAACACATGCAAGTGTAACTGCACAGCCATAAACCATTATAGTACAATACACACATTTTATAATGAATTACTGCAGAGGCAAATAGACAACAAATCACTTACATTTAGCATCAAAGTAGGTCAATGGAGAGACCAGAGGCTGGATGGATGCATAAACACTTGTTGTTTGGGATGAGGTGACCGTGACAGTGTTTGTTGACATGAGTCAGAGATATGAGAGAGAGCGTGACGGGGAGGAGAAAAGCCAGAGAAAGAGCTGGCCTTGCTGTTCTGGACAGGACAAACTGGACAAAGCCTGTTGCTAACAAGCCATTGTGTCTGTGCAGACAAGAGAGCCCCAAACTCATCTGACCAGAACCAGTCTGGAAAGAGAGGAATGAGAGAGAAAGAGACTGCACAGTCAGGGGGAAGAACAGAGAGGGTGGCCTTGCAGGGAAGTGAGAGAGAGAGAGAGAGAGAGAGAGAGAGAGAGAGGAGGACAGACACGTGAGAGAGAGAGAGGGGGGGGATGATAAATAACCCTTCTATCAGCCTCCTACGCTGAGCTGGCATTTTGTGCCTGGCGCTGCTGAGACAATGAGGCGAGAGATCGCATGTCTGCTCTGTGTGGACGGGGAGAACAGAAAGAAAAGAGCTGAAACTCACCATCGCTTTCTTTCAGACAGTCTTATCTACAGTAAACAGTACCACAGTGTTATTCAGTGGTGTAAAGTACCTAAGTAAAAATACTGTAAGGCACAACTTTAGTTTTGTGCTTTACGACTTTTACTCCACTACATTCCTAAAGAAAATAATGTACTTTTTACTCCATACGTTTCCCCGACACCCAAAAGTACTCGTTACATTTTGAATGCTTAGCAGGACAGGAAAATGGTCCAATTCACACACTTATCAAGAGAACATCCCTGGTCAGCCCTACTGCCTCTGATCTGGAGGACTCATTAAAACACAAATGCTTAATTTGTCAATTATGACTGAGTGCCCCTTGGCTATCAGTAAATATATACAGTACCAGTCAAAAGTTTGCATACATCTACTCATTCAAGGGTTTTCTATATTTGTACTATTTTCTACATTGTAGAATAGTGGAGACATCAAAACTATGAAATAACACATATAGAATCATGTAGTAAGAAAAAAAATAAGTGGTGAACAAATCAAAATATATTTTATATTTGAGATTCTGCAAAGTAGCCCCCCTTTGCCTTGACAACTTTGCACACTCGTGGCATTCTCTCAACCAGCTTCATGAGGTAGTCACATGAATGCATTTCAATTAACAGGTATGCCTTGTTAAAAGTTAATTTGTGGAATTTCTTTCATTCTTAATGCTTTTGAACCAATCAGTTGTGTGGTAGGGACAAGGTAGGGGTGGTATACAGAAGATAGCCCTATTTGGTAAAAGACCAAGGCCATATTATGGCAAGAACAGCTCAGATAAGCAAAGAGAAAACAGTCCATCGTTACTTTAAGACATGAAGGTCAGTCAATAAGGAAAAGGTCAAGAACTTTTAACATTTCTTCATGTGTAGTCATTGTCAATAACAATTTGTTCTTAACTGGGCTTGCCTAGTTAAATAAAATAAATAACCAAGCGCAATGATGAAACTGGCTCTCATGAGGACCGCCACAGGAAAGCACGACCCAGAGTTACCTCTGCTGCAGAGGATAAGTTGATTAGAGTTACCAGCCTCAGAAATTGCAGCCCAAATAAATTAAGTAACAGACAACTGTTCAGAGGAGACTGTGTGAATCAGGCCTTCATGGTCGAATTGATGAAAGGAAACCACTAAAGGACACCAATAAGAAGAGACTTGCTTGGGCCAAGAAACACGAGCAATGGACATTAGACCGGTGGAAACATGTCCTTTGGTCTGATGAGTCCAAATGTGAGATTTTTGGTTCCAACCACCGCATGTGTGGTTCCCACCGTGAAGCATGGAGGAGGAGGTGTGATGGTGCTTTGCTGGTGACGGTCTAATTTATTTAGAATTCAAAGCACACTAAACCAGCATGGCTACCACAGCATTCTGAAGCAATACGCCATCCCACCTGGTTTGCGCTTAGTGGGACTATCATTTGTTTTTCCAACAGGACAATGGCCCAACACACCTCCAGGCTGTGTGAAGGCTATTTGACCAAGAAGGAGCGTGATGGAGTGCTGCATCAGATGACCTGGCCTCCACAATCACCAAACCTCAAACCAATTGAGATGGTTTGGGATGAGGTGGACTGCAGAGTGAATTAAAGCAGCAAAAAAGCACTCCGCATACGAGGGAACTCCTTCAAGACTGTTGGAAAAGCATTCCAAGTGAAGCTGGTTGAGACAATTCTTCAACTGGGCTTGATTGAGCTTGCCTGGCGCAGTGGAATGGAACACACAAAGTGGAAACCTTGTCCACCTGGCACTCTGAGGCAAATGTATTTCAAATACTGTTTGAACCCAGCCCTGTTATGCACACAGGGTACAGTACAACAACATACATCCCACACAGTAGTGACACCAACAAAAAGCATTGTATCTGGGACAAATCATTCACCAAATCTTGTAATGAATAAACTGTCGTGGTAAAAACACATTGATACAACAGCAGCTAAAATGGGGAGAAGTCTGTCCATAATAAAGCGCTGCTCTGCATTCTTAAGAACACTATCAACAAGGCAGGTCCTAGAGGCCCTAGTGTTGTCGCACCTAGACTACTGTTCAGTCTTGTGGTCAGGTGCCACAAAGAGGGACAGGAAAATGACAATTGGCTCAGAACAGGGCAGCACGGCTGGCTCAGAACAGGGCAGCACGGCTGGCTCAGAACAGGGCAGCACGGCTCCCTTAAATGTACACAGAGAGCTAATATTAATAACATGCATGTCAATCTCATGGCTCAAAGTGGAAGAGAGATTGACTTCACTACTTGTTTTTGTAAGAAGTGTTGACAAGCTTGAATGTACCGAGGTGTCTGTTTAAAAACTACTAGCACACAGCTCGGACAGCCATGCATACTAGAGGTCGACCGAGTAATCAGGGCCGATTTCAAGTTAGAACAATCAGTAATCAGCCTTTTTGGACGCCGATTACATTGCAATTCACGAGGAAACTGCATGGAAGGCTGACCACCTGTTACTAGAGTGAGGACCTCAAAAGGACCTTGTGGCTGCAAGAAGCCAAGTTAAGTTGCTAGCTAGCATTAAACTTCTCTTATAAAAAACAATCAAGCAATCTTCACAGAATCACTAGTTAACTTAGTAATATCATCAACCATGTGTAGTTAACTAGCTTGCCCTGCGTTGCATATAATCAATACGGTTCCTGTAAATGTATCATCGAACCACAGCCTACTTCAACTTCGCCAAACGGGTGATGATTTTACAAAAGTGCATTCGTGGAAAAAGCATAATTGTACCCAACTATCAATGCCTTTCTTAAAAGCAATACACAGAAGTATATTTTTTAAACCTGCATATTTAGTTTAAAATTCATGTTAACAGGCAATATTAACTAGGGAAATTGTGTCACTTCTCTTGCGTTCATTGCACGCAGAGTCAGGGTATATGCAACAGTTTGGGCCACCTGGCTCTTTGCGAACTGTGAACTCATTTGCCAGAATTTTACGTAATTATGACATAACATTGAAGGTTGTGGAACGTAAAAGCAATATTTAGACTGGTTGCCACCCGTTAGATAAAATACAGAAAGGTTCCATATTTCATTGAAAGAATAAACGTTTAGTTTTCGAAATGATAGTTTCTGGATTTGACCACATTAATGACCAATGGCTCGTAGTTCTGTGTGTTTATTATAATTAAGTCTATGATTTGATAGAGCAGTCTGACTGAGCGGTGGTAGGTAGCAGCAGGCTCGTAAGCATTCATTCAAACAGCACTTTACTGTGTTTGCCAGCAGCTCTTAGCAATGCATGATGCACAGCGCTGTTTATCACTTCAAGCCTATCAACTCCTGAGATTAGGCTGGCAATACTAAAGTGCCTATTAGAACATCCAATAGTCAAAGGTATATGAAATACAAATGGTATAGAGGGAAATAGTCAACGCATCATAATTCATATAATAACTACAACCTAAAACTTCTTAACTGGGAACATTGAACCTCCAGATTTCATATGTTCTCATGTTCTGACCAAGGAACTTAAAACGGTCGCTTTTTTTACATGGCACATATTGCACTTTTACTTTCTTCTCCAACACTTTTTGCATTATTTAAACACGTTTTATTATTTATTTGAGACTAAATAGATTTTATTTATGTATCAAGTTCAAATAAAAAAGGTTCATTGTTCATTCAGGATTGTTGTAAATATTATTACAAATGAGAAGGAAAAAAAAATGTTGGCTGATTAACTGGTATCGGATTTGTTTTGGTCCTCCAATAAATCGGTCGACCTCTAATGCATCCCCCACAAGGCATTTTACACTGCTGCTACTCTGTTATTGTCTATGCAGTCACTTTAATAACGACCTACATGTACATAATACCTCGACTAACCGGTACCCCCTGTATATAGCCTCGCTATTGTTATTTTACTACCGTTCAATTTTTTGTTACTTTTATTGGCTTACTGGTGCTCTTTCATGCCGTCCCTAGGAGGGGTGCGTCACTTGAGTGGGTTGAGTCACTGACGTGATCTTCCTGTCTGGGTTGGCGCCCCCCCCTTGGGTTGTGCCATGGCGGAGATCTTTGTGGGCTATACTCAGCCTTGTCTCAGGATGGTAAGATGGTGGTTGAAGATATCCCTCTAGTGGTGTGGGGGCTGTGCTTTGGCAAAGTTGGTGGGGTTATATCCTGCCTGTTTGGACCTGTCCGGGGGTATCGTCGGACGGGGCCGCAGTGTCTCCCGACCCCTCTTGTATCAGCCTCCAGTAATTATGCTGCAGTAGTTTATGTGTCGGGGGGCTAGGGTCAGTCTGTTATATCTGGAGTACTTCTCCTGTGTTATCCGGTGTTCTGTGTAAATTTAAGTATGCTCTCTTTCTCTCGGAGGACCTGAGCCCTAGGACCATGCCTCAGGACTACCTGGCATAATGACTCCCTGTCCCCAGTCCACCTGGCCGTGCTGCTGCTCCAGTTTCAACTGTTCTGCATGCGGCTATGGAATCCTGACCTGTTCACCGGACGTGCTACCTGTCCCAGACCTGCTGTTTTCAACTCTCTAGAGACAGCAGGAGTGGTAGAGATACTCTTAATGATCGGCTATGAAAAGCCAACTGACATTTACTCCTGAGGTGCTGACTTGCTGCACCCTCGACAACTACTGTGATTATTATTATTTGACCATGCTGGTGATTTATGAACATCTTGGCCATGTTCTGTTATAATCTCCACCCGGCACAGCCAGAAGAGGACTGGCCACCCATCATAGCCTGGTTCCTCTCTAGGTTTCTTCCTAGGTTTTGGCCTTTCTAGGGAGTTTTTCCTAGCCACCGTGCATTGCTTGCTGTTTGGAGTTTTAGGCTGGGTTTCTGTACAGCACTTTGCGATATCAGCTGATGTACGAAGGGCTTCATAAATACATTTGATTTGGATTTGATTTCTATTCCACATCAGGTAACTGATCTAAGCAGTCGAATCAGACAAAAAAAAAAAAAAAAAAAAAAAAAAAAAAAGGTAAGAATACCTTTTGGAACAGCGGGGACTGTGAAGAGACAAAGGTACAGACCAACGCATATTGTTGTATGGTGGTATTGTTGTATTACACGTGTTGTATTGTAGATGTGTAATATTGTTGTATTATACATGTTGTATTGTAGTGGTGTAATATTGTTGTATGATGGTATTATACATGTTGTATTGTAGTGGTGTAATATTGTTGTATGGTGGTATTATACATGTTGTACTGTAGATGTGTAGTGTGTAATATTGTTGTATGGTGGTATTATACATGTTGTATTGTAGATGTGTAGTGGTGTAATATTGTTGTATGATGGTATTATACATGTTGTATTGTAGATGTGTAGTGGTGTAATATTGTTGTATGATGGTATTATACATGTTGTATTGTAGTGGTGTAATATTGTTGTATGGTGGTATTATACATGTTGTATTGTAGTGGTGTAATATTGTTGTATGGTGGTATTATACATGTTGTGTTGTAGTGGTGTAATATTGTTGTATGGTGGTATTATACATATTAGATTGTAGTGGTGTAATATGGTTGTATTATACATGTTGTATTGTAGTGGTGTAATATTGTTGTATGGTGGTATTATACATGTTGTATTGTAGATGTGTAGTGGTGTAATATTGTTGTATGGTGGTATTATACATGTTGTATTGTAGATGTGTAATATTGTTGTATTATACATGTTGTATTGTAGTGGTGTAATATTGTTGTATGGTGGTATTATACATGTTGTATTGTAGATGTGTAGTGGTGTAATATTGTTGTATGGTGGTATTATACATGTTGTATTGTAGATGTGTAGTGGTGTAATATGGTTGTATTATACATGTTGTATTGTAGATGTGTAGTGGTGTAATATTGTTGTATTACACATGTTGTATTGTAGTGGTGTAATATTGTTGTATGATGGTATTATACATGTTGTATTGTAGTGGTGTAATATTGTTGTATGATGGTATTATACATGTTGTATTGTAGATGTGTAGTGGTGTAATATTGTTGTATGATGGTATTATACATGTTGTATTGTAGTGGTGTAATATTGTTGTATGGTGGTATTATACATGTTGTATTGTAGATGTATAATGGTGTAATATTGTTGTATGGTGGTATTATACATGTTGTATTGTAGTGGTGTAATATTGTTGTATGGTGGTATTATACATGTTGTATTGTAGATGTATAATGGTGTAATATTGTTGTATGGTGGTATTATACATGTTGTATTGTAGATGTGTAGTGGTGTAATATTGTTGTATGGTGGTATTATACATGTTGTATTGTAGATGTGTAGTGGTGTAATATTGTTGTATGGTGGTATTATACATGTTGTATTGTAGATGTGTAGTGGTGTAATATTGTTGTATGGTGTATTATATTGTTGTATTATACATGTTGGATTGTAGATGTGTAGTGGTGTAATATTGTTGTATGGTGGTATTATACATGTTGTATTGTAGTGGTGTAATATTGTTGTATGGTGGTATTATACATGTTGTATTGTAGTGGTGTAATATTGTTGTATGGTGGTATTATACATGTTGTATTGTAGTGGTGTAATATTGTTGTATGGTGGTATTATACATGTTGTATTGTAGTGGTGTAATATTGTTGTATGGTGGTATTATACATGTTGTATTGTAGTGGTGTAATATTGTTGTATAGTGGTATTATACATGTTGTATTGTAGATGTATAATGGTGTAATATTGTATGTATTATACATGTTGTATTGTAGTGGTGTAGTGGTATAATATTGTTGTATGGTGGTATTATACATGTTGTATTGTAGTGGTGTAATATTGTTGTATGGTGATATTATACATGTTGTATTGTAGATGTATAATGGTGTTATATTGTTGTATGGTGGTATTATACATGTTGTATTGTAGTGGTGTAATATTGTTGTATGATGTATTATATGTTGTATTGTAGTGTGTAATATTGTTGTATTATTATACATGTTGTATTGTGTGGTGTAATATTGTTGTATGGTGGTATTATACATGTTGTATTGTAGATGTATAATGGTGTAATATTGTTGTATGGTGGTATTATACATGTTGTATTGTAGTGGTGTAATATTGTTGTTGTGGTATTATACATGTTGTTGTATTGTAGATGTATAATGGTGTAATATTGTTGTATGATGGTATTATACATGTTGTATTGTAGATGTGTAGTGGTGTAATATTGTTGTATGGTGGTATTATACATGTTGGATTGTAGATGTGTAGTGGTGTAATATTGTTGTATGGTGGTATTATACATGTTGTAATATTGTTGTATGGTGGTATTATACATGTTGGATTGTAGATGTGTAGTGGTGTAATATTGTTGTATGGTGGTATTATACATGTTGTTGTATTGTGTGGTGTAATATTGTTGTATGGTGGTATTATACATGTTGTATTGTATTGTAGTGGTGTAATATTGTTGTATGGTGGTATTATACATGTTGTGTTGTAGTGGTGTAATATTGTTGGTGTAATATTGATTGTGGTGGTGGTATTATACATGTTGTATTGTAGTGGTGTAATATTGTTGTATGGTGGTATTATACATGTTGTTGTATTGTAGTGGTGTAATATTGTTGTATGGTGGTATTATACATGTTGTATTGTAGTGGTGTAATATTGTTGTATTATACATGTTGTTGTATGGTGTAATATTGTTGTATTATACATGTTGTATTGTAGATGTGTAGTGGTGTAATATTGTTGTATGGTGGTATTATACATGTTGTATTGTAGATTGTAGTGGTGTAATATTGGTTGTATTATACATGTTGTATTGTAGTGGTGTAATATTATGTATACATGTTGTATTGTAGTGGTGTAATATTGTTGTATGATGGTATTATACATGTTGTATTGTAGTGGTGTAATATTGTTGTATGATGGTATTATACATGTTGTATTGTAGATGTGTAGTGGTGTAATATTGTTGTATGATGGTATTATACATGTTGTATTGTAGTGGTGTAATATTGTTGTATAGTGGTATTATACATGTTGTATTGTAGATGTATAATGGTGTAATATTGTTGTATGGTGGTATTATACATGTTGTATTGTAGTGGTGTAATATTGTTGTATAGTGGTATTATACATGTTGTATTGTAGATGTATAATGGTGTAATATTGTTGTATGATGGTATTATACATGTTGTATTGTAGATGTGTAGTGGTGTAATATTGTTGTATGGTGGTATTATACATGTTGGATTGTAGATGTGTAGTGGTGTAATATTGTTGTATGGTGGTATTATACATGTTGGATTGTAGATGTGTAGTGGTGTAATATTGTTGTATGGTGGTATTATACATGTTGGATTGTAGATGTGTAGTGGTGTAATATTGTTGTATGGTGGTATTATACATGTTGTATTGTAGTGGTGTAATATTGTTGTATGGTGGTATTATACATGTTGTATTGTAGTGGTGTAATATTGTTGTATGGTGGTATTATACATGTTGTATTGTAGTGGTGTAATATTGTTGTATGGTGGTATTATACATGTTGTATTGTAGTGGTGTAATATTGTTGTATGGTGGTATTATACATGTTGTTGTATGGGCATTAATATTGTTGTATGGTGGTATTATACATGTTGTATTGTAGTGGTGTAATATTGTTGTATGGTGGTATTATACATGTTGTATTTAGATGTGTAATGGTGGTATTATACATGTTGTGTTGTGTAGTGGTGTAATATTGTTGTATTATACATGTTGTATTGTAGTGGTGTAATATTGTTGTATGGTGGTATTATACATGTTGTATTGTAGATGTGTAGTGGTGTAATATTGTTGTATGGTGGTATTATACATGTTGTAATATTGTAGATTGTAGTGGTGTAATATTGTTGGTATTATACATGTTGTATTGTAGATGTGTAGTGGTGTAATATTGTTGTATGGTGGTATATTGTTGTATAGTGGTGTAATATTGTTGTATGGTATTATACATGTTGTATTGTAGTGGTGTAATATTGTTGTATGGTGGTATTATACATGTTGTATTGTATGTGTAGTGGTGTAATATTGTTGTATATGGTATTATACATGTTGTTGTATTGTAGTGGTGTAATATTGTTGTATAGTGGTATTATACATGTTGTATTGTAGATGTATAATGGTGTAATATTGTTGTATGGTGGTATTATACATGTTGTAGTGGTGTAATATTGTTGTGGTGTATTATACATATTGTTGTAGATGTGTATTATACATGTTGTATTGTGTAATATTGTATGGTGTATTATACATGTTGTATTGTAGTGGTGTAATATTGTTGTATGTGGTATTATACATGTTGTATTGTAGATGTGTAGTGGTGTAATATTGTTGTATGGTGGTATTATACATGTTGGATTGTAGATGTAGTGGTGTAATATTGTTGTATGGTGGTATTATACATGTTGTATTGTAGATGTGTAGTGGTGTAATATTGTTGTATGGTGGTATTATACATGTTGTATTGTAGATTGTTGTGTATATTGTTGTATGGTGGTATTATACATTGTAGATTGTAGTGGTGTAATATTGTTGTATGGTGGTATTATACATGTTGTATTGTAGTGGTGTAATATTGTTGTATGGTGGTATTATACATGTTGTATTGTAGTGGTGTAATATTGTTGTAGTGGTGTAATATTGTTGTATGGTGGTATTATACATGTTGTATTGTAGTGGTGTAATATTGTTGTATGGTGGTATTATACATGTTGTATTGTAGTGGTGTAATATTATTGTTGTATGGTGGTATTATACATGTTGTATTGTAGTGGTGTAATATTGTTGTATGGTGGTATTATACATGTTGTATTGTAGTGGTGTAATATTGTTGTATGGTGGTATTATACATGTTGTATTGTAGTGGTGTAATATTGTGTATGGTGTATTATATTGTTGTATGTGGTGGTTATATTGTTGTATGGTGGTATTATACATGTTGTATTGTAGTGGTGTAATATTGTTGTATGGTGGTATTATACATGTTGTATTGTAGATGTATAATGGTGTAATATTGTTGTATGGTGGTATTATACATGTTGGTATAATATTGTATTGTAGATGTGTAGTGGTGTAATATTGTTGTATGTATTATACATGTTGTATTGTAGTGGTGTAATATTGTTGTATGGTGGTATTATACATGTTGGATTGTATTGTAGTGGTGTAATATTGTTGTATGGTGGTATTATACTCTGGTTGTGTAGTGTTGTAGTGGTGTAATATTGTTGTATATATTGTTGTATGTAGTGGTATTATATTGTTGTATGGTGTATTAGTGGTATTATAATATTGTAGTGGTTGTTGTATGGTGGTATTATACATGTTGTATTGTAGTGGTGTAATATTGTTGTATGGTGGTATTATACATGTTGTATTGTAGTGGTGTAATAATGGTGTAATATTGTTGTATGGTGGTATTATACATGTTGTATTGTAGATGTATAGTGGTGTAATATTGTTGTATGGTGGTATTATACATGTTGTTGTATTGTAGTGGTGTAATATTGTTGTATGGTGGTATTATATTGTAGTGGTGTAATATTGTTGTATGGTGTAATATTGTTGTATGATGGTATTATACATGTTGTATGTTTGTAGTGTAGTGTGTAATATTGTTGTATGGTGGTATTATACATGTTGTATTGTATTTGTGTAGTGGTGTAATATTGTTGTATGGTGGTATTATACATGTTGTATTGTAGTGGTGTAATATTGTTGTATGGTGGTATTATACATGTTGTATTGTAGATGTGTAATATTGTTGTATGTGTATTATACATGTTGTATTGTAGATGTGTAGTGGTGTAATATTGTTGTATGGTGGTATTATACATTGTTGTTGTATTATACATGTTGTATTGTAGTGGTGTAATATTGTTGTATGGTGGTATTATACATGTTGTATAGTGTATGTTGTATTGATGTGTAATATTGTGGTGTAATATTGTTGTATTGTTGTATTGGTTGTATTGTATTATACATGTTGTTGTATTATACATGTTGTAGATGTGTAGTGCTTATACGTGGTATTACTGTAAATGTTGTGTAATGTTGTATTGTAGTTGTAATATTGTTGTATGGTGGTATTATACATGTTGTATTGTAGATGTGTAGTGGTGTAATATTGTTGTATGGTGGTATTATACATGTTGTATTGTAGATGTGTAGTGGTGTAATATTGTTGTATGGTGGTATTATACATGTTGTATTGTAGATGTGTAGTGGTGTAATGTTATTGTTGTATGGTGGTATTATATTGTTGTATTGTAGTATTATACATGTATTGTAGTGGTGTAATATTGTTGTATGGTGGTATTATACATGTTGTATTGTAGTGGTGTAATATTGTGGTATTATATTGTAGATGTATAATGGTGTAATATTGTAGTGGTGTAATTGTTATTGTTGTATTATACATGGTGTATTATTGTATGGTGGTGTGGATAAGATTGACTTAAATGTAAATGTAAATGTGGTATTATACATGTTGTATTGTAGTGGTGTAATATTGTTGTATGGTGGTATTATACATGTTGTATTGTAGATGTATAATGGTGTATGGTGTATTATATGTTGTATTGTAGTGTGTAATATTATTGTATGGTGGTATTATACATGTTGTATTGTAGATGTGTTGTATGGTGGTGTAATATTGTTGTATGTGGTATTATACATGTTGTATTGTAGTGGTGTAATATTGTTGTATTATACATGTTGTATTGTAGTGGTGTAATATTGTTGTATGGTGGTATACATGTTGTAAATGTAAATGTATAATGGTGTAATATTGTTGTATGGTGGTATTATACATGTTGTATTGTAGTGGTGTAATATTGTTGTATGGTATTATACATGTTGTATTGTAGAGTGGTGTAATATTGTTGTATGGTGGTATTATACATGTTGTATTGTAGATGTGTATTGTTGTGGTGGTAATATTGTTGTATGGTGGTATTATACATGTTGGATTGTAGATGTGTATGTGTGTAATATTGTTGTATGGTGTATTATATTGTTGTATTGTAAGTGGTGTAATATTGTTGTATGGTGGTATTATACATGTTGTAGATTGTAGTGGTGTAATATTGTTGTATGGTGGTATTATACATGTTGTATTGTAGATGTGTAGTGGTGTAATATTGTTGTATGGTGGTATTATACATGTTGTGTGTAATATTGTTGTATGGTGTATTATACATGTTGCTAATTGTAGTAAATGTATTATACATATTGTTGTATTGTATTATACATGTTGATTGTAGATGTATAATGGTGTAATATTGTTGTGGTATTATACATGTTGTATTGTAGTGGTGTAATATTGTTGTATGGTGGTATTATACATGTTGTATTGTAGATGTGGTGTAATATTGTTGTATGGTGGTATTATACATGTTGTATTGTAGATGTATAATGGTGTATTTGTTGTATGGTGGTAATATATTGTTGTTGTAGTTGTAGTGGTGTAATATTGTTGTATTATACATGTGTAATATTGTTGTATTGTAGTGGTGTATACTTATTGTAATGTAATATTGTTGTATTATACATGTTTGTATTGTAGTGGTGTAATATTGTTGTATGGTGGTATTATACATGTTGTATTGTAGATGTGTAATATTGTTGTATGGTGGTATTATACATTGTTGTATTGTAGTGGTGTAATATTGTTGTATGGTGGTATTATACATGTTGTATTGTAGATGTATAATGGTGTAATATTGTTGTATGGTATAATTTGTATTGTTGTGTATAAGTGGTGTAATATTGTTGTATGATGGTATTATACATGTTGTATTGTAGATTGTAGTGGTGTAATATTGTTGTATGGTGGTATTATACATGTTGATTGTAGATGTGTAGTGGTGTAATATTGTTGTATGGTGGTATTATACATGTTGTATTGTAGATGTGTAGTGGTGTAATATTGTTGTATGGTGTAATATTATTGTATGTTATACATGTTGATGTATTGTAGTGTGTAATATTGTTGTATGGTGGTATTATACATGTTGTATTGTAGATGTGTAATGGTGTAATATTGTTGTATGGTGGTATTATACATGTTGTATTGTAGATGTGTAAATGGTGTAATATTGTTGTATGGTGTATTATACATGTTGTATTGTAGTGGTATGTAATATTGTTGTATGTTGGTATTATATGTTGTATTGTAGTGGTGTAAATATTGTTATTATACATGTGGTATTATACATGTTGTATTATACATGTTGTAGATGTGTAGTGGTGTAATATTGTTGTATGGTGGTATTATACATGTTGTATTATAGTGGTGTAATATTGTTGTATGGTGTACAATTGTAGTGGTGTAATATGTGTTGTATGGTGGTATTATACATGTTGTATTGTAGATGTATAAGTGGTGTAATATTGTTGTATGGTGGTATTATACATGTTGTATTGTAGTGGTGTAATATTGTTGTATGGTGGTATTATACATGTTGTATTGTAGTGGTGTAATATTTGTTGTATTGGTGGTATTGTAATATTGTTGTATTATATGTTGTATTGTAGTGGTGTAATATTGTTGTATGGTGGTATTATACATGTTGTATTGTAGTGGTGTAATATTGTTGTATGGTGGTATTATACATGTTGTATTGTAGTGTGTAGTGGTGTAATATTGTTGTATGGTGGTATTATACATGTTGTATTTAGATAGTGGTGTAATATTGTTGTATGGTGGTATTATACATTGTAGATTGTAGTGGTGTAATATTGTTGTATGGTGTATTATAATATTGTAGTGGTGTAATATTGTTGTATGGTGGTATTATACATGTTGTATTGTATGTGGTGTAATATTGTTGTATGGTGGTATTATACATGTTGTATTGTATATGTGTATGGTGTATTATACATTGTTGTATGGTGGTGTTATATTGTTGTATTTACATGTTGTATTGTAGTGGTGTAATATTGTTGTATGGTGGTATTATACATTGTGTTGTAATATATGGTGGTATTATACATGTTGTATTGTAGATGTGGTGTAATATTGTTGTATGGTGGTATTATACATGTTGTATTGTAGATGTATAATGGTGTAATATTGTTGTATGGTGGTATTATACATGTTGTATTGTAGATGTAATATTATGTAATATTGTTGTAAATGTGGTATTATACATGTTGTATTGTAGATGTGTAGTGGTGTAATATTGTTGTATGGTGGTATTATACATGTTGTATTGTAATAGTGGTGTAATTGTATGTGTTGTAATATTATGGTGGTATTATACATGTTGTATTGTAGTGGTGTAATATTGTTGTATGGTGGTATTATACATGTTGTATTGTAGTGGTGTAATATTGTTGTATGGTGGTATTATACATGTTGTATTGTAGATGTGTAGTGGTGTAATATTGTTGTATGGTGGTATTATATTGTTGTATTTGTTGTATTGTAGTGGTGTAATATTGTATGGTGGTATTATACATGTTGTATTGTAGTGGTGTAATATTGTTGTATGGTGGTATTATACATGTTGTATTGTAGTGGTGTAATATTGTTGTATGGTGGTATTATACATGTTGGATTGTAGATGTGTAGTGTGTAATATTGTTGTATGGTGGTATTATACATGTTGGATTGTAGATGTGTAGTGGTGTAATATTGTTGTATGATGGTATTATACATGTTGTATTGTAGATGTGTAGTGGTGTAATATTGTTGTATGGTGATATTATACATGTTGTATTGTGTGTAATATTGTTGTATGGTGGTATTATACATGTTGTATTGTAGTGGTATAATATTGTTGTATGGTGGTATTATACATGTTGTATTGTAGATGTGTAGTGGTGTAATATTGTTGTATGGTGGTATTATACATGTTGGATTGTAGATGTGTAGTGTGTAATATTGTTGTATGGTGGTATTATACATGTTGTATTGTAGATGTATAGTGGTGTAATATTGTTGTATGGTGGTATTATACATGTTGTATTGTAGTGGTGTAATATTATTGTATGGTGGTATTATACATGTTGTATTGTAGATATATAATGGTGTAATATTGTTGTATGGTGGTATTATACATGTTGTATTGTAGTTGTGTAGTGGTGTAATATTGTTGTATGGTGGTATTATACATGTTGTATTGTAGATGTGTAGTGGTGTAATATTGTTGTATGGTGGTATTATACATGTTGTATTATACATGTTGTATTGTAGTGGTGTAATATTGTTGTATTATACATGTTGTATTGTAGTGGTGTAATATTGTTGTATGGTGGTATTATACATGTTGTATTGTAGATGTGGTGTAATATTGTTGTAATAGATGTGTAGGTGTAATATTGTTGTATGGTGGTATTATACATGTTGTATTGTAGATGTGTAGTGGTGTAATATTGTTGTATGGTGGTATTATACATGTTGTATTGTAGATGTGTAGTGGTGTAATATTGTTGTATGGTGGTATTATACATGTTGTAGTGGTGTAATATTGTTGTATGGTGGTATTATACATGTTGTATTGTAGTGGTGTAATATTGTATGTATTATACATGTTGTAAGTGGTGTATTGTTGTATGGTGGTATTATACATGTTGTATTGTAGTGGTGTAATATTGTTGTATGGTGTATTATACATGTTGATTGTAGATTGTAGTGGTGTAATATTGTTGTATGGTGGTATTATACATGTTGTATTGTAGATGTGTAGTGGTGTAATATTGTTGTATGGTGTATTATACATGTATTAGATAGTGGATTGTAATATTGTTGTATGGTGGTATTATACATGTTGTATTGTAGAGTGGTGTAATATTGTTGTATGGTGGTATTATACATGTTGTATTGTAGTGGTGTAATATTGTGTAATATTGTTGTATGTAATATTGGTATTATACATGTTGTATTGTAGATGTATAATGGTGTAATATTGTTGTATAGTGGTATTATACATGTTGTATTGTAGTGGTGTAATATTGTTGTATGGTGGTATTATACATGTTGTATTGTAGATGTATTATGGTGTAATATTGTAGTAATACATTGTTGTATGGTGGTATTATACATGTTGTATTGTAGTGGTGTAATATTGTTGTATTATACATGTTGTATTGTAGTGGTGTAATATACATGTTGTATTGTAGTGGTGTATTATACATGTTGTATTGTAGTGGTGTAATATTATTGTATGGTGGTATTATGTTGTATTGTAGTGGTGTAATATTGTGTATTATACATATTGTATTGTAGTGGTGTAATATTGTGGTATTATACATATTGTAGTGGTGTAATATTGTTGTATTATACATGTTGTATTGTAGTGGTGTAATATTGTAGTATTATACATATTGTAGTGGTGTAATATTGTGGTATTATACATGTTGTATTGTATGTGTAATATTGTTGTATTATACATGTTGTATTGTAGTGGTGGTATTATACATGTTGTTGTAGATGTAGTGGTGTAATATTGTTTATGGTGGTATTATAATAGTGGTGTAATTGTTGTATGGTGGTATTATACATGTTGTATTGTAGTGGTGTAATATTGTTGTATGGTGGTATTATACATGTTGTATTGTAGTGGTGTAATATTGTTGTATGGTGGTATTATACATGTTGTATTGTAGTGGTGTAATATTATTGTATTGTAATATTATTGTATGGTGGTATTATACATGTTGTATTGTAGTGGTGTAATATTGTTGTATGGTGGTATTATACATGTTGTATTGTAGTGGTGTAATATTGTTGTATGGTGGTATTATACATGTTGTATTGTAGTGGTGTAATATTGTTGTATGGTGGTATTATACATGTTGTATTGTAGTGGTGTAATATTGTTGTATGGTGGTATTATACATGTTGTATTGTAGTGGTGTAATATTGTTGTATGGTGGTATTATACATGTTGTATTGTAGATGTATAATGGTGTAATATTGTTGTATGATGGTATTATACATGTTGTATTGTAGTGGTGTAATATTGTTGTATAGTGGTATTATACATGTTGTATTGTAGATGTATAATGGTGTAATATTGTTGTATGGTGGTATTATACATGTTGTATTGTAGATGTATAATGGTGTAATATTGGTGTAATACATGTTGTATTGTAGTGGTGTAATATTGTTGTATTATACATGTTGTATTGTAGTGGTGTAATATTATTGTATGGTGGTCGCTCTGGATAAGAGCGTCTGCTAAATGACTTAAATGTAAATGTAAATGTGGTATTATACATGTTGTATTGTAGTGGTGTAATATTGTTGTATGGTGGTATTATACATGTTGTATTGTAGTGGTGTAATATTGTTGTATGGTGGTATTATACATGTTGTATTGTAGTGGTGTAATATTATTGTATGGTGGTATTATACATGTTGTATTGTAGATGTGTAGTGGTGTAATATTGTTGTATGGTGGTATTATACATGTTGTATTGTAGTGGTGTAATATTGTTGTATTATACATGTTGTATTGTAGTGGTGTAATATTATTGTATGGTGGTATTATACATGTATTGTAGTGGTGTAATATTGTTGTATGGTGGTATTATACATGTTGTATTGTAGATGTGTAGTGGTGTAATATTGTTGTATGGTGGTATTATACATGTTGGATTGTAGATGTGTAGTGTGTAATATTGTTGTATGGTGGTATTATACATGTTGTATTGTAGTGGTGTAATATTGTTGTATGGTGGTATTATACATGTTGTATTGTAGTGGTGTAATATTGTTGTATGGTGGTATTATACATGTTGTATTGTAGATGTATAATGGTGTAATATTTGTATTATACATGTATATAGTGTGTAATATTATGTATGGTGTATTATACATGTTGTATTGTAGTGGTGTAATATTATTGTATGGTGGTATTATACATGTTGTATTGTAGATATATAATGGTGTAATATTGTTGTATGGTGGTATTATACATGTTGTATTGTAGTTGTGTAGTGGTGTAATATTGTTGTATGGGTGTTGTATTATACATGTTGTAATATTGTTGTATTGTATTATACATGTTGTAGTGGTGTAATATTGTTGTATGGTGGTATTATACATGTTGTATTGTAGTATTATACATGTTGTATTGTAGTTGTGTGGTGTAATATTGTTGTATGGTGGTATTATACATGTTGTATTGTAGATGTGTAGTGGTGTAATATTGTTGTATGGTGGTATTATACATGTTGTATTGTAGATGTGTAGTGGTGTAATATTGTTGTATGGTGGTATTATACATGTTGTATTGTAGTTGTATTGTTGTATGATGGTATTATACATGTGTAGTGGTGTAATATTGTTGTATGGTGGTATTATACATGTTGTATTGTAGATGTGTAGTGGTGTAATATTGTATTATACATGTTGTATTGTAGTGGTGTAATATTGTTGTATGGTGTTGTATTATACATGTTGTATTATACATGTTGTATTGTAGTGGTGTAATATTGTTGTATGGTGGTATTATACATGTTGTATTGTAGATGTGTAGTGGTGTAATATTGTTGTATGGTGGTATTATACATGTTGTATTGTAGTGGTGTAATATTGTTGTATAGTGGTATTATACATGTTGTATTGTAGATGTATAATGGTGTAATATTGTTGTATGGTGGTATTATACATGTTGTATTGTAGTGGTGTAATATTGTTGTATTATACATGTTGTATTGTAGTGGTGTAATATTATTGTATGGTGGTCGCTCTGGATAAGAGCGTCTGCTAAATGACTTAAATGTAAATGTAAATGTGGTATTATACATGTTGTATTGTAGATGTGTAGTGGTGTAATATTGTTGTATGGTGGTATTATACATGTTGTATTGTAGTGGTGTAATATTGTTGTATGGTGGTATTATACATATTGTAGTGGTGTAGTGGTGTAATATTATTGTATGGTGGTATTATACATGTTGTATTGTAGTGGTGTAATATTGTTGTATGGTGGTATTATACATGTTGTATTGTAGTGGTGTAATATTATTGTATGGTGGTATTATACATGTTGTATTGTAGATGTGTAGTGGTGTAATATTGTTGTATGGTGGTATTATACATTGTGTTGTATATTGTTGTAGTTGTATTGTAGTGGTGTAATATTATTGTATGGTTATTGTAGTGGTGTAATATTGTTGTATGGTGGTACATGTTGGATTGTAGATGTGTAGTGTGTAATATTGTTGTATGGTGGTATTATACATGTTGGATTGTAGATGTGTAGTGGTGTAATATTGTTGTATGATGGTATTATACATGTTGTATTGTAGATGTGTAGTGGTGTAATATTGTTGTATGGTGATATTATACATGTTGGATTGTAGATGTGTAGTGTGTAATATTGTTGTATGGTGGTATTATACATGTTGTATTGTAGTGGTATAATATTGTTGTATGGTGGTATTATACAATTGTAGTGGTGTAATATGTGTGGTGTATTATAATATTGATTGTAGATGTGTAGTGTATAATATTGTTGTATTGTATTATACATGTTGTATAATATTGTTGTATGGTGGTATTATACATGTTGTATTGTAGTGGTGTAATATTGTTGTATGGTGGTATTATACATGTTGTATTGTAGATATATAATGGTGTAATATTGTTGTATGGTGGTATTATACATGTTGTATTGTAGTTGTGTAGTGGTGTAATATTGTTGTATGGTGGTATTATACATGTTGTATTGTTGTAGTGGTGTAATATTGTTGTATGGTGGTATTATACATGTTGTATTATTGTAGTGGTGTAATATTGTTGTATTATACATTATATTGTTGTATGGTGGTATTATACATGTTGATGTGTAGTGGTGTAATATTGTTGTATGGTGGTATTATACATGTTGTATTGTAGATGTGTAGTGGTGTAATATTGTTGTATGGTGGTATTATACATGTTGTATTGTAGTGGTGTAATATTGTTGTATGGTGGTATTATACATGTTGTATTGTAGTGGTGTAATATTGTTGTATGTGGTATTATACATGTTGTATTGTAGATGTGTAGTGGTGTAATATTGTTGTATGGTGGTATTATACATGTTGTATTGTAGATGTGTAGTGGTGTAATATTGTTGTATGATGGTATTATACATGTTGTATTGTAGATGTGTAGTGGTGTAATATTGTTGTATGGTGGTATTATACATGTTGGATTGTATGTGATGTAATAGTGGTGTATTATACATATTGTAGTGGTATAATATTGTTGTATGGTGGTATTATACATGTTGTATTGTAGATGTGTAGTGGTGTAATATTGTTGTATGGTGGTATTATACATGTTGGATTGTAGATGTGTAGTGTGTAATATTGTTGTATGGTGGTATTATACATGTTGTATTGTAGATGTATAATGGTGTAATATTATTGTATGGTGGTATTATACATGTTGTATTATAGTGGTGTAATATTGTTGTATGGTGGTATTATACATGTTGTATTGTAGTGGTGTAATATTATTGTATGGTGGTATTATACATGTTGTATTGTAGATATATAATGGTGTAATATTGTTGTATGGTGGTATTATACATGTTGTATTGTAGTTGTGTAGTGGTGTAATATTGTTGTATTATACATGTTGTATTGTAGTGGTGTAATATTGTTGTATGGTGGTATTATACATGTTGTATTGTAGTTGTGTAGTGGTGTAATATTGTTGTATGGTGGTATTATACATGTTGTATTGTAGATGTGTAGTGGTGTAATATTGTTGTATGGTGGTATTATACATGTTGTATTGTAGATGTGTAGTGGTGTAATATTGTTGTATGGTGGTATTATACATGTTGTATTGTAGTGGTGTAATATTGTTGTATGATGGTATTATACATGTTGTATTGTAGATGTGTAGTGGTGTAATATTGTTGTATGGTGGTATTATACATGTTGTATTGTAGATGTGTAGTGGTGTAATATTGTTGTATGATGGTATTATACATGTTGTATTGTAGATGTGTAGTGGTGTAATATTGTTGTATGGTGGTATTATACATGTTGGATTGTAGATGTGTAGTGGTGTAATATTGTTGTATGGTGGTATTATACATGTTGTATTGTAGTGGTATAATATTGTTGTATGGTGGTATTATACATGTTGTATTGTAGATGTGTAGTGGTGTAATATTGTTGTATGGTGGTATTATACATGTTGGATTGTAGATGTGTAGTGTGTAATATTGTTGTATGGTGGTATTATACATGTTGTATTGTAGATGTATAATGGTGTAATATTATTGTATGGTGGTATTATACATGTTGTATTATAGTGGTGTAATATTGTTGTATGGTGGTATTATACATGTTGTATTGTAGTGGTGTAATATTATTGTATGGTGGTATTATACATGTTGTATTGTAGATATATAATGGTGTAATATTGTTGTATGGTGGTATTATACATGTTGTATTGTAGTTGTGTAGTGGTGTAATATTGTTGTATGGTGGTATTATACATGTTGTATTGTAGATGTGTAGTGGTGTAATATTGTTGTATGGTGGTATTATACATGTTGTATTATAGTGGTGTAGTGGTGTAATATTGTTGTATTATACATGTTGTATTGTAGTGGTGTAATATTGTTGTATGGTGGTATTATACATGTTGTATTGTAGTTGTGTAGTGGTGTAATATTGTTGTATGGTGGTATTATACATGTTGTATTGTAGATGTGTAGTGGTGTAATATTGTTGTATGGTGGTATTATACATGTTGTATTGTAGATGTGTAGTGGTGTAATATTGTTGTATGGTGGTATTATACATGTTGTATTGTAGTGGTGTAATATTGTTGTATGATGGTATTATACATGTTGTATTGTAGATGTGTAGTGGTGTAATATTGTTGTATGGTGGTATTATACATGTTGTATTGTAGATGTGTAGTGGTGTAATATTGTTGTATGATGGTATTATACATGTTGTATTGTAGATGTGTAGTGGTGTAATATTGTTGTATGGTGATATTATACATGTTGGATTGTAGATGTGTAGTGTGTAATATTGTTGTATGGTGGTATTATACATGTTGTATTGTAGTGGTATAATATTGTTGTATGGTGGTATTATACATGTTGTATTGTAGATGTGTAGTGGTGTAATATTGTTGTATGGTGGTATTATACATGTTGGATTGTAGATGTGTAGTGTGTAATATTGTTGTATGGTGGTATTATACATGTTGTATTGTAGATGTATAATGGTGTAATATTATTGTATGGTGGTATTATACATGTTGTATTATAGTGGTGTAATATTGTTGTATGGTGGTATTATACATGTTGTATTGTAGATATATAGTGGTGTAATATTGTTGTATGGTGGTATTATACATGTTGTATTGTAGTTGTGTAGTGGTGTAATATTGTTGTATGGTGGTATTATACATGTTGTATTGTAGATGTGTAGTGGTGTAATATTGTTGTATGGTGGTATTATACATGTTGTATTATAGTGGTGTAGTGGTGTAATATTGTTGTATTATACATGTTGTATTGTAGTGGTGTAATATTGTTGTATGGTGGTATTATACATGTTGTATTGTAGTTGTGTAGTGGTGTAATATTGTT